>NC_090804.1:24426185-25033060 GCF_036512215.1 Solanum lycopersicum
AACCCCACAACATCTTTAATGAATTGAAAATAAAACTGAAAGCTATAAGAAGAGTCCTCTAGAATGCAAAAAAGGCTCATCAATAGACTCTGAGTTTCTCACTAGATCAATGATGCGCTGAATGTCAATCCTAGTTAAATGTGTCTGCATCACAAGATTATGCAGGCCAACTAGCATCAATACATTGAATGTACGAGTATGCGAGTTAGAATGCTAAACACGACATAGGCTTAAAAGGAATTTGAAGAACTTACATGGCTCAACTGAACTGAACATGACTGAACTCATTTCAATATAAAGCAATATAAATAAATGTAGTATAAAGAAAATCCTTAAAGCATGATTTCAACTATGTGTATTTAAAAGTACCATGTAAACTCTATGTGTATGCAAAAATACCATATGAACTCTGTTTAGATGTAAAAATATAAATACTGTCGTAGGAGTTTCTTTAATTGACAACCAAGAGCTATTGTGGTGAACGATTTCCCTCATGTTGCCAGAGCATCTTATATCTTGCCAAGGGTATAGGACCTAAACTACTAAGTGTATCCATTAGTCTATTCTAAAAAGAATTAAAGGAATCATCTAAAAAAGTATTACCTTTTTCTACCTATGGTGGCTACATTGTTTTTGGGGGCTGTGAGTTGACTGTACTCTCCCTAATATTAGTGCTCAATAATTTTAACATCTCACAAATTGAAATAGCTAGGAAGAAGCTTACAAGTTGAAATAGTCACTTTTGGAAAGAATTAAATCTGGAAATTTTGTTAAGTTGGGGAAAAGTGACTTTTTGGTCAACTTGAAACAACCATAACTCCTAGCTTAGAATGAGTTAGAGGTAGTTCTTGATATGGTTGGAAATTCCTTGGAGATATCTTTCTAACTCTGCCAAGTTTGTGTGATTTCAATATTGTATGAGTAAGTTATGCCTTTCGGAAGTTGGTTTGTTGGATTAAGGATAGTCCAATTCGGATTTGGGAAGGGCAAAGTTGTCTTTTTCTTATCCAATTATTTAATTTCAGTTTTGCGTAATAAATTGGGGTCTAAACTGATCCTATTCAGTTCATGATTTTAGAAAAAAAGTCAGCATTTTTAGATAAGCGAAAAGAAGAGGAAAAAGAACAAGAGAAAGCAAGAACGCTCAAGATCTTCGAATTTCGGCTTGTAGAATTCTTTGGGGGTGATCGTTAAAAAGGTATGTGAGATCTTTTCATGTTGGGTTAGTTCACCCACACACCAACTTATTTAATTCATCCATTTTGAGTAGATTGAATGATTAAAAGTGAAGTTCTTGAAGAATAATTTTTGAATTCTTGTTGGTTGAGTTGTTGCATGCCTAGAGTTGATTTGAATCATGTTTCTGGGTTGTTTTTCAAGTTGAATCTATTGGTTATTGAGGATATTAGTGATCCTATGTTTTTGGGGTTAAGAACCATGGAACTTTAGAGGATTTAGAGTATAAAAAATAGAGAAAAAAAGTCAAAATGTTTGTCCATAGGACCCTTGGGCGCCGCGCCTCCCATAACTCCACAGGAAAGTCTCTGTCCTTAGGGCCTTGGAGCGACGCGCCAGCCAGAGCGCCCCAACTTGGCATCTGAAGTTTGGGGCCTGGCGCCCGATGACTCTCAGAGCGCCAAGGACACCAATTCACCCTATTCATTACCCATCTTTTCGTAACAGTTCCTAAGTGATGTATGCACATCGCTGGTTGATTCCAACACTCTAAGGTACGTCTAAAAATCATGAAATCACCTATAAATATGAAATCATGAACCTATAATCATAATCCAATTTAAGGAAATTTAACACCAAAGTCAAAGAAATCAAGAGTCAAGTCTTAAAGTTAAGAAACAAGTCAAAGAATTTTTTTAAAAAAGTTTTCAGGAGTCTTTAACAAACATGTTAACTTTGTTTTAAGGCTCAAGTTACAAGTTAAGCTAAAAGTAAAGAGTTGACTTCAATTCTCTTAAGTTATAAAAGAACTAAGTATTTCCTAAGAGTTAAGTTCAGCATTCGGCGTACCATTGGTCCAATGATCGGCTCAGGGTTAGTTGGCGAGTCTCTATTCATTATGGAGGACATCTTTATCATTCTATTATTTTGTGTCAGTTTTCAGTTGTTAGAATGATTGGGGTCCAGTCCTAACATCCATATTTACTTTAGAGGCTTCATAGACAGATAACATTAGTCTTTTGTTTTATTCATATCTTAAGTTCCTATTTGGGATAAGTTAATACTTTAAAGTTATTCGGTTGAGTTATTTCTCTAATATTTAAGTATTTCGCTGATTTAAGAATGCCAGGCCAAGGGTTCGCTTGGGGCCAACAATGGTTTTCAAGTGCCGGCCACGTCCAGAGTGTAGGCTCGGGGCGTGACAATAATACTACCAAAAATATTATATTAGATCTTATGTTTTAAGAACATGCTCCTTTCTGTGATTTGAGATTAGTCTTAAAAATATTTAGCTCAAAGGCTACCTTGGAAATAAAAGTTTCCCCTCCTTCGTTATCATGAAAGCATATACACTTTTTTGAAAACTAGCTCAAAGACTCTTTGAAAATCTTACTTCCCGTTCTTATTTAAATGTGAAAACATTTTAAACTTCTTGGGAGTACTTAGTTCTGATATACTTCTTTGAAGTAATGGACATCAAATCTAAACTCTTTGCTTAACTTTCAAACTTAAGTCTTAGAACAAAGTTAAAACGTTTGTGAAAGACTTGCGAAAACGTTAATAACTTATCTTGCCTTAACTCTTCAATTCTTGACTTGACTCTGAACTTTCTTTGAATTGAATTATGGATAAAGATCGTGATTTGTGCTAGGAATGATCTCATAATGTTTAGGAATGATTTTAGATATCTAAACATAATAAAACAATCAAAATCAAAATATGAGAGTGGATCTGTGACGCAGAGAAATATTTAGATTTTGGTTTCAAAATTAAATTTTAAGTCAGAACGGTTCATGATGGCTCAGCGATGCAAACCAATTCTGCAGAATGGCTCCACGATGCATCACCACTACTAAATTTTGTTCGACGAAATTTCTTCTTTGTTTTTAGCTTTAAACCCTCTAAACTCCATGGGTTCTTTCCCCAAACACATAGAATTGATTATATGATTAAAGTACATTTAATTCTACTAAAAAAACAACTAAATACGTGCATCAATCTCAAAAAACTCCAATCAACACAACCCACAAGAACTCAAACGAAATTTATCAAGAATGCAAGTAGTTACTTTGAAATCTAATACTTTCGCTAAAATTGAATCATGATTGGCGTGTGGGTAAACTAACCCAACACTATGTGATCTCAAGTACCTTTGTAGGGATCAACCCTGACAAAATTCACAAGCTAATCTTGATGAATCTTGAGCAAATCTTGAATGTTCTTCCCCTTCTCCAAGCCCTAGCGTGAAATTCACTTTTCTAAAACTGACTAAAATATGACATTACCCCAATTAAAATCCTAAAAATGAATTAGGATAATTAGGTAATAAAAATACTAGATTACCCTTCTAAAATTCAGATTTAGAATTTGTTTAATCTAACAACCCAAATTCCAAAGGGCATAACTTTCTCATATGAACTCGCAATCGCGCTAACTTGGTGGCATTGGGAATATCATTCAAAGAGATTTACAACCATATCTGGAAGTTCTCCTAACACCCCATGAACTAGAAGTTATGACCGTTTGAAGTTGACAAAAAACTCACGTTTTCTAACTTAAGTAATTTTCAAAATTTTTAAGTATTTCCAAAAAAAACTATTTTCAGTTCTTAACTTCTTCCTACCGATTCAAACTACTTTATGAGGATAGATCATTGAATCTTAAATAAAGGGACGCCACCATTAGGTCTACAAAATTCAAGGTTCATCATTTCACACATGAAAGGGCTATCACCATTAGGTCCTCCAATTCAAGGTTTATCATTATATTCATTCCTAGACCTTACCATAATGTTAGGTATACCAATTTAAGACAAAAACTTGAAATGTAGCATTAATCATTTAGAAAGGGATACCACCATTAGGTCTATCGATTCATGTTCAAGATATATTAGTTACAAGAGAAGATGATGCCTAAGACTATCAATTCGTACTTCAATCAAGATCACATTAAATTAGACAAGAAAAGGATACCCTATACCTACCAATCCATGGTACATCAATCAACATTTCTTTCATTTACACAAGAAGAGGATCCCTAAGCCTACCAATTCAAGATGTGACATTACATTAAAGAAACCTTTCACAAATATCATCATTATTCATGAGTGTATAATTGAGAATAACCTTTCAATAATAACACAATTTCATTCTACACATGATCACATTACTTTCACTGAAATCACAAAGCATATACATAGCATAATGTTTATACATTAATTCTTCATACTTTTCCCTTCAAGGACATGAATCACAATTCACCAACGCACCTAGAATACTAAAATTTTGTGAATAATAATGAAATAATTCAAAAAGTAAATTAATATACACTTAATTTGTTCACATGCTTCCGTAATCAATAAATCCCAATTAACGATTTAGTATTTGAGGGGGGGGGGGGGAAATCATGGTTTTCATGGGTGAATTTCAATAATAAATAAACATTAGTTCGTCAATTCCATCGTAATTCACCATAAAATAATCATTGAACACGTTTTGAAGTTGAACCCATGAATTCAATTGAAACCCTAGGTGTTGGGGAAATTTGGAAGCTCTGAAATCATTTTTTGAAAAGGCTCCTTGGATGGAACTTAACCAAGGATGAAGACTACCTACCTCAATTTAAGAAAATCCAACAAAATTGAGCAAGAAAGATGAACTCTTGATCTCCAAATCTTGACTTCTTCTTCTCCAATGGTAATTTCTAGAGAGAGAATTATATTTAGGAGAGGTCAGTTCTGTTTTTTGAGTCTTGGAAATAATGAATTTTAAAAGGTGTTTTTTACTGTAAAAGCCTTAATAACCCTAATAAATCAATATAAACGATCACCAGTAATAATAATTAATTAGGAATTTACTAACTTACCCTATAAGTGACAAAAACTAGGCAGATTGCAAGTGCACATGCCCACCAATCCATAGACTATGAGTGGGGTGACGCCCCCTACTGCACGTTCATGAGTTCTGAAGCTTCTCATTTGCGGCCTTTGTCACAACCCGAGAACACCCCTTTGTCGTACATGACATACTCGACCTCTCGGAGGTGTTATACAAGACTTTAGCGTATATCATTGCACACATAATAGGATAATAGCGGAAAATTCTAAAGTTTCTACTTTGGAAGTTCAACTTCATTTCATATATGAAAATAAAATCTATGCCTATCTCACAATGCCATCTAGAAATAAGAATTAAGAATTTTGGACTTATCCCATACATCAAATGGAAAGCCTAGAATATGAAATACAACATAGTCTTTCAATAGACAAAAGAACTAAAGCTAGAATCATAGGTGTAGTGTCCTCGAAATTGAGAACTCACCAACTTGGAGAAAGAAAATCCAAGTATCTCCAGAAATAGCCTCGAATCACCTCAAAGGCCCGAACCTACATTGTTTGGGAAAAAGGGAAGAAAATATGGGTTAGTACAACACACGTACTAAGTATGACTACTATACGTAAAAACTATTGAAACATGCACAAAAGGACATTTTAGTTGATGACATGTTTTTTATCAAGTAAACCCAATATGCACATAAAGTAAGTATCACAAGCTAACCTAACATAATATCACCCCAACATGTAAGCAACCCAAGCAATTCTAGTGCAATGCAAAAAATAGAATCCCATAGCCCTATCTGAAGCTAAGTATCACATAAAGAAACCTACTTCATGCATACATTCATAATATCATATTAACAATGATCATACCTAACTTAACATACGTAAGTCATAATCAACATAGTCAAAAGAGAACACTACTACAACTATCTCTTAGGATTCCACAAGTGCAATGAGTAAGAGAAGTCACATACCCCCCCTACACTATGTAGAACCCCCTAAGAAAGCCCTAGTAAATGTGTTCATTTAATTTTACATTAAGGTTGAAATAACCAACATGAGACCATGAGACCTACATGGAATATGGTGTTCTACTCCCACACTGAAAAGAGAAGGTTAACATTGGCTTAAGGTATAACCTTTGTACATAGATACATAGGTGAATCCACTAATCTAGAGTCTAATGTGGGAACATAGTTAAAGGTCAAGGAGATTGTTCCTAGAAACCCTACCTTTTCTGTGGGGGTTTCCATCTCATGAGACAACACATACATTGGGAATTCAGACTTGCTAAACGTGAGGAAACCAATATGGGGAGCCGAACTTACTAAATGTGAGACAACCATCTTATTTACATGCCCTTTCGGTGCTAAGCATCTATTCATTTTAGTAATCATATTTAGTCATCACTTTAATTCACATTAGCATTTTCTAGACTCTTATGTAAACATCTTATCTTAATAACTCATAGGTGTTCATAAGTGAGAACAATCCTTTCACTTTAGAAACACTCGCAAGTGAGTAAACCTTTCACTTTAACATTTATTATAATCATGAGAACTGCCTTTCAATCATATAACAATCAAACCATATCATGCATACATCATATCTAATTCAAGTGCATATGGTTAAGGATGAGGGGACCTTGTCATCAACACCACAATAACACATTAGATATAGCATCATTACTATCTAAGTAATTTATCTTTCATAATTAAGTTTATGGAAGAACCAACATTCATACCTTCTTTCCCTTCATGAGACTTCATACTTTAATCACCCAACAATGTACAACAAATACATAAAACTAGGTAATTCATAAAGTAATAGCATAACTAACATCAATATTAACAATTAATGAATTCATCACTTTCAAACAATCCACCATATCAAATACAAGATTTATGAAATTGTGGAAGAACATGGGTCCAAGGGAATTTCAAGTGAACAACAACAATTATCCATCATTTTACACTTAAACAACCTTAAGTGATCATAATTCATCATAATTGATTCATAATTTTGTTTTTTCAAAGAACACCCATGTGTAGAGAAAAACCCTAGATTTTGGGGAATTTTGAAAACATCTTTGGAGGGGCCTCTTGGGGAAAGGAGTACTAAGAGTGAAAGAAACTGTGCCCTATCGTAGATGATATACCGTGGTTTCATGGTATTATTAATACTTTTTCCTTAAGTTCAGTCTGTCCAAAAGCCTTTTTGTGCTAAATTTTATATAAGTTTCTCCTTATTTGCAGGAAATCTTTCCAAAGATGAATGCAAAGGTTTTTGAGTGAAGAAATGCTGAAGAGACCACCTACAGAGCTTGTGACGGTCCGTCATGCTCGTGACGGTCCGTAGGTGGCAGCGTAGTGCAACTGCTGAAGGAAGATGGGGAAGTTTGACCAAGTGTGGGGTTACGGAAAGAGTGACGGACCGTCGTGTCCATGACGGTCCGTCCTGCAGGTTCGTCATGAAGTTCAGAGAAGTAGTCCCAATACCCATATTCCAAGAGTTCAAGTGTTTTGGAACGGAGACCCTCGACGGACCGTTAAGACTGTGATGATCCGTCATACCTGCCGTTGAGGGTAATGAAGAGAGCAGCAGAAGAAATTGCACAAGTATGGGATGACGGAGTTCATGACGGTCCTTGTTTTTACTTTATTTTATTGTTTTTGATTCGTGCAGAACCACCCTCCTTGTATGCCAAATACACGGAGAGGAAGAGAACCCTTGTTTCCCTACGATCATGAATTAGAGCGTACACTACGCAACATGAATAGAAACATGCGAATTAATGATGATGATCCAAACCAGAACATCCCAGCTCCGGTTGATGTTCATGGTCTGTTGTTACCTGATGCTCCCGGTGAACACCAACAGAGGGGAAAAAATCCCGCTCCACGGCTCCAAGCATACTACAGAGGCTATGAAAACATAGCAGACTCCGATGAGCCACTTGTCTTGCCTCCTCTACCACCACGCCACACCCTCGTGGTAACTAGTAGCCTGATGCAAATTCTCACTGCCAGAGATTTGTTTTCAGGGCCACCTTCTGAGGATCCACATGCCCATATAGCTAAGGTAAGGGCATTGTGTAAAAGCTGTGTAGGGAGGCCTGACTTGGACTTGGATGTAATAGGGCTTAAGTGTTTCCTCTCTCACTCACGGGAGAGGCTGCTATATGGTTCACTGAGCTCCCGTACAACTCAATTTTAACTTGGAACCATCTAAGGGATGTTTTCTTAGAACACCACTATCCGGTCTCCAAGAAATTAAACCACAAAGACAGAGTGAACAACTTTGTGGCACTACCAGGAGAGTCAGTTAGTTGTTCTTGGGATAGATTCACCTCGTTCTTGAGAAGTGTCCCAAATCACCGTATAGATGATGAGTCACTGAAGGAATACTTCTATCGAGGACAAGATGATAATAATAAAGCGGTGTTGGACACTATAGCAGGTGGATCTTATGGGGAGTGTCCTTATCCTGAGATTGCTGAAAAATTAGAGAAAATCTCCCAGAATAATAAAGCTTGGAGTACTAGGAAGTCAGATACCGGAAGAAATACCTTCGCAGTACAGTCAACTCACAACCCAGCCACATATAAGATTCGTGACGAAATGGCTCAGATGAGAACTGAGCTTGGGTTGGTACTAAAACATATCACTGGAGGTGCAGAAAAGATAAAAGCAGTTAAATACTTGCCTAAACTACCACCTCCTGATGATGAATGCTATTATGTAGAGGACTCCTATGCAGTAAATGAGCAGACGGGGGGTTTCCGACCGAGCGCCCAAGGCTCAAATTAGGATAATTGGCGCCAAGGTCAAGGGAACCAAGGTCGGATCTATGGTAACTATAACCGTGAGGGTCATTATGTCCGAGATGGAAACAACAACCGCAACAACAACTTCAACAGGGGTAACTAAAGTAACAAAAATGATAGGAATGGTCCCTATCTCACTCCTCAAAATCGTGAAGTTACTCCTAGGGATGATGGAGATAGTATGGAGGGAGTTGAGGATATGTTGCACAAAATGATCAGGAGGTTCGATGCTAGTGATGAGCATATTAAAGTGTTAAGGTGTGATTTAGCAGGTATTGGGCAAAAAGTCGATACACGTGCAATATCGATTAAGCAGATCAAGTTGCAAATGGCCCAATTATCTGTGACAATGAACACACGGTAATCGGGCACTCTTCCTAGTAACACTGTCCAAAATCAAAAAAATGATGCGCACTGTATGTCAATAATTACTTGGGGTGTTAAGCAAACCATTGACCCACCTATGCCGTCTAATGAGAAAAAGGTTAGAAAGGATGATGATAAGGTCGTAAAGGGTAGTGGTGAAGCAGAAGAGAGCACTGGAAAAGATGCAGAAGTCCCTATGAAGGTAATTCCCATGCCTAGACCACCACCACCCTTCCCTCAAAGATAAGTGAAAAAGACCGAGAATGGTAAATATCGGTGTTTTTTAACAATGATGAAGCGACTTTCTATCAATGTCCCTTTGGTAGAAGCTCTACAACAAAAGCCCGGTTATGCCAAGTTTATGAAAGATCTGGTTACAAAGAAAAGATCGATCACTTTCGAGGATGATGATAGACTACATCATTGTAGTGCTATTGCTACAAGATCTCTCGTACAAAAGAAAGAAGATCCGGGTGCGTTCACTATTCCTTGTACAGTCGGGTCATTACATTTTGCGAAAGCATTATGTGATCTGGGGGCAAGCATAAATCTCATGCCCCTCTCGATTTACAAGAAGTTGGGTTTGGGTGACCCAAAACCCACTGCGATGCAGCTACTGATGGCTGATCGAACTGTGAAAAGGCCTATAGGGATACTCCATGATGTGCTAGTAAAAGTGGAGTCATTCATATTTCCGATAGATTTTGTTATTCTTGACTGTGAAGTCAATTTTGAAGTGCCTATTATTCTTGGGGCGGCCATTCCTTGCTACAGGTAGAGCCTTAGTTGATATGGAAAAGGGGCAGATGAAATTTTGGTTGAACATTGAAGAAGCTACCTTCAACATTTGTAGGACCATGAGGCAGAGTGGTGAGATCCAATCGGTATCCGCCATATCCCACAAAGAAAAGATGAAGAAGGAGAATGAAAAAAAAAGTGCACAACAAGAGTTTATGGTTGGGGATTTGGTGCTTTTAGACAGTTCTGGGTTGCCTTGTCTTCCGGGCAAGCTCAAGTCCAAACGGACTGGTCCTTACTTGATTACCCAAGTATTCCCTCATGGAGCAGTTGAGTTAAAAACCAAGGAGGGGGTGCGGTTTAAGGTGAACAAAGAACAAATAAAACTCTATTTTGGGCATACTGCATCGGTGAATAAAGTGATCGAGGCATACCATATTGATGAAGTCTGAGTAATCAAGTGTCCTCAGTCGTTCCGCGAAGTTAAATCAAGTGTTTGTTGGGAGGCAAACCAATACTTATAGTTTTTCTTTCTAGTAATGGTAGAATTTTCTACTAATGGGTTTTAAATTTGCAGGCACATCAGAAGGAAATTCTGAAGAAAATTACTCTACAGCAGTCACTGACAGATACAACGACAGACCGTTTCAACTATGACGGACCGTCGCATGAATCCGTCGTGCCAGGTACGTCTTTCTGTTATTTTTCAAACTAGGGCACACGCGACAGAACCAATGATGGATCGTCATATATGAGATGCACTGTCGTCGTGGAATCGTCGTGTCATTAATGAGGCATACCTGACCCGACCCGACTGGGTTTTTAAAAAATAAATTCAGCATTTAAAACCCCCAACCCTTCATTTCACCCCATTCCTTCACTCTTCCTCCTATTTCCCTCCTTTTTCAACTTCTAAAATCATCTCTCTCTTCAACCGATCATTTTCCCCAAATTCTCCAAAATCCTAAAAGTCCTCATCTACTAGTCGGAGCTGCTACTGTGGGTGTCTTCTTGATCACCAAGTACCTTTTCCTCTTGTTTTTATCAAGTTCTCAGGTATGTGTCTCTAATTTCTACTCATTTATATTGCATTTTGGTTTATCAATTAGTATTATCCTAGTTCTTCTTGATATGTTCATTTTTTTAAAAATAAAATTCTGTCTGACCTAGGTTAAAAATCCTCAAAATTATCGTGTTAAAACCCTAGAAATAGGTGCTTTAGCATTGCTAGTTTACTAGGTATTTGGGTTAGACAAATGTAGGTTAAAACACTACTAATTCGATTTAGGTCACAGGGGATGAATGAGGCACCCCCAGTTCTGTCACTGAGCTACAGAATGAGACCCCGATGACAGACCGTCGTACCCATGACGGACCGTCATTGGGTCCATTCCAACATCCCTAACACCCCACTATCCAATTTTCTCCAGGTGTCCACCAACGACCATATGCGACGGATCGTCGTTCCCACGACGGTCCGTTCTGCACAACCGTTTTGGTTTTCAAAGACCCTATTCCTAAGGTCTCTCACTTTTTCCAAGTGTCTTTCAACGGACACATGCGACGGTTCGTCATCCCCATGATGGTCTGTCCTGCACAACCTTTATGGCTGTTAAAGACCCTATTCCTAAGGGTCTCTCACTATTTCTAAGTGTTCTCAAACATACACATGTGACGGGCCGTCATCCCTACGACGGTTCGTCCTTCACAACCGTTCTGGTTGTCAAAGACCCTGTTCCGAAGGTTGTCTCTCTATTTTTCAAAGTGTCCTCAAATAGACAATTACGACGGAGCGTCATACCCACGACGGTCCGTCCTGCATGGCCGTTATGATGGTTAGAGACCCCTCTCCTAAGGGTCTCCATATTTTTTTTCAAGTATCCTCTGACAGACACCTATGACGGACCGTCGTACCTGTGACGGTCCATCCTGCACATATCGTCATACTTGTCAGAGACTCTCCTTCAGGGTTCCCCATATAAACAAAGTCTAAGTGAGACACGACGGACCACATGACGGTCCGTCATAGTCACGACGAGCCGTCACCTGGCCCGTCGTGTTTCACTGTTACTATAGAAATGTCATTTCATTTTAATTTTTTTTTACCTATTTTGTGTGGTTTTGCTTGTCTTGTTTGCTTCTTCTAGTACTAATATTGATCCTTTACACGTATTATTTACTATGACACCAAAACAAGATCGAGTCTATGCACACGTGCGATCAAAGTCTGTCGCCCCGTCTGCCCGCCTGGTCATTGGCTCTCATGATGAGCGTGACCCCGAGTACGTGCCCCCAGGCACTTCCACCCCATCCTGTGCTGCACATGCTGCCAGAGCCACACCCAAAAAGGTGGCGTCGGGCGTAGTCACTGCCTCCCAGTCTGATGAGGAGCGCACACTGACCGACACACCTTTTGGGTCAGCCACTAATGAAGAAGGAATGTCTGGCTCCTTAGGAGTTTCGTGGTCGGAGGAAGCCTCCGGATCTGCTGAGGTTCCCGCACCCGCCATCGCTGCAGCGTCGGCCTCGTCCGATGAGGCTAACAGTTTGGAATCCACACACAGTTCACCAGCTCGTGCTCTCACCTCGGTTACCGACCAGCTCAACCGGTGGTGTGTCGACGGGCAGTTTCAAGTCTATTCCGATGCAAAGTTCCTAAATGACAAAAGAGTTATGACTCAGACACTTACATTAGAGCGGCGGGTCCTTACGGGAAGTCTCCCGATGATGCCTGAGATCCACAATCTCTTCACCAAACATCGACTGGAGTGGACAGCACGTCCGTTGGGACGTTATAGTGAAGTGCTGGTCTGAGAGTTCTACGCATCCTACGTAGTGACTCTCCGATTGCAGATTGATAGGCGGGTTGCCCCCGCCAAACAAGCCCCACTGGAGCAGGTCCGAGTACGTGGTGTTCCGATTGATATCTCCCTGCCTGCTATCCACCGGTTTCTATACGGCGATAATGTTGATGATAATCGGACCCCTCTCACTGCTGAGTTTGACTACCGATGGCAGATTGTCAAAGATGGCCAATTTCTGCGTGATCCATCGCTGAGAGAGACCACCAAGAGGTGGATGACCCTGCACTTATCCGTTGGTGGAGAGGGTGCCGACTGGGTGACTGAGCCGAAGGGGGCCATCAAGAAGGCCAACCCACTACTCAGTAAACAAATCCTCTTCCTTCTCTCTTCTTTCTCTCTCTATTTGGAAGATACAATTGAAGACAAGATTAGGAAGGGATTTGGGGGCTGTAAAGGGACAAATTCACCATGAAATCTTCATCAAACGTTGAGGTATGGGATCTAATTAACCTTTGAGACCTCTTTCCTCAAAGGGTTCTTTCAAAAGATTTTCACAAGTTGGATTTTCATGTGGGTTCTTCTCAATCTCGAAAATTAGGTTATGAATAGAATTGTTTATGTTTTCTATTGGATAATATGAATATATTAACATATAATATAACTTAATTATGGTGTATCTTGATGATTTGGTATAGGTTGTAGATGATGATCCATAACCCTTAACACTAGGTTGGATATTGACATGAATTAGGTTGAAATTAATTCAATTGACTTGATTATTGGTTGAATTTCTATTAATTGTTGTTGTTACATTAATCATGAAAAAATTATAGTGAATTTTAGTATTTCATGCTAGTTCTTGAGATGATGATCTAGGTTAGAAAGTGAATTATCCTAAGTGTCTTGTCTTAAGCAATAATATAGTATTGAATTGTGATATAGTAGTTCTTATAGACGATTTATCTTGTTGATTATTGAATTATGATGTTGTAAATCTAAATTGGATTGAATTGAGGGTTATGGTAAGACCTTGATGATGATCTATAAAGGAGACTTGGTAAGCCTTATGATCTTTATCCTTTACTTCCAATTGTGGTTAATTGTGATTAAGCAATGACGTTATATTGGAGAAAGCCTTGTATTAGGATTTATAAGGTGTTATGATGTTGAATTGAAATGTCTTGATTATGTTGTGAGGTTGATTAACGTGTATATGTTATAAGCATTGTGATGATCACCAATGTGCCTTAATATGATATGAAATGCTAACGTGCTAATTTCACTTATATAAATTGTAATGAAAGGACTTATACACATGCAATTCTTATTGAGCTATTGATGTTGATTATACAAGGTTTAGACCCTATGACCTAAACTAAGCTATGATTGATAATTAAAGGCTTAAAGACATTTCACAAAGGGACTCTAGCTTAGCAGCGAGTGAACAAGAGTGAGAAGTGTCCCTTCCCATACAGGGAAGGTAGGAGCACTAATGTATCTTGAGATTTAGAATAAAGAGGGTCCCAATTATATCTCCTAGTTCTTGAACTATATTGCCCCCATAACAATACTAGCTAGTGGATCCACGTAGAAACTATGTTTTATGTTTTGGTACTACCTTGGCAAGTAGTCCACCTTTTTTCGGTGTAGGGTTTTATGAAACCGGATTCCATGCTATCTTATGTGGTCTATGTCAGTTAGAGCAAAATTTTCCCAAAAGTTAAAATAAATTGAAGAATTTAACTCTAACTAGGATAATAAAGGTGTCTAGCTTAGTCTAGCTAGGGGTATGAGTCTCTACCGAAGTATTGCACTAGTTAGCCTTAAAGGGAGTTTTAGGAGGATGATCTCATGTATGTTTATGCTTATAATGATATATGATATGTATATGAAGGACTTACATATTGTTGATAATGTATGTTGGTTAGTTCACTTATGGATATGTATTGGTCTATATTGTTAAAGTAAGATGAAATGTATACCTAAATGTCATGTTATGTGAAGTAGGGTGTTAGTCATGATTGCTGTTGGGTTACTTGATTGAGTAAGGTTATGGGCCTTTGCTTGTCATTGCACTTGTTGACTTGATAGGGGTTCATGGGTAATCGTCTTGCTTTGTTATAATGAAATGTACTCTTATCCATGCTTATTTTTAATATGATTTAGATGTAGGGTTACTTAAGTATGTATCTACTTGTATAGTGGGAATGTTTGATTGGACTAGACTTGATTTTGTGGTGTTGTGATGAGCATGCCTATGACTTAATAAATGTGAAATATTGATTTGTATGGTATTGTTGAATATGCATGTAGGTTTTAAAAGAAAAATGCATACTTATGGAAATGTCCTTTTCTTAGCATGTTTTATAAATATATGTGCATACAGTCTCATACATAGTAGAAGTGATGTACTAACCCCATTTCTTTCTTTTCCCCCAACATTTTAGGTTCCGGTCATTGAAGGCTCATTTGAGACGACTTGAACAAGACTTGGATATTCTCTACCATCCAAGTGGGCAGGTCCTCACTTTCCTAGGGCGATGCCAATATCTCGCTTATGGAGTTGCTTTATTTTTCTAAGACTCTTATGTTCATTATATTTTAATCCGAGTACGATTTGTGTAAGCCTATTTCTGGTTTCTTTACATTGATGTAGGGTTGTGCCCAAATTGCTATGATCGTTTAGATGGCATGAGTTGATACAATCCTTAAGACTGTGTTCTATCTTATGTATGTATGTGTAATAAAAGTAGAAGGCTATGTAACCTTCCTATACGAAGGGTCTATATTTACTATATATATATATACATATATATATATATATATATACATATATATATATATATATATATATATATATATATATATATATATATATATATATATATATCATGTGTATTTAAAGGTCTTTGTAAACCTCCAAGTAGAAGTAATAAAAGTTCTAAATTTTTCGCTAAATTTGACTTATGAATGTGATGATGTAAGATAAGAGGCTAGTCTTAGTCCTCAAAGAGGACAATGACGCCGGTTACGTCTAGGGTGTAAACCCTAATGTGACAAACCTGGTATCAGATCATGAGATTGAAATATCTTAGAGTCGATGTCTCTCTCAACCACGTCTATGTAATTTCGTGTTCATAATTGTGAAGTGTGCCACACCTATGGAAGGGAACCTACATGATGGGTAGGAAACTCTCATTTTCTTGGAAATCTTATATCATTCCATGAGAGTATACTTATGGTGTTCTTTCTCATCTAATCCTATTGTTGTGTTATAGGAAGAACGAACACTCAAATGAATGCGGCATGAAAACTTAAAGAATAAATTACCAATGCGGGATCTCCTCCTCGTGGTGATCAAGTTCCTTTACTCGAAGAAGATGATGATATGGAACAAGCTCCAGTCAATTCTCCACCCTTGACGGATGAGACATAAGGTCTACCCTCATCCAATTGGCTCAAGCCTCCACTATTCAAGCTCAAGCTATGACGGCCCAAGCCAATTGAGAGATTATACCCCGTCCTCATTAACAAGTTACTACTATGGCTTCCCATCTAAGGGACTTCACTCAAACGAACCCTGCTACCTTCTACGGGTCTACGGTTGAGGAAGACCCCTAAGATTTCATCGATGAAGTCTATAAGATAATCATTGCTATGGGGTTGTCCACAATTGAGAAGGCCTAATTTTCCACTTATCAACTCAAGGACGTGTCTCAAGCATGGTTTGTGCAATAGAGGGGATAATAGGCCATTGAGGGATTGTCCATTGATTTGGGTGATCTTTGAGAAGGCTTTTTTAGATCGGTTCTTTCCTAGGGAGATGAGGGAGGCTAAAGTGTGGAGTTTATCAACCTTTATCAACGAGGTATGTGTTTTCATGAATACTCTTTGAAATTCACAAATTTGTTGAAATATACTCCTTCTTTGGTTTCTGATCCTAGAGATGAAATGAGTCATTTTGTGACAAGGGTGTCGGATGATTTGCAAGAGGAGTGTCATTAGGCTATGCTACATGAAAATATCAACATTTCTCTTCTTATGGTGCATGCCAAGCGTGTGGAAGAGGCAAGGGCTAAGAGGAAGATTAGAGATCCTAAGAGAGCAAGATCTTTTGATGGAGGTTCTTCAAAGAATAGGCTTGAGATACAAGACTAGCCTATGTTTAAGTAGCGGGTTTGAAGTCAAGTTCCTTCCAAGTTCCCTAAGTCTAGTGTTGATAGAGTGTCTAACCCTAAATTTAAGAGGGGAGAAGGTACTAATTCACCAACCAAAAAGCCAACTTGTGGAAAGTGTGGCAAGAATCACTAAAGTGATTGACTTAAGGGGACGGACAATTGTTTTGGTTGTGTTAAAAGAGGGAACAAGGTTAGGGATTTCCCTAATGTGAGGGGTAAAGACAAGGGTAGTGGTAATCAAACCTGTGGTTCAAATGAGGCTCCAAAGAAGGACCGTTTCTATGCTCTCTGCTCTAGGGGTGAGCAAGATACTTCTCCCAACGTGGTGACCGGTATGTTGAAGTCTTCTTTATTGATGTGTATTCCTTACTTGATCCTGATTCCACGTTATCCATTGTTACTCCTTTGGTATCCAAAAATTTTGATATTTTACCCGATATTTTGCATAATTTTTTTATAGTGTCTACTCTGGTAGGTGAATCGATGGTGCAAAAAGGGTGTACAGAAATTGTCCTATAATATTGCCCAATAGTGTTTCTTATGTTGAATTAGTAGAAATCAATATGATTTATTTTGATGTTATATTGGGTATGGATTAATTGCATGCTTGATTTTCTTCTATTGATTGTAGGACAAGGATGGTGAAGTTAACTTTCCAAATGAACCCATTGTAGAGTGGAAAGGGGGAAACTCTATTACTAGAGGTTGTATCATCTCTTGTCTAAAAGCATGCAAAATGATCTCTAAAGGTTGTCTATACCATATTCTAAGATTCTAAGATTTAGACTCCAAAATTCCTCCTATTGAGTCGGTCCCCGTAGTGATTGAATTACCGGAGGTCTTTCCTAATGATCTTCTCAACATTCCTCACGAACGGTAAATTGATTTTGGTAGTGATTTGGTACTGGATACAAATACCATTTCAATTCCTCCTTATCAGATGGCTACAGGCGAATAGAAAGAGTTAGAGGCACAACTCAAAGATTTATTAGACAAAGGCTTCATAAAGACCTATTATTGCTCCATATGGTTCTCCAATTTTATTTTGGAAGAAGAAGTATTTAAGAATGTGTATTGATTAACGCCAACTCAATAAGGTCACAATCAATAACTCTCTCTCGTATTGAGACTTGTTTGATCAACTCCAAGGGGCAAGTTACTTTTCTAAGATTGACTTGAGGTCAGGATATAACCAACTTAGGGTAAGAGGTGGAGATATACCAAAGACGGAATTCCAGACTAGATATGGTCATTATGAGTTCTTATTAATGTCCTTTGGTCTCACTAATGCTCCAGGGCATTTTTGGCCCTAATGAATAGGGTGTTTCGAAATTACCTAGATTCATTTGTCATTGTCTTCATTGACGACATCTTGGTATATTCAATAAATGAGGTGATCACATGAACCATTTGAGGGTAGTGTTGCAAGTTCTTAGAGAACATCAATTGTTTTCCAAGTATAGAAAATGTGTGTTTTGGTTGAGGTCGGTGACATTTCTTGGTCATATCATCTCTAGTGAGGGAGTTGAGGTTGATCCACAACGGAGGTGGTGAAAAATTGGCCTAGACCTTTGACTCCAACCGATATTAGGAGTTTCTTGGGTTTAGCGGGTTATTATCGGAGGTTTGTGGAGGGTTTTGTGTCCATTGCATCTCCCTTGACTACTTTGACCCAAAAGTGTAAGAAAATTTGAGTGGTCGGAGGCATGTGAGAAAAGTTTTCAAATGTTAAAAGATAGGCTTACTTCATCTTTGATTTTGACCTTAACGAAGGGTATAAAGGGTTTTTTTGTGTATTGTGACGCATCCCGAGTGGGTTTGGGTGTGTTCTTATGCAACATGGGAAGGTAATAACCTATGCTTCTAGGCAACTTAAGGTTCATGAGTGAAACTATCCAACTCATGACCTTGAGTCAGCGGCCGTGGTGTTTGCCTTGAAAATATGAGGCATTACATGTATGGTTTTCATGTTGATGTTTTTACCAACCATAAGAGTCTCCAATATGTGTTTACCCAAAAGGAGTTGAATCTCCTACAAAATAAGGTGGTTATAATTGTTGAAAGATTATGACATGAGTGTCCTCAATCACTCCCTTCAAGGTTAATGTGGTTGTGGATGCCCTAAGTCATATGACTATGGGTAGTGTATCCATATTAATGAAGCCAAGAAAGACCTAGTGAAAGATGTTCATAGGTTGGCTAGGTTGGGTGTGAGGTTTGAAGATTCGTATGGTGGTTTCATGGTTCATAATAACTCCGAGTCATCATTAGTAGTTGAGGTGAAGTCGAAACAACACCTTGACAAATCATTGACGGAGTCCAAGGAATCGTTCCTTGGCAAGCTTAGCGAGACATTCTCCCTGGGGGGGATGGCATTTTAAGGTGCCAAGGAAGACTATGTGTTCTTAATATAGATGGGTTAAGGGACCGGATCCTTGAGGAAGCCCATGGGTCCCGCTACTCCATTCATCCAGATTCGACGAAAATGTACCATGACCTTAGGGAAGTATATGGTGGGAAGGTATGAAGAAGCACATAGCGGAGTTTGTCACTAAGTGTCCAAATTACCAACAAGTAAAATCCGAACATCAAAAGTTGGGTGGCTTACTACAGGAAATCCAAGTTCCTACTTGGAAGTGGGAAGACATCAATATAGTTTTTTTAGTAGGTTTACCACGGACTCAAAAGCAATATGACTCTATATGGGTAGTTGTGGATAGGTTAACCAAGTCCGCTCACTTTATTCCCCTGTAATCTACTTATTCGACAGAAGACTATGCTAGGATCTTCATATATGAGATTGTGTGTCTCCATGGTATTTTGTTATCCATCATATCAGATCGGGGTGCACAATTCACATCTAGGTTTTGGAGATTATTCCAAAAAGGATTGGGTACTAAAGTGAAGTTGAGTATCGCTTTTCATGCCCAAATGGACGCTCAAGCAGAACGTACTATTCAAACCCTTGAGGATATGCTTAGGGATTCTATTATTGATTTCAAAGGAAATTGGAGTAAGCATTTGCCTTTGGTGGAATTTTCTTATAATAATAGTTTTCATTCATCGATTTACATGGCTCCATATGAAGCCTTGTAAGATAGGAGATGTAGGTCTCCTATTGGATGGTTTGAAGTGGGAGAACTTTCACTTCTTGGTCCCGATTTGGTTTATAAGACTTTGCAGAAAGTCCATATCATAAGGAACCGATTGCAAATGGCCTATAGTCGGCAAAGGTCATATGCCGATCATAGGAGGAGGATTTGGAGTTAAAGAAGGTGAGAAGTTGTATTTGAGAACTTCACCAATGAAAAGGTTGGGTAGATTTGGCAAGAAAGGAAATTTGAGCCCTCGTTATGTGGGTCCCTATGAAATCTTGCAAAGAGTTGGTAAAGTTGCCTATGAATTGAAACTTCCCAGTGAATTGAATTTGGTTCATCCAGTTTTTCATGTTTCCATGCTTAAAAGTTTATTGATAATCCCGAGTCTATTATTCCTATTGAGGGTCTTGGTGTAAAGGATAACCTCTCTTCTGAGGAAATTCTGGTTCAAATTCTTTATTGGCAAGTCAAGAAGTTACGGAAAAAAGAGATGGTTTCCGTAAAGGTGTTATGGAAGAATCACCTAGTTGAGGATGCAACATGGGAGGCCAGGCCAACATGAGGTCTCGTTACCCTCATCTATTTGATAACTAAGGTTAGTAGTTCTTACTAATAATGAAAATAATGACTAAAAATGAAGTTGCTTTGATTTTTAGTAAAGTATTGCAAAATGTGCATTTTTTATTTTTGCTTTACAGTGATTACAGTGAAGTGAGCATGTGAACTTGCAATTTTTCTCTTTGACTTGTTTTGAGTTATTTCGTACACTTTGATATGGTGAGTCTTTATGAAATGAGATATAGCATGTTGTTGGACTGAAATTTGACATATTTGGCTAATGTAAAGTATGTTGAGGTCATGTTGTTGTTGTGAGAAGGGTATTCCTCATAATGAAATATTGAGACTTATGTGTGATAATTGAAGTTTTGAATTGCCTTGTTGAAGTTATATGATTGATTTTATTATGTATTGTTGTTGGTTGGGCTGCTAGTCTTGAGTCTATTCCTTCCAAAAGAATTTGTGTCATTCGGGGATGAATGTTCCTAAAGGGGGGATAATGTAACACTTCAAAAATTCAAGACGAGTATTACAGCTTACCATAGGTTCCATGAGGTCTAAACATTGTTTTAAGACCTATTTTAATGAATGTAGGTCATTTAGGAAGTTTAGGAGCAAAAACGTCCATGAACGTCCATGACGGTCGGAAACTAGTTCTAGGAGGTACTAATGTGCCTAAGCCTATTTAATGAACTTTTAGAATTCAAAAATCCATGAATATTGGTGGAAGGGTATTTAACAGGTGTTTAAGATAATTTGTGGTCGAAACATTCGGGTACGACTCTCCAAGGACCTACAAGGGCCCTTGAGAAGGACCTTAGCACGTAGGAGGAACCAATGCTTGGGCAGTGTGCACCAAGAAAACACAAATGACGGGGCGAGTGTTGATCAAGGGGCGTCGATGCCAAACATCAGCCAACACTTAGAAATTTCTTTGGATCCCTTGGATTCACCAGTCTTCTACCTAAACGACGGTTGTGCGGCACGGAAGGCACAGTCACGTCGACTCACAGAGGGACCCTCGATCAGGGTTCCGTCTGTGAGGGTCAAATTCCCTACAAATTTTAAATTCATTTCATTTAATTAGTTAGGAGGTTAGTTGATTAATTAGGGGTTTAATAGATTCTAATTAATTTAATTAATCCCCAATATAAAGGCCACAACTCACATTAGATTAAACACAAGTCACAAAACAAATTATTTTTCTTCTCTCTTCTTTCGCTCTCTATTTGGAAGACACCATTAAAGACTATCTTAGGGAAGGGATTTGGGGGCTGTAAACGGATGAATTCACCATCAAATCTTCATCAAATTTTGAGATATGTTATCTAATTCACCTTTGAGACCACTTTTCTCAAAGGCTTCCTTCAAAAGATTTTCAAAAGTTGGGTTTTCATGTGGGTTCTTCTCAATCTCAAAAATTAGGTTTTGAATTGATTTGTTTATGTTTTATATTAGCTAATATGAATATATTAACATGTCTTCTAACTTAATTATGGTCTATATTAATGATTTGGTGTAGTTTGTAGGTGATGATCCTTAACCCTTAACCATAGGTTGGATATTGACATGAATTAGGTTGAAATTGATTCAATTGACTTGGTTATTGGTTGAATTTCTATTAATTGATGTTTTCACATTAATAATGAACAAATTAGAGTGAATTTTAGTATTTCATGCTAGTTCTTGAGATGATGATCTAGGTTAGAAAGTGAATTATCCTAAGTGTCTTGTCGTAAGCAATGATCTAGTATTGAATTCTGATATAGTAATTCTTATAACCGTGTTATCATGTTGATTATTGAATTATGATGTTTACATCCAAATTGGATTAAATTGAGGGTTATGGTAAGACTTTGATGATGAACTATGAAAGAAACTTGGTAAGCCTTATGATCTCTATCTTTTACTTCCAATTGTGGTTAATTGTGATTAAGCAATGACATTATATTGGGGAAAGCCTTGTATTAGGATTTATAGGGTGGTATGATGTTGAATTGATTTGTATTGATTGTGTTATGAGGTTGATTAAGGTGTATATGTTATAAAGACGGTGATGATCACCAATGTGTCGTAATATGATATGAAATGGTAATATTCTAACTTACTTATATGAATTGTAATGAAAGATTATAATCATGCATTTCTTATTCACCTATTGATGTTGATTATACAAGGGTTAGACCCTATGACCTAAACTAAGCTATGATTGATAATTATATGCTTAAAGACATTTCACAAAGGGACTCTAGCTTAGCAGCGAGTGAACTAGAGTGAGAAGTGTCCCTTCCCATATAGGGAAGGTAGGAGAACTAATGTAATCTTGAGATTGGAGACTAAAATTCATATAGAATAAAGAGGGTCCCAATTATATCTCCTAGTTCTTGAACTATGTTGGCCCCATAAGAATACTAGCTAGTGGATCCACGTAGGTTCTATGTTTTATGTTTTGGTACTACCTTGGCAAGTAGTCCTCCTTTCTTCGGTGTAGGGTTTTATGAAACCGGATTCCATGCTAGCTCATGTGGTCTATGTCAGTTAGAGCAAAATTTTCCCAAAATTTAAAATAAATTGAAGAATTTAACTCTAACTAGGATACTAAAGGGGTCTAGTTTAGTCTAGGTAGGGGTATGGGTCTCTACCTAAGTATCGCACTAGTTAGACTTAAGGGGAGTCTTAGGAGGATGATCTAATGTATGTTTATGCTTATAATGATATATGATATGTATATGAAGGACTTACATATTGTTGATAATGTATGTTGGTTAGTTCACTTCTGGATATGTAATTGTCTATATTGTTAAAGTAAGATGAAATGTAAATCTAAATGTCATCTTATATGAATTAAGGTGTTAGTCATGATTCTTGTTGGGTTACTTGATTGAGTAAGGTTATGGGTCTTTGCTTGGTCATTGCACTTGTTGACTTGATAGGGGTTTATGGATAATTGTCTTGCTTTGTTATAATGAAATATACTCTTATCCATGCTTATTTTTAATAGGGTTACTTAAGTATGTATCTACTTGTATAGTGGGAATGTTTGATTGAGCTAGACTTGATGTTGTGGTATTGTGATGAGCATGCCTATGACTTAATAAATGTGAAATATTGATTGGTATGGTATTGTTGAGTATGCATGTAGGTTTTAAAAGAAAAATGCATATTTATGGAAATGTCCTTTTCTTAGAATGTTTAATAAATATATGTGCATATGGTCTCATACTTAGTACAAGTAGCATACTAACCCCATTTCTTCCTTTTTCCCCAACATTTTAGGTTCCGGTCGCTCAAGGCTCATTCGAGATGACTTGAACAAGAATTGGATATTCTCTACCATCCAAGTGGGTAGGTCTTCACTTTCCGAGGCGATGCCAATATCTCTCTTATGAAGTTGCTTTGTTTTTCGAAGACTCTTATGTTCATTCTATTTTCATTTGTGTACTATTTGTATAAGCCTATATGTGGCTTCTTTAAATTGATGTAGGGCTATGCCCAAATTGCTATGATCGTTCAGATGGTATGATATGATACAATCCTTAAGACTATGTTCTATCTTATGTATGTATGTATATATGTGTAATAAAAGTAGAAAGCTATGTAACCTTCCTATACGAAGGGTCCATGTATACTGATATATATATATATATATTATGTATATGTAGAGGTCTATGTAAACCTTAAAGTAGAAGTAATAAAAGTTTTAAATTTTCCGTTAAATTCGACTTAAAATGTGATGATATAAGCTAAGAGGCTATTCTTAGTCCTCAAAGAGGACGACGACGCCGATTACGTCTAGGGGGTAAACCCGGATGTGACATCTCTGTTGTAATTCTCATATTTTTGACCTCGATTTCCTTGACGTTGACGCTAGTTCCTGATTGGAGTCTTGGGCGTTTGGTCCGAAACACCCAGTCTGATCATTCACTACATAAGTATCCTATTCATAATAGTACTCATCCGCTAGGGGTGGTTGTTTAGTCAAGTAGTTCAACACATTTACCTTTTTTGGACCTCCAGTGATATGTTTCAATACCAACTCGATCTCAGCACTCATTTGAGTCATTTCTTCACGAATATCATATGTCATTGGATTGTGTACCTTGCACTGAAAAAATGTTTCTCCTAGTGTCTAAATTTTTAGTAACCTTATTGTTGCGAGAAATTTTCTCCAACTTCTCTGTGATTTTGGCATAAGTGCACTCACCATAAGAACCTCCCGCGATAGTATCAAGTACAGCTTTATTGTTATCATCTTGATCCCGATAGAATTACTCTCCCAAGAGCTATTTACCGACTCTCCCGGTAGTGCCACGAAGTTGTTTACTTTATTCTTGTAATTAAGCTTCTTGGACATTGGATAGTACTTGGCTACCAATACATCTCTCAACTGATCTCAAGTGTAGATGGAATTATAGGGTAGCTCATTAAAGTATACCGTTGCATACCCCGTCAATGATAGAGGAAACACCCGCAACCCAATGACGTTCATATCTAAGTCTAGCCTCCCCACACAAATTTTGCATATAGACCTTTGTTTGGCTATGTGAGCAGGGGGATCCTCTGATGGTAGCCCTGTAAACAAATCCCTCGTGGTGAGAATATGCATCAAACTACTAGTAATCATGAACTTGTGCCCATGGGGTAGAGGGGGTAGGAATAGAGGTCCATCGGAATCATTAATGTTGACATTGCTCATATAGAACTCCTTAGGGCGTGGAACGCGAGGCTTCATCCTCATAGCATTCTCAGCCTGGTTTTCTACAACTACCTGATTGTGTGCATCAACAGGTAGTGGAGGATGACTTTTCAACCCATCATCACAATTTACTGAGTTCTGCTGGTTTTCCATTCTTCGAAGTATACGGTTAAGTTCAGGGTCAAATGGAAATAGTGGTTCTCCTCGGCTCCGTGTACTTGGCATACACTAGAGCTAGACCTGAGAAAAAAACAAAAGAAAAAGTAAAATTGAGAAATCTTTGACTAAAGTTCAGTAACATTAGTAAGGTTAATCTAAAAGCCACTTTCCCCGGCAGCGGCACCAAACTTTGATACGCTCAAATTACACTTCCCTAAACAAATATAAGTGATCGTATCAAGTACAGAATCCAAATATTAGGTTTGGGTCGATCCCACGAAGAAATGGTTTAGACTTAACTTCAATATACGATTACTTAGATTTAGTCAAGTTCTTTCCAAAAATAGATAATTAAAGGGGGGGATTTTGTGATGCAAAAGTCTTTTAATATCTCTAAGTAAAATAAGTAATAGGAGTAAACCTTTGATTTGTAACAGATTGAGAGAAAAACTAGGGTACAAGTGTTCCTCATAGGTTCATAACGTCGTATTCCTAGATAATAACAATTCTTCCCTAGTGTTTTGCATGCAAAGTGATAAGTTAGGTATCTCTAAATCCTTGGTTCGGTATTTAGAGAATTTCACCCCGTACCTTGGTACGGCTACGTGTGTCTAAGCTACTAACCCTTACCTTTACTTCATAATAAGAATCATATTCTATGTATAATTTAGTTATTACTTTGCACCAATCGAAACTAGCATATTAAATAGTATCTCATTAAATCTATGTTGATAATTCTTTTCCTATTAAGTACCTCCTTGGTCCGGCAAGTAGCAATAAGGCGAGTTCTAACGTGTGCACTCATTAAAAGACTTCTAAGTGAAAGAACTATCAATGCATACAATAACCTATTTGAGAATTGTTATTAAGATAGGTTTACTTTGTTAATCAACCATGGTTCCCACAACCCTAGTTGTGGATTTAGTTACCCATGCATAGAAGCACACAATTCATAGTAGATAAATAATAAATCATGAACTTACTTTGACAAATTCGAAGAAAATCAAGAAATTCAACTTGAATCAACAAGAAATCACTTCAAACCCAAATCCGTAAATTTGAATTAATGATAAAGTTGCAAAAACCCAATCTCCAACAACAAACTATTAAAAGCAATAGAATTCAACCCCAAAAACGAGTTTTTACACCCTTTTTTTTTATAGAAAACATTATCCTAAATTAAAAGGAATCAAAATAAGGAAAGTTTTCCAAAAATGTGGTTGTAATCGACGACCCCCACAGACGGTCCATCGATTCAACGACGGACCGTCAACTGCCTCCGTCAGTCCAAACTTAGCGTCTTTTTTCCATCCTTCAGCTGGCATATGTCTCTGATTTAAATCGACAGAGAAACAGCACAGTCCGTCGATGCATCTACGATCCATCAATGCCTTCCGTCATTTCATACTTACACTTTCTTCAACTTCGGGTACTGGACTATCTCTGAACTTACGACGATTCAACAGGACGGTCCGTCATCCTTCCATAGCCCCACACTTGGTCAGATTTCCCCTTATTTCTCCAAATGCCTAAACGTTCAGTCGACGGTCACCATCTACGCTCTGTCGATGGAACGACGGGTCATCGATGGCCTTTCTGGGTCACCTCTACACTAAATTGCAGATGCCTTCTGCATTTTTGGTTTTAGACACCTTTCGTGCAAAACAAAGATAAAAACATGTTACACCTACAACAAGAAGGCTCTAGACACACACAAATCTTAAGAAAAAGCATTAAAAGTACCATGAATCCATGGTACATCACACTTAGAATCGTAATTACCCCTTTCTAGGTCATAATCCATTAGGTTAGGCTCTAACTTAGGTCGTTAAATTTCAGGAGTGTTTCAACTTTAACCTACGTATGGGTTTCACAGGTCGTAGATGGACCTACGCTGTCCCAAGTTTTTGACAGCTTTTTTTCTATTGGGGCAGCCTTGGAGTTAGGCTTTAAGGTCCTCCTCAAGAACTCTTGGTTGGTCCATTAAGAGTCGTACCTTGACGTTTAACCCCTAAACCCCTCAATACAAGCACGGGAACTCATTTTCCTACATAAAACCCATATCAAATTCAACAACACACTCATTAGGCTCTAGTTTCACCTACTAGTTTTTTGAGTCGTGTAACATCAATTCTCTAAACAGTTGCAAAAACCAGTTCTCTGTCACAATTTCTGATACAAAATTTGTAGGAACAATCTAAATTACATTTGTAATATCCTTTCTCTGAAACATCACCTAATAACTTGGTAAGATATACTATGGGCGTATTCTTCAAACAACTTCACAATTATAGGCCACATACTTAGGATTCCCTGAATCCATGGGTATATGAGTTTAGCCATCATTTGAAGATTTCTGGTAATCTCTATATCCATAGCATGCCTAAATATTTTCCCACCATTTCTGATCCTGTTTTTCCTTTTCCATATTTTCCAGATGACAAAAGTTGGTACTGCCTTATTCAGAGGTTTCATTTGAACCACACAATTAGTTTTCCACCATTACATTATCGTGTCTTTGATTTGTATGATCTTGTTAAATATTTTCTAACTTATTTTAAGTCCTTTTTTTTTTACTTAATTTAGGTTAACTTTTTTTGCCAAACACTTCTATAATTCAAAAACTAATTTTCAAATAGATTTAATCAATGTTTGAGCCAATTCAAACATACTCTTAGAGCCTATTTGGATTGACTTAAAAAATAGTTTTTAAGTCAATAAGTAAAAAGTACAAAGTGACTTAATTTTTTGATTCTTGACTTATTTTAAGTCACTTTTGACCATGTCAAACACTTCCTAACTTATTTAATCTTTTTTTAAATATTTTTCTCAAACACTTCGAGAAGTCAAATTTTTTATTAAAACCAGATTTGACCAACTCTTAAGTCAATCCAAACTCCCTTTTACTTTTGATTTTAGATTTATTTGAAGTCATTTTAATTTAATTTTATGTCATTTTTACCTTATTTTAAGTGATTTTTATATATAGTCAAACACTTACAGAAGTAAAAAACTGACATAAAAATAGGTTTGGCTAAATTTTAAGGTAATTCAAACACCCTCTTAGTCCTAGCGCGAATCCACCTAAACCCCCTACAACCCACCCAAAAAATAATTTAGATGATTGTTTTTGAAAAAACAATTAAAATTTTAAAAATATATTTTTACCCCTACTAGCCCCTCTCCCTCCACAAACAAAAGAAATTTAAAATTTTATTTAATAAAAATAAATCAAATCTCAATTCAAAATTTAGGTACCTATTTGGTTATGGTTGGATCCCAATTCGAATGTTGGGGTCAAAAATTTAATTTGAAGGTCAAATCTTAGATCTTGAATCAATTGTTGATTGTCGGTGTCAAATCCTGATCCGAAAGTCCAGTTTCGATTCAAATGTTGAAGTCGAAACCCGTATTAATGGATCATGTTCAAGTTGAGGTATCAAGATCATATCCTTGGTCAGATACATTGTCCCAATTCAAATATCGGGTCTTGGGGCGAATTTCAAATTTGTCATCAGGATTATGTCTTAGTTCGCATGTGGGGGTCATGTCATAGATCGATTATCGGGTTGATTTTCATCTCTCATCTTATGCAATACATTCTAAGTACAGACCACATACTTTCTACCTATATTATATCATAGTATAGTTTCTGAAGTTTTCTATTAGGCTCGTGATTAGTATGGATCTCTATCGACTTATACCACCTTTGGTAAGTCCTCGTGGTTGAATTTTATGGTGAAAGGAAGTATCACTATTCCAATCAATTACTTGCATATATTCACAAGCCTTAATCTAATTCTCTCAAACTTAAATTTATATACGATGTACCTCAACAAGATCCATGATAAAAGTATGTAGTTTTAATTTATTGTAATTTGCTCATAATAGTTAGTTTATTTTTTTTTGTCAAAATTACTTTCTATCAATGCTATTATAATTATTGTGGCCTCTACACATATCTATTTTCTGAATATTTTAGCAATGAAATTTTTTATATGGGTATCATTGATATAAAATATCATCGTCAAAGGTAAGACATAATCACTAAATGATAAAATATCATCGTCAAAGGTAAGACATAATCTTCTGACTCTATGGATGAAGCAAGAAATTAGATCGCGAAATCAGTAAGAGCGAAGTAACTAACACTATTAATTAGTTTTAGCTTGATTACTCGGTTGAGTCTTAATTATATGTTGTATTTTCAGTTTCACATCAATTAAATAGTAATTGCATACATTGTTAGACTTAATTTTTCCAATTAAATACAAATTAAATATCAACAATAACCAATTAGAGATTGGGCAGCTTCCAAAAACACAACATTAACAAAGTAGTAAGAATGATGTATTTTGAAATTCTATTTTGATACCAACTGCATACATTGTTACACTTGAGCTTTCCAAATGATACCAAGTAAACAAAATATTAACTAATTTTAGCTTCACTAACTAAGTTCAATCTTAACTATATGTTGTATTAGATACCAATTGTACACATGGTTATGCATAATATTTTCAGTTGGGTACGAGTTGCATATATTGGCAGACATAATTATTCCTAGTGTATATCAGTTTAAAATCTAAATACCAAATGATTACCAACAATAACCAGTTTTCATTTTTGAGTCTACATTTAAAATACACTATATACACAAAGGAGTAAGCAGTACACATAATAAATATTCTCAAATCATAATTTATTAAATTAAGAGAAAATGGTCAAATAGCCCCCTAAACTATGGTCGGTTTCTCAACTACACACTTTACCTTCATGGGGTTCCTATAACCCCCCCCCACCCCCCACACACACACACACAAAACTGTTTAGAACTTAAATTATTACCTCCCTAAATGTTGATCTGGCAAAGAGTGTATTTTACTCTCTTTGAGAGAGGGAAAAACAACATTAAATTATTAAAATTTTATTTTTAATTATTTTTTATGAATATACCTATTTTTATTTATTTATTTTCTTTGTTTATTGCTATCTTCTTTCTTTCACCCTTTTTTCATCACTGTCACTTCAAACTCATCTTTGTCAGAGCTTCGACCAACAAACAACAATGAAATACCTACACCACCTTCACCATTGGAGAAACTACTTCACCAAATCAAAACCCCATTAGTTGTCTCTCTTCTTCGTCACTATTAAAAAGTAGTAAGACGCCGATTAGGAGAACCAAGAAATACCACATCTCTTTTTTCTTCTGACGACGAACAACCAACAAAATTTCAATTAAACTTTCTTCTCAAGTGGTTCAATTGAAATTGAATTTACATGATGTTGATGTCTTTTTAATATGGAGCTTTATTCTCACGAGAAAATGGTGGAGAGTTCTTTTAGTGGGTGAAACAGATAACGACGATGGTGGAAGAGATAATAAAGAGAGATGCGGACTTCCCCCATATCCATCAACTAATTCTCCAAATCAAGATAATACAAAAGTTTAGGGTTGAAGAAAGGAAGAAGATGAAGGAGATTTTATTTTATTTTGTGAAATAATTCGTGAAATACGTGTAAGTATGTGTATTTCACGCACTTGACATTTGACTGGTTATGGTGTTTCAAGGTGGTATACATTCCTTTTTTAAAAAAATTAGGGGAATAATAGGACCCCCTTGAAGTTAAAGTGTGTAGTTGAGAATCCAACCATAGGTTGTGGGCTATTTGACAAAACCATCAAACGGATGTGCTTGTCACAATTATATAAAAAAAAATTAAAAATAAAAAAAATCAACAAAGAAATTTGAATGTCTTCCTGTTGTGTCCCTTCTAACAACATGTGATGCACGAAACCTAAAACCTCTTGAATGTTACATCATCAACAAACCCTTCTTGCGTGCTAGTTATGGTATCCCTACATTTATTTTAGGACAAAGTGGTCATAAGTTAGGCTCTGACACATAACATGATATATCTCGTGTACTCTCGCATAGGAGAGGTGCAACAGATATTGCATATGCATCTTCAAAAAAATTTAAGCTATAAAAGAGAGAAATAATCTGATTTGTGTATTGTTTTGTACCTGAGAACAACCATCACAATGTTGGTCTTAATTTATCATGTTGGATACCAATTAGATATAAATTACAATACAAATTGGATATAATCAGTAACCTAATAGTTTTGCATATGATCTAGTTGAATCTTCACATAATATTTTTATTTTATTTTTTAGCTTGCCATGTTTGCATGTGTGTCATTAAAATAACATGTGATTTCAACATGTCCTCGACAATATCATTGAGGTGTATACTGTCACTTAATCGTAAACATATCCAATATCATAACAGTTTGTAACACCCCGTAACCAAAAAAGGAAAATAATAAAGATTTTTCGGGAAGTTGCAGGTGCTAGCCACAGAGGCCAACCACGGGACGTAGTTAGGTTCGTGGGTTGGTCACCTGCAAATATTGCTGAGGTCCAGGACCATGGCAAGACCTGCGGACCGTAATCTGTGGTCGGGGTCCATCGTTTGAGAACCGAAAATCCACCTTTTTGAATAGGAACCACGGTTCACCAAGACTATCATGACCCAGAGGTACCCCTAAATGTAACATGACGTATAGAAACCCCAAGGAATATACCAGTCACTTAACATATCATAACATAAGCAATAGAATAATAAGAGTAAAAACACATTTCAAGTCTAAATTTTTCTTAAAAGACAAAAATGGAAGTCTAGACTCTAGGTCTCAACATAGACATCTAATACAATAGTTCAAATTAAAAGGGACACAGCCCATACAACATAGTCCGAAAAGGAAATACCAGAAATGAAATTGCAAGTGAAGAATCCTCCCTAGAATCATGAGGACTCACCATAACTTAGAAGAATAGTCAAATCCAAGCTTTAACTCCAATGATGAATGTCTTAAGAACCGAACCCAACACTTGAGAAAAGTAATGGAAAGTAGGTGTTAGTACAAAAATGCACTAAGTATGATAATCATGCATAAAAACCTTTGAAGACATACTACAAGGGACGTTTTAGTTAAAAACATGCACTTTACCAAGTTTAAGGATCATGATGAAGATTAGTGTAAAATCATAAAACATAACCATATTCAACATATAGTTCATCATAAAATAATGGAAGCATACCATAAGTACCCTCAAAGCATACTTGTGCAATGCATGAATAAGAATAACATAATGGAAACATACCATAAGTACCTCAAATCATACTTGTGCAATGTATGAATAAGACCCCATACAAACCCACCCATTTTAACTTACTTGAGTAACCATAGTTCATAATTCATATTCTTGTCCATAATGTTGTTGTGGGGACTAAGCCTTAACCGAAGTAGGCCATGTGAGCTTAACATGGAATATGGTGTTATCCACACCGGAAAGGGATGTGTTACTTGTCTAAGGAAGAACTATACACTTAGCTTAGGCGAATCCACTATCTATATACTTATGAGGGCATATAGTTATGATAAGGAGATTGCTACTAGAAACGCGGACTCAACTAAGGTAGAAGGCTTTCATCTCATGAGACATACTTTAGGAACCCGGAATCAACTATGGTATACAAAACTCATTTGGAAAGCTAGACTCAACTAGTGTAAAAGCTTTTTGTGGAAGCCAGACTCAACTAGGGTTGTAAAAATTCCATATTATATACAATGTTCACTCGGTTCTAAGAATTAATTCCCACATATTACATAATAAGTCCTTGACTTAAGTTCATATCATGGAAGAATGTCTTGACACGCAATCCAACATAATTCATAAGATAGCTCATAGGTTCAATAGTTGAGAATAACCTTCAACCTTAAAATCATCATATTGTGAAAAAACCATTCACAACATATCATATTCATACATAGGTGTGTAAATGAGGATAACCTTTTAACAACACACAACAAGATCATAATCATAATCACTTTACTCTTAAAGTATTCATAAAGTATATACATAAATCTCATAATCATACTTAATTCTCATACCTTGCCCTTCAAGAATCATAGATCATATTTAATCCACACATCTAAAATTCACTACATTATACATACATACATACATACATACATACATATATATATATATATATATATATATATATATATATATATATATATATATATATATATATATACGTTAGCAATAAAATTCAATGAATTTATAAAGAAAACTTGCTCTTTGCCCCAACTTCCTTCTTTTTCTAGCTTGAAATTCTAGAAAGAATGGTGATTTAGAAATAATGGCTTTGATAACTTAATTTAGGGATTAAAATCCTTATATAGTTAGTCCAAATTAGTATAAAACAAATTTTTTTAATATAAAACCCTAAAGTTCCCCTAAACTTAGCTGCCAAAAAGCATGCCTTACCCATGACCCACCACTGACAGACTCTGGTTAGATCCACGGCCCAAGCTGGTGCAATATGGTTTGGTTTTGGGATTTATGTCCTGGGACCTCCACCCATGGATCCTCACCCATGGTCTTGGATGGACCTACGAGATGCAGGTCCTCTTCGTGGGTCGCTATCCAGGCCATTATCTAGGGTCACCTTCAAGGAACTCTGGTTGGTACTTGGGGGTCGTACCTTAATGTTCTAACATGAAACCCTATATTTTTAGGTATGGGTAAGCATATTCATGACTCTAACCATTAGTCAAGCGCTATTTTATCCTATTGGTTTTGCGGTATTACAAGGACGGAGGTAGATCAGACCACGGTACGTCGGTGGTCAGTGGCAGTTATTTTCAAGGAAAGTTGGTTCTTTTCATAATTAATTAATTCCTATACTATTTCATTTTGACTACATTTACAATCCATATATAAGTCCTTTTACCCCCAAATTAGACACATTTAGTTCATTCTTCCAAATTTGATGTACCATGGTTTCACTGTACTTTCAATGTTTTTTCCTTAAATTTAGAATGTGTCTAGGGCCTTTTTGTAGTAATTTTAATGTATTTTTATCTGTGTTTTGTAGGAAAGTTGTCCATAGCAGAAATGCAGAAATCAATGCAGAAGTGACCCACGAAGCCATCGACAACCCGTCGTTCCACCAACGAACCGTAGGTGGTGGTCAGGGTCGACTAGAGGTTCAAGCATCTGGAAGCAACTCGGGGAATTCTGGCCAAGTGTGGGAATACGGAAGGATCGACAGACCGTCCTAGAAAATTATTGATTAGATCAGAGACTGCTCCAGTACCCGATGTAGAAGAAAAGTTTAAGTATGGATTAATGAAGGCATCGACGAGCTGCAAGTGAATCGACAGATCGTGTTGTTGGTCCGTCGGTTGGATCAGAGAAGATGCAAAAGTGAAGGCTGAAGAAGATGCTATGTTTAGACCAACGAAGGCAGTCGATGATCTGTCGTTTGTCCACGGACCGTCAGTGGGGTCGTTGATTAAAGCCGCATTTTGGACAAAACTTTCCTTATTTTGAATTCTTTTAAATTTAGACCTCTTTTATTATAAATAGGGTGAAAACCCTCGTTTTGGAGGTTGGATATTTTATTATTTTTTATTTGGATATTTTATTTTTTTCCATACTTTTGTTCTTGGAGATATGACTTTGAAACTTGGGAAATTAATTCAAGTTTTCGGAATCTATTCTCAAGTGAATTTTGTTGTTTCAAGTATAATTTTTGGGTTTTCTTCAAACTTGTCAGAGTAAGTTTATGATTTATTATTCAACAAATATGAATTGTGTTCTTCTAAGCGTGGGTAACTAAATCCACAACTAGGGTCGTGGGAACCATGGGTGATTAACAAAATAAGACTAGCTAATTAACAATTCTCAACTAGGTTATTGCATGCATCAATAATTCTTCGTCTAGAAGTTTTTTTAATGAGTGCACGTGTTAGAACTCGCCTTATTGATATTTGCCGGACCAAGAAGATAATTAATACGAAAATAATTATTGACATAGATTTAGTGGATACTATCTAATAGTCTATTTTTGTTTGGTGCAAGGTGATAACTAAGCCAAACATCGAATATGATGCTTAATATCAAGTAAAAGGTAAGGGTTAGTAAATTAAACACACGTAGCCGGACCAAGGTACGGGGTGAAAATTCTCTTAATGTTGGACCAAGAGTTTAGCGATACATAACTTATCACATTGCATGCAAAACCTTAGGAAAGAATTGTTATAAGCTAGGGTTGTGGTGTTATGAACCTATGTGGAACACTTACACCCTAGTTTCTCTCATAACTTGATAAACATTAACAATTTACTCTTGCTACTTGTTAGATTTTATACGATTACACTATTATATTTCACAAAACCTCCCCTTTTAATTATTAGTTTTTGGAAAGGACTTTATTAAATAGAGGTAATCGTAAATTAAAGTTAAGTCTAAGCCATTTTCCTCGTGGGATCGACCCCAACCTAATTGTTGGGTTCTTTACTTGATACGACCGCTTATAATTCTTTAGGGAAGTATAATTTGAGCGTACCAAATTTTGTCGTCGTTGCCGTGAAAGTGGCTTTTAGATTAACTTTAATACAAATTACTGAAGTTTAGTAAAAAATTTCCTAATTTTACTTTTTCTCTTTGTTTTTGTCTCTTTCAGGTCTATTTCTAGTGTATGCCAAGTACACCAAGTCGAGGAGAACCAATACTTCGATATGATCCAGAACTAAACCGTACACTCCATAGAATGAACGATCCACATAATCCTGCTAATCTTGGTAATGGGATCAACCGTCAACTTTCTCCGCCCGTTGATGCTCACAACCAAGTGATTATAAAGAATCTTGATGATGGTTCTTTGAGGAGGCAACCTCCCGCCCAACGCCCTCAAGAGTATTATAACGGAAATGTTAACATCACAAATTCTGATGGGCCTCTTGTCCTACCTTTTTTACCACAGGGTCATACAGACGTTGTAACTAGTAGCTTGATGCAGATGCTCACCACTAGAGGTTTGTTTTTGGAGCTACCATCTGAAGATCCACATGATCACATCGCCAAACTAAGGTCGGTGTGTAATATTTGTGTAGCGATGCCATACTTGGACATGGATATCATCAGATTAAGGGTATTCCCTCTCTCATTGATGGGAGAGGCCGCAATTTGGTTTATTGAGTTGCCTTATAATTCGATCTATACTTGGGAACAATTGAGGGATGTGTTCCTAGCACGGTATTACCAATTGTCTACAAATCTCAACCACAAAGATAGAGTGAACAACTTTGGGGCATTGCCTGGGAATCGGTAAGTAACTCTTAGGATAGGTTCACCTCATTTATGAGAAGTGTCCCAAAACACCACATTGATGATGATTCAGTGATAAAGTACTTTTATAGAGGGCAAGATGATAACAACAAGGCAGTACTTGATACTATTGCGGGTGGTTCTTATTTTGAGTGCACATATGCAGAGATCGCAGAAAAATTGGAGAAAATCTCTCGTAACAATAAGGCTTGGAGCACTAGGAAGACAGACACTGGGAGAAACACTTTTGCAGTGCAAGCTACACCAAACCCGGCCTCAGATGAAATTCGTGAAAAGATGGCTCATATGAGAACTGAGCTCGGGTTGGTATTGAAACATATCACTAGAGGTGCGGAGAAAATAAATGCGGTAAATTATATGACTAAACCACAATCGCCAGCAGATGAATACTACTATAAGGAGGATTTTTATGCAGTAAATGAGCAGATAGGGGGTTTCCAACCGAATGCCCAAGGTTCCAATCAAGAAAATTGGCGCCAAGGTCAAGGAAATCAAGGTCAGAACTATGGAAATTACAACAGAGAGGGTCATTATGTTCGAGATGGAAACTTCAACCGCGACAACAACTTCAACTGGGTAACTATGGTAACAGAAATGATCGGAGTGGGCCCTATGTTCCACCTCAAAATTGGAAAGCTACTCCTAGGGATGGTGGAGGTAATATGGCACGAGTTGAGGACATGTTGCAAAAGATGATGAAATGGTTCGATGCTAGTGATGAGCACGCCAAAGAATTGAGAAGTGATTTGGCCAATATTGGGCAAAAGGTGGATGCACACGCAATCTCAATCAACCATCTTGAATTGCAAATGGCCCAATTGTCTACTACTGTGAGCCCACGTCAATCGAGTACTCTTCCTAGCAATACTGTTGAAAACCCAAAAAATGATGGACATTGTATAGCAGTCACTACTCGATTGGGTAAGCAAACCATTGATCCACCCATTCCTTCTGTAGTTTAAGATAAGGTAGTGGGAGATAATGGTGAGTTTGTAGATCAAGCGGTGAAAGAAGCAGAGATACCCCAAAAGGTTATCCACGTTCCTAGACCACCCCCACAATTCTCGCAAAGATTGGTGAAGAAGACATATTACTATGTTGAAATAGCATTACATCAATGTCCCTTTGATAGAAGCTCTTGAACAAATGCCTGGTTATGCCAAGTTTATGAAAGATATGGTTACTAAAAAGAGATCGGTAACTTTTGAGGATGATGGTCGATTGCAACATTTTAGTGTTATTGCTACAAGGTCTCTTGTGCTAAAGAATGAAGATCCGGGCGCTTTCACTATTCTATGTATTATTGGGTTGTTACACTTTGCTAAAGCACTATATGATCTTGGTGCAAGCATAAATCTCATGCCTCTCTCTATTTACAAGTAGTTAGGCTTGGGTGACCAAAGCCCACTGCGATGCAGTTACTGATGGTTGATCGAACAGTGAAGAGTCCAATTGGGATACTCCAGATGTGTTAGTGAAGGTGGAGTCATTTAAATTTCCGGCCGATTTCGTGATTATGACTGTGAGGTGGATTTTGAGGTGCCTATTATTCTTGGGAGGTCGTTCCTTGTTACCGGTCGCACCTTGGTTGACATGGAAAAGGGGCAGATGAAGTTTAGGTTAAAAAATGAAGAAGCCACTTTCAACATTTGTAGGTCCAAGAAGTAGAGTGGTGAGCTCCAAACGGTATCTGCTATATCCTACAGGCTTGAGAGTGCGTCTGAGGTACAAATCGAAGAGCGCCTTGGTGTTGAGGCACTAGAAGTAGTGATCATAAATTTTGAGAGTGATGGTATTAAAGAGTATGGGTCATTGGTTGCGGCACTTGATCGAGGTGACTTTCAGTTTAAACCAATGAAATTGGAATTAGATATGAAGCATCACAAGTCTCCACTCGTGAAACCATCTATTGAGGAGGCTCCAAAACTAGAGCTTAAGGCTCTGCCACCCCATCTGAGGTATGTATTCTTGGGAAAAGATGACACTTTGTTGGTAATCACTTCGTAGGATTTGAATGTGGAACAAGTAGCGTGTCTGGTATAAGTGTTTAAGAGGTTCAAATGAGCCATTGGTTCGACTATTACGGATATTATTGGGATCCCACCCGGTTCATTCACACAAAATCCAACTCATGCCCGATCACAAGCCAAGTATTTAGCACCAAAGACATTTGAATCAACCTATGAAAGAGGTAGTTGGAAGGAGATTATTAAGTGGTTGGATGCCAGAGTCATATATCTTATCGCAGATAGTATTATTAAGTGGTTGGATGCCAGAGTCATATATCTTATCGCAGATAGTAGTTGGGTATGCCCTGTACAGTGTGTGCCCAAAAAGAAGGGAATGATTTTGGTCCCTAATGAGAAGAATGAGCTTGTTCCAATGAGGCCGATGACCGGATGGAGAGTTTGTATGGATTACCGGAAGTTGAATGCATGTACTGAGAGGGACCATTTTCCTATGCCCTTCATGGATCAGATGTTAGATAGGCTTGCAGGAAAAGGGAGGTACTATTTTCTTAATGGTTATTTAGGTTTCAATCAAATCTCTATTGCACCGTAGGATCAAGACAAAACCACCTTTACTTACCCTTACGGGACATTCGCATTCAAGAGGCCTTTTGGGTTGTGTAATGCACCTGCTACTTGTCAGAGATGTATGATGTCGATATTCTTTGATATAGTAATGGACACTATTGAGGTGTTTATGGATGATTTTTCAGTTGTTGGCGACTCTTTTGATTGTTGTTTGAGTCACTTGGCAGAGGTTCTCAAAAGGTGTGAAGATTGCAACCTTGTGCTAAATTGGAAGAAATGTCACTTCATGGTGAAAGATTGTATTGGGACACCGCATCTCAAATAAGGGGATAAAGGTTGATCGAACAAAAGTTGAGGTTATAAAGAGACTTCCCCCACCCATTTTTGTAAAAGGTGTGAGAAGTTTTCTTGGGCATGCGGGCTTCTACAAGAGATTTATTAAGGATTTTTCAAAAATTGCACATCCTCTGTGCAAGTTACTGGAGAAGGAATGTAAGTTTGATTTTGATGAATCTAGTTTAAAGGCATTTGGAGAGTTGAAGGACAAGTTGGTGTCGGCGCCTATCATTATTACCCCATATTCGAGTAAGCCATTTGAGGTGAAGTGTGATGCTAGTGGGGTTGCTCTTGGTGTGGTATTGGAACAAAGAAGGAATAAAATCCTTCACCCAATCTACTATGCTAGTAAGGCCATAAATGAATCCCAAAAGAACTACACTATGACTGAACAAGAGCTCCTTGGAGTGATATTTTCTTTCAAAAAATTTCGCTCCTATTTTCTTGGCACTAGAGTAATAGTGCATACTGACCACTCCAATTGGAGATATTTGATGGCAAAGAAGGATGTGAAACCAAGGTTGATTAGGTGGGAACTACTTCTGCAAGACTTTGATTTTGAGGTGAAAGATAGAAAAGGGACCGAAAATCAAGTTGTCGATCACTTATCAAGATTAGAAGATGAAGCTATGCGAGAGTTTGGTGAAAAGGCTGAAATTGATGACACCTTTCCTGATGAGCATGTATTAGCCGCTTCTCAAGACTTGATTTCATGGTTCTTTGATTTTTCAAATTATCAGGCTAGTGATATAGTCCCATCGGACTTGTCCTTCCATCAGAGGAAAAAGTTCATGCATGATGTGAAAAAGATCTTTTGGGATGAGCCTTACTTGTACCGGAGTTTTGCTGATGGGCTTATTTGTCGTTGTGTGCCAGAAGTGGAGATGCTAAGTGTTTTGGAGGCGCGCCATTCCTCGCCTGTGGATGGGCATCATAGTGGTATCTGGACTGCCCATAAGATCTTGCAGTGTGGGTACTATTGGCCACCATCCACCAAGATGCTCATGAATTATTCAAGGCATGTGATAGATTCCAAAGAGATGGAGGTATTTCGGGAAGTCAAGAGCTCCTTTTAAATTCCATTCTAGTAATTGAGTAATTTGATGTATGGGGCATTGACTTCATGGGACCGTTTGTGAGTTCTCATGGACGAAATATATTCTTGTGGCGGTGGATTATGTATCAAAATGGGTAGAAGTCATAGCACTTGCCAACAATGAAGGGAAGAGTGTCACCACGTTCTTGAAAAAGAACATATTTTCTAGATTTGGCACACCTAGGGCTATTATCAGTGATGGAAGGTCCCACTTTTACAACAAGTTGTTCAAAGGGTTATTGGAGAAATATGGGGTTCTCCATAATGTAGCAATCCATACCATCTGCAAACTATTGGGCAAGTTTAGGTGTCCAACAAAGAAACCAAGCAGATCTTGTCGAAAACGGTGAATGCTAATAGAAAGGATTGGTCAAAGAGGTTTGATGATGCTCTGTGGGCTTACCGGACAACATATAAGACTCCCAAAGGTATCTCTCCCTACCAACTTGTATATGGGAAGGCTTGTCACTTGTCGGTTGAGTTAGATCACAACTCTATGTGGGTGATGAAGAAACTGAAGATGGATTGGAATGAAGCAGTGGAGCAGAGACTAAATGGGTTGAATGACCTTGATGAATTTTGCCTTAAAGCATATGAAAGTTCAGCCCTCTACAAACAGAAGATCAAGAAGTACCATGACCAAAAGATTGAGAAGAGTGAATTTGTAGTTAGGGATTTAGTACTTTTGTTTAACTCTAGGTTGCGCTTGTTTTCGCTCAAAATTAAGTCCAAATGGACTGGTCCATTCTTAGTCATTGAAGTGTTCCCACATGGAGCGGTTGAGCTGGAAAACAAAGAGGGTGCAAGGTTCACGGTCAACAGACAAAGAATAAAGGTCTACCTTGGGCATTCAGACAGTGCCCACGAAGTGGTTGAGTCATATTACCTTGATGAAGTCTGAGTCATCAAGGGTCTTGCGTCATGCCGCGACATTAAATCAAGCACTTCTTGGGAGGCAATCCAATGTGTATCCTCTGTCCACCAATAGGATTTTCTTTTCTTTGTAGAAATAGTTGCATTATTTCATTTCGTTTTGATTTAATCAATATAATGTGTAATTTTCCTTTATAGTTTTTAATCTGTTGGCTAGAGAGTAGTTTAGGGTCCGTGTAAAAAAAAAGTGTCCAAAAAATACAAAAATAATGGCTTAATGGCTGCTAAATGTGCAGGGACCAAACAACAAGAATTCTACATAAATTGGTCTGGTGCGCAGATCTACGGATCAATCGACAGGTTGTGCTACATCGACGGACCGTCGATAGTTTTGTAGGTCCCAGGTTGCTTTTAAATTTCCGTCTAAGTTAGGGCACAATAGACGGACCTATTGACGGATATTGGATTCACTTACGGACCGTTGATGGGGTACCATCAGTTCACAAAATCGAGTGACTCGAATGACTATATAAAATTATAACCGTTCATTTATCCTCCCACTCTCAGAAATCCCAAAACCCTAATTCCCAAGTTCTCCTCCATTCTCATTGCTTCTCCGGTCGGTGTTTGAAGGCGTCCACAAAGGTGGTTGTTGCAAAATCACCCACCCATTCACTCCACTAAACCCTACAGGTATTTCATCTTTACTTGCTCAATGAATTATCGTTCCTTTGTTGTGGATTCAAAGTTATTGTATGTGGGTCTTCACTTAGGGACGTAATTGAATGTTAATCTTCTTAAAATTGAATTCCATGTCCCTTAGAATGATAGAAATTGAATAGGTTAGGGGTGAATTTTGTCTAAATGAACTATGCTTGTTGTTTGTCTCGTTGTTTTTCCAACTTGGGGATTGTTAGTCTCTTAGAATTCATGGTTAAAATTAGCAAAATTGAATCCCTAGGAATGACAAATTGGTATTTTGCTTGATATTGCATGGTGGGTGTACTAGTTTGTGCTTAAAAGTGTCCATTTGGGGGGTAAAACCAAGTCCCTAGTCCTTTCTCTGACCAACAGCACGAGACCCCATCTATGGACCGTCGATGGGGTCCGTTGTTGGTCCACCATGTAAACTGCTAACTTTGGATCGACAAAAGTGGATCGACGGGCCGTTCTACACGTCAGTTGTTTCTGTATGAAACTTTGCTTTCTGAGATTTTCTAAAATTATTCTAAGTGTCAAACAACGGAAGTGGAATACGATTCGTGATTGATCGACGGGCCTTTCTGCACGTCCGTCATTTTTAACTGAAAATTCTGAGGAAAGATGACTTCTGAAATCCTCTAAGTGTCCATCGATGGACCTTCGTTTTATCGACGGGTCGTCGATGGTGCTCGTCTTCTGAGTCTGCAGTTCTGCACTAACATATGTCCTATTTTTCCATATTTTGTTTTGCTTCTTTTGGGTGTGTAAGTTGATAACAATGAAACTAACTCTTTTCTTAGGTACTAATGGCCCCCAAAGTAGATATTGTCTATTCCAGGGGATAGTCCAAGACCGTGGCACGATCTAGAAGGTTGATTGGCTCATTCGATGATGAGTGTGATCTTGAATATGTGCCCCTAGGAACCCACACCCCACCACCACCTACTAGAGTCACTCGGGGTACCCCAAAGAAGGTGGCGCCTGGTGTAGTCATTTCCTCCCAATCTGATGAGGAGCGCATACTGACCGGCACACCGTATGGGTCTGCCTTGGGTTCTAATGGAGCATATGGCTCGGAGGAGACCTACGATTCTTAGTCAGCCCACTCTACAGGGTCGAATGAGGTCACTGCCTCCGGTTCTGGATCACAGGGAGCCACTCTCCCTGATGTGCCTGCCCAGCATGCCTCGTCTGATGAGGCGTAGAGTTTGGAGTCTACTCTGGCATCCCCACATGAGGTCACTGCACCGGTCGCTGATGACCCCAGCCGGTGGTGCGTAGATGGTCAGTACCAGGTTTATAAGGATACCAAGATGCTGAACGAAAAAGGGGTGATGTTTCGATTGCTGACAATTGAGTGACGGGTTCTTATACAGATCCTCCACACAATCCCTACGGTACATGATTTATTTATCCGCACTGACTTAAGTGGACGGCTAAGAGTATGGGGTGTTACAGTGAGAAGATGGTGCAATAGTTCTACGCCTCTTACGTGGCGGCTCTCTGAGGTCCTTTGTACAGACGGTCTAACCCCGCCAAACAGGCATCGCTCACAGATGTCCGTGTTCGAGGTTGCCGGGTGGATATATCTTGTCCTGCCATCCGTCATTCCCTATATGGTAGGGACACTAACGCCGCGAGGTTCCCCCTCACCCCTGAGTTCGACTACAAGTGGGACGTGGTGCAAGATGGTCATTTTCAGCGGAGTAGAGATTTGAGCGAGTCCACCAAGTGCTGGATTGCATAGCGGCTCTCCATTGACAATGAGGGATCAGATTGGGTTTCGTACACCAGAGGCCTTATCAAGAAGGCCAAATTCACATTCGCGGTCAAGTTTTCTGGATTTTAGTCCATCACCGCCTATCCCCCATGGCTGCAGATAATATTCTCACTTCGGATAGGGAGGTACTGGTAGCAACTTTGGCAGACGGGTTGGAGGTTGATTTCGCCAGGTTACTGATCTCTGTCATCCATGAGAGTGCTTTTAAGGCCTCTACTACTTACCCGTTTCCATGTATGATCTTCCAGCTATGTGGAATACATGAGTGTTCATTTGGCATAGAGATGTCCTATGTATTCCTACTGGGATAGTTAATATCGGTCTCATTCGGTATGAGGCCAATATGGCGGCACCACGACGTTGGTCCAGAGTAAATATGTTGCCGCTAGGTGACAACTTGGCAGATACGGTAGATAAATCCCAAGGGGCTGATCATGATACATAGGAGCCTACTGATACTACCCCAGCCGAGTCTTCCCCTGGCACGAGTGTGGTGCCTAGTTCCTCCTTATTTACCCCATCTCCAGCAGCACTTTTCCCAATTGCTAGGGTCCAGAAGTTAGAGGCCAAAATGGCAACCTTGTTGCATTATATCCAGCCTTGGATGCAGAAGTCCATTACCGAGGCTGAGGACCGGATTGAGAATAAGGTAGCCCAGTAAACAGAGAGGAATATTCAGGCGGCCCAGGCGGCCCACCAGCGCCTCGATTCTTTTGAGTTGAGAGTGATAGCACATCCAAACCCCACCATTGATTTGACGACTCTTCAGGTGGTGTGGCGAGTCTGGGGGATGATGTTGATGCTATACTAGATGTAAGGGTGCCCAAGCCTAAGTCCGCACATGCGGAGCTTGCGGAGGATACAGTGTTGGTTGCACTGTTCACTACCACTAAAGTATCGCCACCCCCATCAGGTGAGTGTGCCAAGAGGAACCAGTCCAGCCGCACTAGTGAGAGTGAGAAGTCTTGGGCTCGAAAGAAGTAGCGCATAGATTTTGAGGCTGCGAGGAGATTGTTGTTGCTAGATTAGGAAGCCCGTCAGATGAGGGCTAGAGAGTTAGCTGCTGAGGCGTCTAGCTCCAAATTGGTGGTTTTAGAGATGAGCACCACTGAGGGTTCGAATCTTGATGTGGGCACCATTGATGGTGGCCTGATATACCGTGGTTTCACAGTATTATTAATACTTTTTCCTTAAGTTTAGTGTGTCCAAAAGCCTTTTGTGCTAATTATATATAAGTTTCTCTTTATTTTGCAGAAAATCTGTCCAAAGCTGAATGCGGAGATTTTGAGCGAAGAAATGCAAAAGAGACCACCTACGGAGCTTATGACGGTCCGTCGTGCTTGTGACGGTCCGTAGGTGGCATCGTAGTGCAGCTGCTGAAGGAAGATGGGGAAGTCTGACCAAGTGTGGGATTACGAAGATTGTGACGGTCCGTCGTGGCTATGATTGTCCGTCCTGCAGGTTCGTCGTGAAGTTCAGAGAGGTGATCCAGTACCCAGATTCCAAGAGTAGAAGTGTTTTGGAATGAAGACCCTCGACGGACCGTTGTGCCTATGAAGGTCCGTCATACTTGCCGTCGAGGGGAATGAAGAGAGCAGCAGAAGAAATTGCACAAGTATGAGACGACGGAGTCCATGACAGCCCGTCGTGACCACGACGGTCCGTCGCGAGGTCCGTCGACCCAGCCACGTTTTGGCAGATTTCCAGCAATTAGAATCCTTGTTTAATTAGGTTTTTGTTTTTTTATAAATAGTTCGAAAAAACTCATTTTTGAGGTTGGACTCCATGATATTAGACATCATATTTTTAGACTTTGTGTATTACTGTTGGATTTTAATCTTTCTCATTTAAGTAAGTACATGAATTTTTATCTACTATCTTTGAATATTGTGTTTATGGCTATGAGTAAGTAAACTCCATCACTAGGGTTGTGGGAACCATAGGCAAATAACGAGATAAACCCTAACTAAAATAACAATTCTAGAATAGTGTCTTGCATGTATTTATAATTCTTTCGCTTAGAAGTCTTTTTAACGGATGGCTAACGTTAGAACTCGCCTTAATGCTACTTGCCGAACCAAGGAGGTAGATAATAGGAAAAGAATTATTAACATAGATTTAGTGTATACTATATAATAGGCTAGTATTGATTGGTACGAGGTAATAACTTAGTCAAATATCGAATACGATGCTTAATATGAGATAAGGATAAGGGTTAGGATAGCAACACGCGTAGCCGGACCAAGGTGCGAAGTGAGATTTTCTGGATGCCGGACCAAGGGTTTAGAAATACATAACTTATCACTTTGCATGCAAGATACTAGGAAAGAATTGTTATAGTTAGAATTATCAAGTTATGAACCTGTGGGGAATACGTAAACCCTAGTTACTTTGATTGATTGATTAAAATACAACTGTCAAAGCTGTTAAGTGTCTCTTTCAAGTTCGTTATTTATTTTCACTCATTTAGAAATAGAAACCCCCCTTTATTGTTTTTACTTTCCAAGGAAGTCATTGACCAAACAATAGTAATAACAGGTTGAAGTTAAGTCTAGACTATTTTCCTCGTGGGAACGATCCCAACCTCACTAGTTGGGTTATTTACTTGACACGGCCACTTTATTTCTTATTTGAAAAGTAAGTTTGAGCGCATCAAATTTTGGTGCCGCTGCCGGGGAATCTAGCTTTTAGATTAACTTGAACTTATTACTATAATTTAGTTGATATTTTCTTGATTTTACTTTGTTTTATTGTTTTTGATTTCTTTTCAGAACTATCCTCCTTGTATGCCAAATACACGGAGAGGAAGAGAACCCTTGTTTCCCTACGATCACGAGTTAGAGCGTACACTGCGCAATATGAATCGAAACTTGGGAATAAATGATGAGGATCCGAACCAGAACATCCCAGCTCCGGTTGATGTTCATGGTCAGAAGTTACCCGATGCTCCGGGTGAACATCAACAGAGGGGACAAGATCCCGTTCCACGGCCCCAAGCATACTACAGAGGGTATGATAACATAGTAGACTCGGATGGGCCACTTGTCTTGCCCCCTCTACCCACAGGACACACCTTTGTGGTAACTAGTAGCCTGATGCAAATGCTCACTGCCAGAGGTTTGTTTTCAGGGATACCTTCTGAGGATCCACATGCCCATATAGCTAAGGTAAGGGCAGTGTGTAAAAGTTGTGTGGGGAGGCCTAATTTAGATCTATATGTAATGGGGCTCAGAGTGTTTCCTCTCTCACTGGCGGAAGAGGCTGCTATATGGTTCACTAAGCTCCCATACAACTCAATCTTCACTTGGAACCAATTAAGAGATGTCTTCTTAGCACGCTACTATCTGGTCTCCAAGAAAATAAACCACAAAGACAGAGTGAACAACTTTGTGGCACTACCAGGAGAGTCAGTTAGTAGTTCTTGGGATAGATTCACCTCATTCTTGAGAAGTGTTCCAAATCACCGTATAGATGATGAGTCACTGAAGGAATACTTCTATCGGGGACAGGATGATAACAATAAAGCGGTGTTGGACACTATAGCAGGTGGATCTTGTGGGGAGTGTCCTTATGTTGAGATTGCTGAAAAATTAGAGAAAATCTCCTGGAATAACAAAGCTTGGAGTACTAGGAAGTATGATACAGGGAGAAACACCTTCGCAGAACAGTCCACTCACAACCCAGCCACAGATGAGATTCGTGAAGAAATGGCTCAGATGAGAACTGAGCTTGGGTTGGTACTAAAACATGTCACATGGGGTGCAGAAAAGATAAATGCAGTTAACTACTTGGCTAAACCACCACCTCCTAATGATGAGTGCTATTATGCGGAGGACACTTATGCAGTAAATGAGCAGACGGGGGGTTTCTGACCAAGCGCCCAAGGCTCAAATCAGGATAACTGGCGCCAAGGTCAAGGGAACCAAGGTCGGAACTATGGTAACTACAACCGTGAGGGTCATCATGTTCAAGATGGAAACTACAACCGCGACAACAACTTTAACAGGGGTAACTATGCTAATAGAAACGATAGGAATGGGCCCTATGTCCCCCCTCAAAATCGTGAAGTTACTCCTAGGGATAGTGGAGATAGTATGGCGCGAGTTGAGGATATGTTGCACAAAATGATGAGGAGGTTCGATGCTAGTGATGAGCACATTAAAGAGTTGAGGTGTGATTTAGCTAGTATTGGGCATAAAGTTGATACACATGCAATTTTGATTAAGCAGATCGAGTTGCAAATGGCCCAATTATCTGCGACATTGAATACACAGCAACCAGGCACTCTTCCTAGCAACACTGTCTAAAATCCAAAGAATGATGTGCACTGTATGGCAATCACTACTCGGGGTGGTAAGCAAACCATTGACCCACCTATGCCATCTACTGAGGAAAATGTGAGAAAGCATAATGATAATGTGGTAAAGGGTAGTGGTTAAGCAGAGGAAAGTAATGGAAAAGATGTAGAAGTACCTATCAAGATAATTCCCATTCCTAGGCCACCACCACCTTTCCCTCAGAGATTAGTGAAAAAGACTGAGGATGGTAAATACCGGCGTTTCATAACAATGTTGAAGCAGCTTTCTATCTATGTCCCTTTGGTAGAAGCTCTAGAACAAATGTCCGGTTATGCCAAATTTATGAAAGATCTGGTTACCAAGAAAAGATCGGTCACTTTTGAGGATGATGATAGACTACAGCATTGTAGTGATATTACTACAAGATCCCTCGTACAAAAGAAAGAAGATCCGGGTGCGTTCACTATTCCTTGTACAGTTGGGTCATTAAAGTTTGTGAAAGCATTATGTGATCTGGGGGCAAGCATAAATCTCATGCCCCTCTCAATTTACAAGAAGTTGGGTTTGGGGGATCCAAACCCCACTGTGATGCGGCTACTGATGGCTGATCGGACAGTGAAACGGCCTATAGGGATACTCCATGATGTGCTAGTAAAAGTGGAGTCATTCATCTTTCCGGCTGATTTTGTTATTCTTGATTGTGAGGTCGATGTTGAAGTGCCTATTATTCTTGGGAGGCCATTCCTTGCTACAGGTAGAGCATTAGTTGATATGGAGAAGGTACAGATGACATTTTGGTTGAATAATAAAGAAGCGACCTTCAACATTTGTAGGACCATGAGGCAGAGTGGTGAGCTCCAATCGGTATCTGCCATATCCCACAAAGAAAAGATGAAGAAGGAGACTGAACAGAAAAATGCAAAACAAGAGTTTATGGTTGGGGATTTGGTGCCTGTAGACAGTTCTGGGTGCCTTGTCTTCCGGGCAAGCTCAAGCCCAAATGGACTGGCCCTTACTTTATTACCCAAGTATTCCCTCATGGAGCAGTTGAGTTAAAAGCCAAGGAGGGAGTGCGGTTTAAGAGGAATAGAGATAGAATAAAACTCTATTTTGGGCATAAGCATCGGGGAATAAAGTGATAGAGGCATACCATCTTGATGAAGTCTGAGTAATCAAGGGTCCCCAGTCGTGCCGCGACATTAAATCAGGCGCTTGTTGGGAGGCAACCCAATACTTATCGCCTTTTTAGTAATGGTAACATTTTTCTACTAATGGTTTTTTAAATTTGCAGGCACATCACCAGGAAATTCTGCAGAAAATTACTCTACAGCGTCACTGACGGACACATCGACGAACCGTTGCGCCTGCGACAGACCGTTGTATGCATCCGTCGTACCAGGTATATTTTTTCTGTTATTTTGAAACTAGGGCACACACGAAGGAACCAATGACGGGTCGTCACAACTGCGATGGACCGTCGTCGGGGAACCGTCGCGTGATTAATGAGTTATACCCGACCCAGCTGGACCCTTTTTCAACATCAGACCGTTAAAACTCCCCAACCCCTCATTTCACCCCATTCCTTCATTATTCCTCTCATCTCCCCTCTCTTTTCAACTTCCACATTCCCTCCCACCGATCATTGTCCCCTAAATTCTCCAACGCCCTAGAGTTATCATCTACTAGTCGGAGCTGCTGCTGTGGGTGTCTACGTTGCCAACTGAGTAATTGTCCATTTGCTTTTTCTCCATTTCTAAGGTATGTGTCTCTAAATTTATACTCATTTATCTTGCCTCTTTGTTTACTAGTTAGTATTAAGCTTAGTTCCTCGTCGTATGTTGTTTACTTTAGACGATTCTGTCTAACCTAGGTTACAAATGTTCGAAATTGTCATGTTTACCACCCTAGACATAGGTTCTTTTGCATTGCTAGTTTCCTAGGTAGTTGGGTTAGACACATTTAGGTCCAAAACACTACAAGGTTGATGAGGGTTCATCGGGGACTCTTAGGGTACCCTCAGTTCTGTCACTGTTATTCAGAACGAGACCCCGATGACGGACCGTCGTAGGGTCCGTTGCAAAAGCCCTAGCACCCTATCCCAACAGACACATGTGACGGATCGTCGTACTCACAACGGTCCGTCCTGCACAACCGTTTTGGTTGTCAGAGACCTTGTTTCTATGGGTCTCTCATTTTTTCCCAAGTGTTCCCCAACGGACACATGTGACGAACTGTCGTCTTCACGACGGTCCGTCCTGCACAACCGTTCTAGTTGTCAGAGACCCTATTTCTAAGGGTTTCTCATTTTTTTCTAATTGTCCTTCAACGGACACATGTGACGGACCATCGTACCCACGACGGGCCGTCCTGCATGACCGTCATGACGGTCCGAGACCCCTCTCCTAAGGGTCTCCATTTTGGTTTCTCAAGTGTCCTACGATGGACATCTACGACGGACCGTCGTACCTGTGACGGTCCGTCCTGTACATACCGTCATGCTAGTCAGAGACTCTCCTTCAGGGTTCTCTATATATACATAGTCTAAGTAAAATACGACGGTCCATCATAGTCACGACAAGCCGTCACCAGGCCCGTCGTGTGTCAATGTTTCTACAGCAATGACATACTATTTTCAATGTTTTATTTCGTATGGTTTCGCTTGTCTTGTTTGCCACTACTCGTACTAATATTGATCCTTTGCAGGTACTATCTACTATGGCACCCAAGCAAGACCGAATCTACACACGCGCGCGATCAAAGTCTGTCGCCCCGTCTGCTCGCATGATCATCGGCTCTGATGATGAGCGTGACCCTGAGTATGTGCCCCCAGGCACTGCCACACCTTCCCGTGCTGCACGTGCTCCCAGATCCACACCCAAAAAAGGTGGCGTCCGGCATAGTCACTGCCTCCCAGTCTGATGAGGAGCGCACACTAACCGGCACACCCTCTGGGTCAGCCACAAATGAGGAAGGAGCGTCTGGCTCCTTAGGAGTATCATGGTCCGAGGAAGCCTCTGGCTCTGCTGAGGTTCCCGCACCCGCCACAGCTGCAGCATCGGCCTCGTCTGATGAGGCTGACAGTTCAGACTCTATATCCGGCTCACCAGCTCAGGTCCCCAGTCCAGCCACTGACCAGCCCAACCGGTGGTGTGTCGATGGGCAGTTTCAAGTCTACTCCGACGCCAAGTTCCTGACTGATAAAGGAGTGATGACTCAAACACTCACTTTGGAGCGGCGGGTACTTATAGGGAGTCTCCCGACGATGCCTGAGATCCACAACCTCTTAACCAGGCATCGCTTAGAGTGGACACCACGTCCGGTGGGACGATACAGCGAAGAAATGGTCCGAGAGTTCTACGCATCCTACGTAGCGACTCTCCAATCACAGATCGATAGGCGGGCTGCCACTTCTAAACAGGCCCCACTAAAATAGGTCCGAGTCCGGAGCGTACAGGTTGACATTTCCCTGCCATCCATCCGCCGGTTTCTATACGGCGAGAGTGCTGATGCTAATCGGACCCCCTCACTTCCGAGTTTGACTACCCCTGGCAGATAGTTAAGGATGGCCAGTTCTTGCGCGAGCCATCACTGAGAGAGACCACTAAGAAGTGGATGTCCCTGCACCTTTCAGCAGATGGAGAGGGTGCTGATTGGGTGACTGAGCCGAAGGGGGCCATCAAGAAGGCCAACCTCACGTTCACAGCAAAGTTCTTGTAGCTGCTTGTCCGTCACTACCTTTCCCCCACAGCTGTTGATAATATCGTTACCTCGGATCGAGTAGTGTTGATGGCGGCGATGATAGCCGGATTCGAGGTGGACTTCGCATGGCTTCTCTAGGCAGTCATGCACGAGAGGTCATTCAAGGTCACTACTATGTACCCTTTCCCGTGCATGATATTTGCCCTTTGCTGGTCCGCAGGTGTGCCCATATGGCACGTAGATCAGCTTAAGACCCCGCAGGGCACTGTTGACGTCGGCCTCATCAGAGACGAGGCCAATGAGTTGGCTCCACGCAGAGGGCCCCGTCCAGAGCTGCGTCCACTGACACTACCCCGGTCGAGTCTATCCCGGGTAGTAGCACAGCCCCGAGCTCCTCTCACACAGCCCCTCGACCGTCACTGGTCCCGCTTGCAAGGGTCTAAAAACTAGAGGCACAAATGGCCACTCTTCTGCATCATATCCAGCTGTGGATGCAGAAGTCGATTACTGAGTCCGAAGAGCGTCTAGAGAGGAAAATGGTGCAGTTTAAAGAGTGGAAGATCGTTGAGGTTGACGAGCGCCTGGACGCCTTTGAGTTGATTGTGCTAGCCCGACCAGCCCCTCCTGTGGATGTGTCGACTCTTCAGGCTGCCGTCTACAGTCTTCGTGAAGACATCAACACGATCTTAGAGATTAGGGTGCCGGAGTCTGAGGCCTCTTCTGTCGAGCCTGCTGAGGACACCGTGTTGGCGGCCCTTTTTTCTACTTCTGACATTCCACCACCTCCCCCTCGAGAGAGTTCCAAGAGACATAGGGGTCGAGCAGAGGACGAGGCGCGAGCACGGAAGAAGGAGCGCCGAGATATAGAGGCTGCGAGGAGAGTTTCCCTTGTTGAGGAGGAGGCGCACCAAATGAGAGCATCTGAGTTAGCGGCTAGGGCGCCTAGCTCCCGCACTGTGGAGATAGAAGGAGGCACTACTGATGGTGCGGTTGTAGCTAAGGACACCACTGAGGGTGTCCAGATTGCAGAGGACATGGGTTCCGAGGAACCAGACCCACCATCTTGCTGATCGACGGCGCTTCGCGCCACGGGTTTGCTTCACCTACCACTCTATTATTTACATTTTTATGCATTGGGGACAATTGCATGCTTTTTTGTTGGGATGGGGTAAATGGATAGTGAGTGTTAGGGTGAAGTCTGAGTAGCCCAATTCACTATTCTCTTTTGGGGTTTTCTTGCCTGTGTTCTTTTTCCCCAAAAGACTGATTACTTTTTCTGTTGAACCGGCATGTTTATATCTTTTGTACATAGTTTAATTCTGGAGCATGATGGCTAAAATGGTATCCTGATAAACTGGAAAATAATGCATGACTAGGCATAGTAACTGATAATTGTGTGGCTCTAAGTATGAAATAGAGTTACACCATTGCATTACCCTAAGTCTTAAATTTGAACTAGGTGTCTGATAATCTGGTATAGGGATGAGATGTCAAGTGAGTGTGAGGAAATTTGAATAGTCCACTATTGGTATTGAGCTAGAATTTGCCTGGTTAGTCCTGCTAAGAGTAAGTTGTAATAGATAATTAGGAAAGGATCATAGGCCCTTATTCAATATAGCCTATTTCTAGCCTAAATAAGAGAAACCAAATGAAATTTATCCTTCTTTGATCCAAATAATCTGAGCTTAAAATTAGACCTTTCTTTTTCACCCCAACTAATCTTTTCTGGGAACAATGTGTTGGCCCTAGTCCTTCCTTGGACATGTGCACCTCAACTTATGACAAAAGCATAAGTTGAGGGTGGCTAATTCATAAACAACCTTCGTTATGGCCCTGACCCAACTTTGGGTATTGTGTACCTTGACTCATGGCAAAGCCATGAGTTGAGGGTGGCTACCATGAGGAATGCTCTGGAAAGTGGGGTTGAAAGAACAAAGAGAGAGAAAGAACAAAAGTAAAGTGACTCAAGAATTAGTTGAAAAGAAAAGTAAAGAAAAAGAAAAATACACAAGAAATACAAGCAAGAAAAGAAGAGAGTCACTTACACAAATGAAGAAAGAAGAGAAAATAGCAAGGTGAAAGAATATGAGAAACTGGGAGAGATAAAATGAGAGACAGTGGAAGGTTTAGCCGATATGTCAAGGAGGGCAAAAAGTCACTAAAGTATACCAAAATATACCTTACCTGACCCCGAGCCTATGTTACTAGCTAAAAAAGTCCTATCGTGATCCTAAGGGTTGTATAGCGAACTTAAGGCAAAAGGTATGAGTGAGAGTGACTTTGTTCTGAGAGTGAGTGTTGAAAAGTAATCCTTATACTCAAACTGAAATCATTGTGTGAAAAAGGAGGATTTTGTTTTAAAGTGAGGACACTAGTTGCAATACCAGAATTGTTAGCACCTCGGCGAGAAATTGAAGAGGATAGGTGTTAGTGCATGGTGAGTCTTTGTCATGTTCTGACCCCACAAACTTCAAGCCTAATAGTGATAGCATGCATAGATTTGATAAGATTAATCGGGATTGATAGCCAAATGATTGCAAAGGATAAAACATGGATACTATTGTACAAAGATTGTGTAGTGAGTCATAGTGCGTCGCTTGAGGACAAACAACGAATTTAAGTTGAGGGTGTTGATATACCGTGGTTTCACGGTATTATTAATACTTTTTCCTTAAGTTTAGTGTGTCCAAAGGCCTTTTGTGCTAATTTTTATATAAGTTTCTCTTTGTTTTGCAGGAAATCTGTCCAAAGCTAAATGCGGAGATTTTGACCGAAGAAATGCAGAAGAGACCACCTACGGAGCTTATGATGGTCGTCGTGCTTGTGACGGTCCGTAGGTGGCATCGTAGTGCAGCTGCTGAAGGAAGATGGGGAAGTCTGACCAAGTGTGGGATTACGAAGCTTGTGACGGTCCGTCATAGCTATGACGGTCCGTCCTGCAGGTTCGTTGTGAAATTCAGAGAAGTGATCTTAGTACCCAGATTGCAAGAATTGAAGTGTTTTGGAACGAAGACCCTCGACGGACCGTTGTGCCTATGACGGTCCGTCATACTTGTCGTCGAGGGGAATGAAGAGAGTAGCAGAAGAAATTGCACAAGTATGGTACGATGGAGTCCATGACAGTCCGTCGTGACCACGACAGTCCGTCGCGAGGTCCGTCGACCCATACGCGTTTTGGCAGATTTCCAGCAATTAGAATCCTTGTTTAATTAGGTTTTTGTTTTTTTATAAGTAGTTCGAAAAACCTCATTTTTAAGGTTGGACTCTTTGAGATTAGACATCAGATTTTTAGACTTTGTGTATTAGTGTTGGATTTTGAGATTCTTGCAAGTGATTTTTGGATATTAATCAAGCAAACTTTTGGATTTTAATCTTTCTCATTGAAGTAAGTACATGAATTCTTATCTACTATCTTTGAATATTGTGTTTATGGCTATGAGTAACTAAACTCCATAACTAGGGTTGTGGGAACCATAGGCAAATAATGAGATAAACCCTGACTAAAATAACAATTCTAGAATAGTGTCTTGCATTTATTAATAATTCTTTCGCTTAGAAGTCTTTTTAACGGATAGCCAACGTTAGAACTCGCCTTAATGCTACTTGCCGGACCAAGGAGGTAGATAATAGGAAAACAATTATTAACATAGATTTAGTGTATACTATCTAATAGGCTAGTATTGATTGGTACGAGGTAATAACTTAGTCAAATATCGAATACGATGCTTAATATGAGGTAAGGATGAGGGTTATGATAGCAACACACGTAGCCAGACCAAGGTGCGGAGTGAGATTTTCTGGATGCCGGACCAAGGATTTAGATATACAAACTTATTACTTTGCATGCAAGATATTAGGAAAGAATTGTTATAGTTAGAATTATCAAGTTATGAACCTGTGGGGAACACGTAAACCCTAGTTACTTTGATTAATTGATTAAAATCCAACTGTCAAAGCTGTTAAGTGTCTCTTTCAAGTTCGTTATTTATTTTCACTCATTTAGAAATAGAAACCCCCCTTTATTGTTTTTCTTTCCAAGGAAGTCATTGACCAAACAATAGTAATAACAGGTTGAAGTTATGTTTAGACTATTTTCCTCGTGGGAACGATCCCAACCTCACTAGTTGGGTTATTTACTTGACACGACCGCTTTACTTCTTATTTGAGAAGTAATTTTGAGCGTATCATGGCCCTACTACTGAGGAAGTGGGTTCCGAGAAACCGAACGTGTTGGCTTGTTGATGTTCGGCGCTATGCACCTCAGGTTTGCTTCACCTACTACCTTTGCTTTATTTTCTTATGCATTAGGGACAATTTCATGTTTTTTTGTTGGTAATGGGGTAAATGGAAAATGAGTGTTAGGGTGAAGTCTGAGTAGCCCAACTCACGTTCCTCTCTTTGTGGTTTTCTTGCCTGCGTTATTTTGCCCCAAGAGACTGGTTATTTACTGTTGAACCGACATGTGTAGTATCTTGTACAAAGTATGAATGTGAAATCTGAAGCATGATGGCAAAATATGAATGATATCCCGTTCTAAAGAGAATGCTTGCATGATTAGGCATAATAAATGGTGAATGTGTTGGCTCTAAGCATGACATAGAGATGCACCATTGCATGACCCTCAATCTAACATTCGAACTAGGTGTCCGATAATCTGATAGGGTAATAAGGTGTTAAGAGAGTGTGAGGGAAGTTGATTGTTCCACTGTTGGAACCTAGCTAGAACTTGCCCGGTTAGTCCTGCAAAAAGAATTATGTGTTAGACATTTAGGAAAAGATCATAGGCATTTGTTCAAATCAGCGAAGCTTTAGCCTAAATAAAAGAAAACCAATGAAATTGAGCCCTTTTTTATCCAAATATTTTGAGCTTACAATGGACCTTTCTTCTACCCCAACTCATCTTCCCTAGGTAAAATGTATTGACCCTAGTCCTTTCTTGGACATATCTACCTCAACTTAGGCCAAAAAGCATAAGTTGAGGGTGGACAGTGCAAAAAAAGACCTCGTCTTGGCCCTGACCCAATCTTGGGTATTGTGTACCTCGACTCATGGCAAAGCCATAAGTAAAAGGTGGCTATTATTAGTAATGTCCTGAAAAGTGGGGATGAAAGGATTAATGTGAAAAAAAAAGAGTGAATAAGAGAAGTGACTTCGTCAAAGCCATTATCAAAGAAAATAAAAAGAAGAGAGAGAATATAAATGAATTAATTAAGAAAAAAGAATTAAGATTCATTTCCACAAAAGGAGAAAGAAAGGAGAAAACAAGGCAAAGAGTACAAGAAAAGGAAGAGTAGGGCATAATACATGAAAGAGGTAGGATGCTTAGTGGTAATGTCAAGGAGGGACACAAGTCACTAAAATGTACCCATATGTATCAACCCTGACCAGAGCCTATATTACAAGCCAAAAAAGTCCTATCGTGATCCTAAGAGTCTAATATGGTGAACTTAATCAGTGAAAATAAGGGCAAGCCTATGGCAACAAGTGTCAACTAGGTGTGAAGTTGTTCTGAGCGAGAGTGTTGAATAATGATCCTTATACTCAAATTTGAAATCACTTTGTGAAAAAAGGAGGATATCTTTTGAAGTGAGGGCACTAGTTGCAATATTGGAAATTGGTACCTTGGTGAAAGATAAAAGAGTAGAGGTGTCGGTGCATGGTGAGTCTGTGTCATGGTCTGATCCACATGAATGAGCTTAGTGAGCCTAAGACTAAAATCATGCACTAAAGCAGTAACAAAATTTGGGATTGATAGTCATATGATTGTGAAAGCTTAAAGGAGGATACTTTTGTACAAGGTGTTGTATTGAGTCATAGTGTGTCGCTTGAGGACAAACAACGAACTTAAGTTGAGGGTGTTGATGTATTGTGGTTTCACGTTACTTTCAATGTTTTTTCCTTAATTTTAGTGTGTGTCTAGGGCCTTTTTGTAGTAATTTTAGTGTATTTTTATCTATGTTTTGCAGGAAATTTATCCAAATCGGAAATGCAGAAATCAATGCAGAAGTGACCCACGAAACCATCAATGGCCCATAGTTCCATCGACGGACCGTAGGTGGTGGTCGTCGACTGGAGGTTCAAGAATCTGGAAGCAACTCGGGGAATTTTGACCAAGCGTGGGGCTACAAAAGGATCGATGGTCCGTCGACTAATCAACGGACCGTCTTGGCAAATCGTTGATGAGATCAGAGACTGCTCGTATGGAACAACGGAGGCATCGATCGACCGTAAGTGAATCAACGGACCGTGTTGTTGGTCCGTAGATTGGATAATATAAGATGTAAAAGTAAAGGCTAAAGAAGATGCTAAGTATGGATCGATGGAGGCAGTCGACGGACCGTTAGTGAGGTGATTGATTGAAGTCACGTTTTGAACAAAACTTTCCTTATTTTGAAATCTTTTTAATTTAGGACTCTTTTATTATAAATAGGGTGAAAAACCTCGTTTTGGAGGTTGGATCTTTTATTATTTTTCATACTTTTGTTCTTGGAGAATTTACTTTGCAACTTGGGCAATTAATTCAAGTTTCCGGAATCGATTCTCAAGTGAATTTTGTTGTTTCAAGTATAATTTCTGGATTTTCTTCAAACTTGTCAAAGTAAGTTCATGATTTATTATTAAAAAAATATGAATTGTGTTATTCTAAGCATGGGTAACTAAATCCACAACTAGGGTTGTGGGAACCATGGGTGATTAACAAAATAAGCCTAGCTAATTAACAATTCTCAACCAGGTTATTGCATGCATCAATAATTCTTCGTCTAGAAGTTTTTTAACGAGTGCACGTGTTAGAACTCGCCTTATTGCTATTTATCGGACCAAGGGGATAGTTAATAGGAAAAGAATTATTGACATAGATTTAGTGGATACTATCTAATACGCTAGTTTCGGTTGGTGCGAAGTGATAACTAAGCCAAACATCGAATATGATGCTTAATATGAAGTAAAAGGTAAGGGTTAGTAATTTAAACACACGTAGCCGGACCAAGGTACGGAATGAAATTATCTAAATGCCGGACCAAGGATTTAGAGAACATAACTTATCGCTTTGCATGCAAAACCTTAGGAAAGAATTGTTATAAGCTAGGGTTATGGCGTTATGAACCTATAGGGAACACTTACACCCTAGTTTCTCTCATAACTTGATAAACATTAACAATTTACTCTTGCTACTTGTTTCATACCATTACACCATTATTGTTTCACAAACCATCCCCCCCCCCCTCCCTCCTTTTAATTATTAGTTTTCGGAAAGCGCTTGACTAAATAAAGGTAATCGTACATTAAAGTTAAGTCTAAATCATTTTCCTCGTGGGATCGATCCCAACATAATAGTTGGGTTATTTACTTGATACGAATGCTTATACTTCTTTAGGGAAGTATAATTTGAGCGTATCAAAATTCAAAAAAGAAAATCAAATCCTCTCAAATATTCTCTCTAGAATTTGAAGAAGATGAAGGAGGAGAAGGATTCATATAAGGTTTCAATCTAAGGAAGAAATTCCACCATTGAAGGCTAGCATTTGGAGTCAAGGTATGATAGTTTGCATCCATGGAGTTCCCAAATTCCTCTATTTTCAAAGCCCTTATTAGCTAGGGTTTTCTTAAATCAGGATGGATTCTTATCATTGTTGATTTAAATGCTTAAATTATGTTCTTTCATCCATGAATTGATAAGTTGCAATGCTTTTATAATTAAGTCCCCTATGAACCCATGTGATCCCTATGATTTCAAGTTATGAACCCTAAGAGTGAGGAATTTTGATCTTCAATAAAGAGTTTAATGAAATTAAGCATGTATTACTAGGTTTACATGAATTTGTGAAGAAATACATATCTAACCCATATTTTATAAGAGTTGATTATTGAGATTGGATTTTTTAACATCAAGGAGATAAATTATGGACTTATGCATTTTTTTATGAAATCTATGCAATTGTTTTGAAGGTGCTTGAGAGTAAAGTACCAATTATGATAATGTTGTGTTGTGAGAGGATATTCTCACTTAAACACATAACTAGCATGATGTGAAAGGTTTTCTCGGATCGAAAAGATTCTTAGGTTTTGAAGGCTTTCTCACCTAATTGATTTAAAGACAATGAGTTATCTTAATGAAACTAGCTTGAATTGGTAGTCCAAGGGCACTTTTTTTTAGTAAAGAAGTCAAGTAAGAAATGAATATTTCATGGGAATTTATGATTACCACCGAGTTGATATTGAATATGAGATGAAAGCACTAACGTTAGTAGAGTCTGGGTTTCCAAAGTGATCTCATGAGATAGAAGTCCTCACATAGTAGAGTCCAAGTTTCTAGTAACAATCTCCTTATCCCATAATTATGTATCCACATAGGTTAATTAGTTAGTGGTTACACTTAAGCTAGAAGTTCAAGGTTCTACCTTAGGCAAGTAAAACACCTCTTTTCGGTGTAAGGTAGACATCGGATTCCATGTTATAGCTCACATAGTCTCGATGTTGGTTAGGGATATTACCACAATAACATTAATAATGAACTAAGACATGTTTAAAGAAGTATATCTCAATTTTCAAAGATTTTAAAAAAGAAGATAGTTTGCATTGACTGTGATTTGTGACTTACGTTTTATAACTCTTTCATATGATGTTTTAGTTGGTCAATTGCATGTCATGAAGTGAAATGCACCTTTTTAGCATGTATAAATGTTTTATGCATGACTATCACACTTGGTACATTGTCTTGTACTAACGCATACTCTAACCTACATTTTTTCCCAAATATAAGGTCCGACAAACAGGTTTCCGAGTCTCGTGGCTAGTTGTTGAGTTTGTAATTTGCCGAGCTTTGGTGAGTCCTCATGCTTCGAGGACGGAGCTATTGTTTTAGCTTATTTCTTGTATTTCCCTTTTTGGAAATGATGTATGGGCTAGGCCCAATTTCATTATATTGTATAAGATGGCTATGTTGAGACAAGAGTCTAGATTTTCACTTTTTGTTTTATAAAATGTTTTCGACTTGGACTATTGTTTTACTCTTATTGTTCTATTTCTTATGTTATGGGAGCTAAGTGGCTTGTATTGAGTCCTTTGGGATTTTGTACGTCATGATACTTCTAGAGGGTACCCCTGGGTCATGACACAGCTACACATCAGTTATTCCTTGATGTCATGCATAAAATCTGTCCTTCCAAAAACACGTGTTATTTTCACAAAATTATGAATTTTGAAAAGTCAAGATTCATTCAAACTCGACAAATTCATTACCGTGGATAATTGTCATAAGGACAATTTAGATAGTAGCTATTTGATATACAAACAAAAATTAGTCAAATATTTGTATATCAATTTCATACAAATAAGATACTGAACAAACCGATAAACATTTATGTTATTACAAATCAGAACAAAAATGTATTATAAGAAATCGAAATTTTTGGACAACTACATAGTGTCGCATCACTTCCACAAGTGTGCTCTTATTTTTTCAAGTTTGTTTCACAGTAATCAACATACATGTAGTGTCGTTGATTACTTTAGAGTCTTCATCATACAATCCATCTACATCGTCACATTATTCATGTCAATAAAACAGATTGATTTATTCGAGTATAAATCAATATTTGTTAGTTCTTTTTCAGCTAAACATTCTCTTCGCTCCACACCATTTGGAATTTTCTGTAGTCATATACTTTAATACTATGCACCGTATATATTTGGTAAAGAAATCAACATTAACTTTTTTTCTAATTCAAGAGCACTCGTACACCTACATCATTATGCATACAAATCGGTGGAAATTATTCGCTAGCAATTTACTTGATCTCAAGTTTGTCATTAGATGTGTCTACTCTTAATATCACATTAATTAAATCATTATATAGACTTGTAGAATCATATATAGTCCTCTTCATCTGAAAATTAACATATTTTTATGTTTCATCATAAATATATTACGTCAGAATCACGGGATATCAAAGTAGTAGTAACTTCTATATACTTTTTATACCAGGTTCATCCAAATCCGAAAACATTTTATAAAATATCATATCATAATTATGTAAATATTATTAATGGTATATAACAGTAAATCATTTTCATATCATTATTATACATAAATCTATACCAATTTCATGCTAAAAGTTAACACCTCTTATATAACAAGATTACCAAATTTATAATTAAACAATATACCTCACAAAAATTGTTGAAATAAAAATTGAAAAAAAAATCAGTACATTAACAAAAAAATTGACATTTCGTAGACGTATGCCCGTTTTTGGGTTCTATACCACTTTTTACCATTTTCTTGGTATATAAGTAGAAAATTTACATACACCAAAAAATTGGATATTCATATTGACTAAGTACTACTTATATACACAATACAAAAACACATTCAAAATAAACACTAACCTAAACAATCCCATCTATCACCGTATTTTATTAATATAGATAAGAAATCGTTCACATAATATAAAACGAAAAATGAATATGAAACAGAAAAATGTCAAAGAAAACGGTGACGACTAATGTTTTGAGCGATGATAGAGAAAATAACGGATATTGAGTGAAAAAATCAAAGCTATTTTACTAGACAATTAATTGGTGAGAAAAAATATCAATAAATGTTTTGAGCTAAACAAGGAAAACCAATATATTTTTGTTATGGCTCTCCTGATTTTATGCCATATTATTAATGATCATTACTATTATTAATTTATGTTCCCCTTTTTTGAATGTTTTGAGCTAAACAAGGAAAACCAATATATTTTTGTTATGGCTCTCCTGATTTTATGCCATATTATTAATGATCATTACTATTATTAATTTATGTTCCCCTTTTTTGAAGCTTTTTTCATTTAACAAATATTAGATAAAGATCCGGTCAATATAATTATTAGGTCAAATAAATTCATGTCATGTTTACTATATAATAATTTGTGGTTGAGATTGATTTAAATTATATATTCATCTTAATAATAAAAACAACAAAATATCAATTATTTTTATTTTTTAATACTATAAAATACAAAAAATTAAGTGTACCCTAGTTAATATTTTCAAGTAAAATTTTTAAGATTGACGAATATATACAAACTTTCTGACTTTTTACCCGACAAACTTGTTCAGGAGTAATTTCACACATGTTTTCTCCAAATTCTGAAGTAATCTCCAAGAATATATCAAACTTTAAAACATAATTGAGTTCTGAATAATAATTCAACTAAAGAACATGATAATACATTTTTTTAAAAAATATTGAATTGGAGGTTTCAAATAATTATAAAAATATATTTATTCAGATTTTCCTAAAATGTCGAATTCTTTAAAATTAGTATAATATAAAAAATCTAATACAAGTAAAGGTTTGGCAGGTAAAAAAGTCGGGAAGTCGACATATTTCCGTTATTCTTTTTTTCTTGAATCAAATTAAAGATTCATTAGATAATACTGTAAATTTTATTCATCAATTAATATTTTTTTTATTGAAAAAGTTATATTTTATATCATGTACAACTTTTGTAAGATACTAAATGCTTTCATTAGACAATAATTATATGATATACTTATAAAGAAATGTTTCTCCCCATATTTAAACTTTGAATATATTTTGAAAATATTCCAATGATATCTTGTCATATTAATCTAAAAAAATAAGTTTATATGACAATCTGTTTTGATCACTTAAAAGCACGTGTCTATGTTCTCTCAATTATAATTATTTTCTAAAATGCTTTAAATAAGTAATATGTATTCTATTTTACAAAATTGTCTATTATATGATACGATATACACGTTCTACACATATGCCATAAAACTAGCTAGCAAAAAAGATATAAACAAAATTATGATACATTTTGATTTCATATATCATAATATAAATAAATACTAGTCACGTTTCCAATGCACGTACTGAAATATATAACTAATATATTTTAATACAAATTTATTATAAGTATTATACGTGAATTTCAAACATTTTGATTATGTTAAAATTAGTTTACATTGTTTGAAGTGTATTATATTTGTTCTGGCACAATAATTATTAAATTCATACTAATGTATAAAATTATATTGTTGTATTACAACTCATTTATTTATATTTATATTTAATATACAAGTATAGTTTTAATATAATCTTAAAACATTTTTGAAATTTCACCTTTTCTTCTACAATGGATTATCACTACCAGATCATCACCGTAATAACAATAGCTTTAACCAACCCAAATGATACATACAGAAAGTGAAAAGGGGAAGCTATTGGAAGGTAAAATATGCTATAGACAGTAATTTAAGAAAAAAAAAAAAAAAGAAGGTACCTGCAAAAATGGTAATAATAAATGTAAAAGAATTCATATGTAAAATTCCAAACTTCTATAGCCACATAAATGTTAAATTTCAGGACTTGCACAGCCACCATAGAGACCACGAGTTCCACAAGTCTTTTATCTCTTTATTGCTGTCAATAAAAGCAAATATAAGTTAGAAGCCGAGAGTCGAATACTAAAGCTGCGCGGAAAAACACTGGACATTTTTGAATTACAGCTGCGAATGCCCAATACGGCCAAAGAAGATTAAACAGCTTACAGAGAAACATGAAAATATTAAGGGCAAGTCGGAAGCTCCTGGGGTCAAATAAAAGTTCCAAGAACAACAGTAAATATAGACAATCAACTCAGATGTGTATGTGTTTCAGGTCCTTCATATCGACCATCATCTACTTCCACAGCTTTCGCAGTGACATGTTCTTCTCGGTCTCTTTCTTCATTACTTTAGCAACAGCCATCTCAAAATCTTCTTGCGTCACATGCACCCTCCTCTCTCTTAGAGCAAACATCCCTGCTTCCGTACATACGGCCTGCAAATAGTAGATAGAAAGAACAGATCAAGAACAAGCAAAAATATAACATAGCAAGAAATATGCCATTTTGATTCACATCAGCTCCATGTGGAAGATCAAGGCACAGGTGAGATTAGTTGATCATATCAGAAGTTTTAACTGATAAGCTAAATAGGCCACTCAAGATGCACATGAATTTCATTTGCTATAGTATAGCAGAAAGTGCGTGCTATAACCATACCTTAAGTTCAGCCCCAGAAGCACCACTCATCTTCTCAGCAATCTTCTTCAAATCAATCCCCCGCATCAAGTTCATCTTCCTCGAATGAATCTTCAAAATGTCCTGACGAGACTGCACAGTGATCAAAATATAAGTTGATTGAGAATAATCATCAGCATATTCTAAAATAATAACTAAAGGATGAAGCAAGAGGTTCAGTCGCTCCAATGAGGAAGCAGAGAAGGATGACGACTACAGGTTGCTTCTAGTCAAACATGACGGCTACAACTCAGCATATAAATCAACAAGCACAAGCAATCAAAATGAGCAACCCAAGAGTGCATGAAGTAAAAGAATTGACCAGCTTAATTACATATTAAAAACTAAATGAAGCACAGACCTCTTCATTGGGATTTGGAAATTCAATCTTCCTGTCTATCCTTCCTGGTCTAAGGAGTGCTTGATCTAGAATATCTATACGGTTTGTAGCCATCAGAACCTGAAGCAAAAGTAAATCTTGTCTCAGCTCCAACCAGTCACATCAAAAAAGTTATACCCAAGCAATATACAATTGAAACAGCATGCTGAGCTTGCCTTGATTTTGTTTGATGCCTCAAATCCATCAAGCTGATTGAGAAGTTCAAGCATTGTCCTCTGCACTTCACTGTCACCATTGCCACTCCCTGATTCCATCCTAGCAGATCCAATGCTGTCTATCTCATCCATAAAAATGATAGAAGGAGCATGTTCCCTGAAATTAAAACAATGCCAGGGCATTAGCGCCAAAGAAAAAATTAAACAGGTTGATCCATAGACCATATAACAAAAGGGGAAACAACTGACAAGATTTCCCCTCACACACAGCCTTAAATTAGGTTAAGGTTGGATTGTATCCCATCTATTACATTGTTTGGTTACTTTGTATAACTTAATCCATGGATTAGTTAACACCATATATTATCTTATTTTAAGACTAGGAATTGGAGGGATAACTAATTCAAGTTTTAACAATCCTGGGATTTATTCAATTTCCTAAATTTCTGTTGTAATTTGATTTCCTTTTTACTTATATTGGAATGGTTATAAATGTTCTTTTTAATTATCCAAATCCGTTTAGTGCAATTTGATGATTTCACTGACATTTTCTTTCTCCATTTTTTTCAATTCAATGTAGTTCGTCGATTAGCCACTTGAACTATTTATTTTTTTAATAAGCTTTAGTTATTGAACAACTTAAGTAGACTTAAATCTATGTTAAGTTTAAGATATATTTGACCAAAAAAATGAGAAATTATATATATATATATATATATATATATATATATATATATATTTGCATTTTAAATGAAATAGAAAATCCTACAAAAAATAATAAAATTGTACAGCGGTTATCTACCTTGATTCAATTACATGAAAAATAAACAATCTCATAATAAGACAATGATATAATAGAAAATAATTGTTTTGTAGAGTTCTAAATCAAACACAAGATTAACTGGGAAACAATGAACCGAACACTTGATAAAAAAACAATCCTGCATTACTAATCTCTGCGTTATCTATGTTAGTACCAATCGACTCCTTAATTCATTAAGGGTATTTTTGTAATAACTATCATTAGTCTTTCGTCCTAGGCCCCATTTGTTTTCATTAAAGATCAAGATGTCTAAGACCTCATTTGTCTGCACCTAATGGAGGTTAGAATCTTAATCATTCGATTCAGTCCCTTAAGTGAGTTTGGTTTTTAGGACTGAATGATTCAGATTCAGCCAGTTAAGTCTATTTGTTTCTTTTTTCAAAATGCCTCTTAATGGACCTAAAAAGGTCTAAACGGATCAAATTTGCCTTAACACCATTCAGACTTATTTAATAATAAATTATAAAATAATATTGTATCGCCTCTCTCGGCCTTTGCGTGAATTTTGCTCCCACAACTATAAACTCTCCGTTTGTTTCTCAATCAAACACTAATTTTTTTAGCTTGAACTGGTATGTTTTCATAATCTTTACAAGTATTTTTTTATACTAATAATTTTCTTAGGGTGTATTGATGTTTGTCAAGAACACCTGTTGCAATAATATTATTAGTGTATTGATGTTCATCAAGGTTTTTGAGTGAAAAAAATATTATTCAGAATTAAAAATAATAAATATATATACATATTTGAGGTCTCTTGTAAGAATTTTGTCTTAAGCCAATAAATTTATTGAGACTCTTTGATCATCAAATTCGTTTGTGAGATAACACTAATGTATTATTGTTGTTGGACTAGTTGGTGACACAAATAATATAGCTCTTAATATTTTCCATCCCAATCTTCAATTTCAGCTGGAAATTAGTAGTTAAGTTTTACATTAACAAAATATTAGAGAAACCTTCAATCTAGACAAAATAAATTATTATTTGTTAAAATTTAAAATATTTGAAGATTAAATAAATATTTAAGTTTGATAAAAACAAAATAGAACTACCTAGACAACATATATAATTTATATTAATAAAAATCAACATAAATAAATATTAAATAAAGAAGTGAAACATATTTATGCTCTACCATGTGCCTGATCATGTACTCTTTCTCTAAAATAAGTAATAAACTGGATACACTCAAATGATTCTAAGCAAATATATGAAGACATCACCACCCACTTACAATGACACGTATTTATGGAGTTGCTTTGCATTTTAATTCAACAAGATTTTTATAGAAAATTTTACTATTTCTTAGTAAGCAAGCAATTATGACCAAGAAATAGAGGCACTTCCCCCATGCACTTGTAAATTTACTCAACTTTAAAAAATGCTCTCAGGCACTTCCCTGAAATCCCTTCTGGACTTTGGGAATCTCATTCCGGTGGAACTGCTCCACCGGTTTTCTCCATTTCTTTTATGTTTTTTAGACATCCTTGACCCTCACGGACAGGATGGACAATAGAATTTATTTCTGATCAAGGGGGAAGTCATACGACAGCACCGAGTCGAGATCAAAAGTAGAAACATGGTATGACTGGGTAGATAGTCGGAGATACCAAATGAGGAGAATGATTCTGAGCAAGGGGGCTCTCATATGGATCTGTAGAAGACTTAGCGAAGCATTCAGAATCAAAGGAAACACATAAAACCTGGGAATGTAGAGACTGTCACTAATATTTTTCCGTCTTTGAAGTCCAATATGTACGACAGATTTGTATCGTTAATAACTGGTAAAGGAAGGGAGAGGGGAGTTATTATACTACCAGAAAATGCATTCAATGAGGGGTGAAAGCTTTTAGCAGACAAAATAAATTCTTTCATTAATAAAGACCCAACCACCACAAAGATGTTTAAAAAGTACACAAGGAGGTCGTTCATGCTACAAACAGAAAAAAAGGCAGTTAGAAGAAAATTGTCAAAAAAACAAATGGACACAAAAAGAAACAAAGGCCTACACAGAGATGATTGAATTTGCCAGAGAGGAAGTGATAAAGGCCAGAGCTCAACTGGCTGATGTAGATTTGCTAAGCAGATGCTTAGTGGGCCATTTTTCTAGTAAGGGAGATGCTCCAACCAGATCTGATGTAAGAGATGGGCGCACCAAACCTGCAAATGAGCTCAGGGAATCCTAATCTATGACATGAACAGAGTAACTTTCTTTTTTAAGTTCCAATCAAGGAAGGAAGTTGAACATGTTCTGATAGGCGAATGGAGAAGACAAGGAGATCATCTAAACTAGCAATGGTGGTCCCCAACAGCAGGGTCCTTTCCAAAGGGCCACAAGTTTGATTGGTTCTGTATTAGAGTTCTAGGACTGCCCCTCCATATGTGGTCTAGCTCGATAATGAAGAAGATAGGAGAGAGATGTGGCAAGTGGATCGAGATGGAAGAGAAAACTGAACTGAAAAACCATCTCCGATGGGTGCAGAGAATGTCAGAGGGCGACGTCTAAGATTCCCCCTTTGGTGGACATAGCTAATGGAGATCTGATTCTCTCTACCAATTTGGGTCGAAACTCCAGCTTCCTACCGAAAAATTGAAGAGAGAAACAGGAGAGGAAGGTCAGAATATTTCTCGGGGAAAAAGACATGTGGTAAGCCCTAGTCAGAGATTTGCTCGACAAGACGTGAATAAAGAAAAATGGCAGAAGGGTCCTGCAGAGGAGAAAGGTCTTTTAGGTGAAAGTACTCACATGAGGGGTTAGCATGCGGCCCCCACTACCAAGCTTTTAACAAAAACGATCTCAAATGGGGAAAGTCTTTTGGGCCAGAACAAAGGCCTATAAAGAGTCCTGAGCCTTTCATTAAAGGTATCAACAATTGGCCTCTTTCTTATAAAGCCCAAATAATTTCTTAACTCGAAGAGACTATCTACAAGCAGGAATACAAATTCAAGAACATGCAGAGCAATTGAGCACACCTGAAAGGGAGGGAGAGTTGACGAAATAAGCATTGAGGAACAAGAAAGTTCAATTAACTTTCCTGGGTGATCTAAAACCAAATTAACTTAGAAAAGAAATTGTAACAGACTGTCTGGAGCTATGGCAGACTTCTCACGTTGCATTAATGAGCTAGAACTAACAGACCCCTCTTTATTCGTGGGGTTGTACACTTGGAGAGGTGCAAAAGTTTCACAAATACGTTCAGGATAAACATACTCATTTTCCTCGGATGAGATGTTCACATAGATTAGGCAAAACACTTTGCCTAGTCTAGGATCTGATAATCCCATACAGCTGACATGTGGAGATGAAACCTTCAAAAGGACATTTTAAATTCGAAAACTGGTGGTTAAATGTGGAAGGGTTCAAAGAAAAGGTGCAAGGATGGTGGAGGTCGTTTGAGGTGACTGGAACATCAGATTATATTCTAGCCAAAAAGTTGAGCTTGTTGAATATCAAACTCAAAGAATGGAACAAAGAAAATAAAGGGAACTGGAGGGCAACGAAGAATCATTGATTAATTAGATCATATTGGAGGTTCAGAAGCAATTCAGGAGAATAGACTTCTAACCGATTATGAACAGCATTTGAAGGTCCATTTGGCTATGGAATATGAGGAAGTGGCTAGAAATGAGGAAGTCCTCTGGAAACAAAAAGATCCAGGGTCCAATAGATCAAAAGTGGTGACAAAAATACTAATTTTTTTCATAAAATGGCCATAGCTCACAAAAGACTCAACAATATTGACCCTAATGATAAATGGAGACCATCCTAATGATCCAGTAGCTATCAAGGATGCAGTAGTTGCTTTCTACCAAAACCTGTACAGGGAAGATGAATGCTGGAGACCAATACTAGGCATTCTGGATGCACAAGAAATAACAACAGAGGAGCAAGAGGGACTAGAAAGGGCTTTTGAAGAGGAGGGGGAGGTGCTGGAAGGGATTAGGATGTGTGCAGCAGATAAGGATCTTGGGCCAGATGGGTACACTATGGCTTTCTTCCAAGCCTTCTGGGACACAATTAAAGGAGATCTGATCCAAACATTTCACAGGTCCCATTCTCATCAAAGATTTGAAAAAAACTTCAATGCCGCCTTTGTGGCTTTGATTCGAAAAAAGGTAAGGGGAAATGATTCAAGAGACTTCATACGTATCAGCCTTTTATCAAGACTACAAAATAATAGCAAAAGTATTGTATGAGAGATTAAAGAAAGTGATAAGCAAGTTGATCAATAATCATCAGATGGTTTTTGTCAAAGGGAGACAGATAATGGATATTGCACTTATTGCAAGTTAACTAATTGATACTAGAACAAGAGATGCTATACGGGGGTGATGTGTATTGTATGAGAGATTAAAGAAAGTGATAAGCAAGTTGATCAATAAATCATCAGATGGTTTTTGCAAAGGGAGACAGATAATGGATATTGCACTTATTGCAAGTTAACTAATTGATGCTAGAACAAGAGATGCTATACCGGGGTGATGCGTAGGCTGGACAGAGGGAAGGCTTATGACCACCTCAATTGGCACTTTCTAGTAAACACTCTTAGATAGATGGGGTTTGGGGTCAGATGGCTCAAATGGGTTGAATTCCATATTAAAACCACCAGGTTCTCTATTCCGATTAATGGAGAACCTACAGGGTTTTTTCCCGCTGAGAGCGATCTTAGGCAAGGGGACCCCTCACCTTTTCTGTTTACTATTGCCATGGAGGGACTGGATAGTCTGCTGAGAAAGGCTACTATCAACAACTGGATGAAAGGTTTCAGTATGAAAAATAGGCTAATGAATTTATGGAATTAACACACTTATTATATGTAGATGATACAGTGGTGTTATGTGAAGCTGTAGCGGAGCAAATATGTAACCTCAGGGTAATACTGGTGGTTTTTGAGGCATGCTCAGGGTTGAGAGTGAACTGGAGAAAGAGCTGCATTTTTCCAGTCAATAAAGTGCAGGAGATACAGATTCTAGCAGATAGTCTGAAATGCAAGATAGAGAAACTCCCCACAATCTATTTAGGTAAGCCATAGGGTGCCAAATACAAAGCACTCCGCATTTGGGATGGGATAATTGAAAAGACTGAGAAAAAGCTGGCTTTGTGGAAATCACAGTACTTGTCATTGGGAGGGAGAGTTACATCAATTAACTCGGTATTGGACTGCCTACCAACATATATAATGTCTCTCTTCCCCATACCTGGAAAGTGGTTAAGATTCTGGACAAGCTAAGAAGGGACTTTTTGTGGCAAGGGAACAAAACTGAGAAGAGCTTCAACTTGGTGAAGTGGGTTATAGTCCAACATAGCAGGAGTGTGGTGGTTTGGGAATGAGAAACCAAGAGCTTCAAAATAAAAGTCTGATCATTAAGTGGCTCTGGAGTATAACCAAGAAGATCACACTTCATGGAAGGAAGTAATTTTTCATAAATATGGACAGAAGGAACAAAGATGCACAAATGAAGCAATTACCACATATCGAGTTGGGGTTTGGAGATCCATTAGCAATCTATGGTTGATACTGAATGCCAACACAAAGGTCAAAGTTGGAGGGTGGGACAAAATCTCCTTCTGGAAAGAGAACTGGAATGATCATGGCACTGTACTTCAATGTTAGTGTATTTTGGATGATAGTGTATTATCATGTCATACTTATGCTAATCAACTTACTTGTAATGTTAGTCCACTATTTGAGGAGTGATTAATGAGCCTCAAGTTAGTGATGGCATTCATCAACTTGGTCATGAACTCATGATGATGAGATCACTGCTAGTTTAGTGTGTACTGGTATTAAAAATGATGGTGAAGTAGCTCTACTTGAAGGGTAAAACTTGTATGATAACCCACTACGGGATGTTGAGAAAGAAGGTGATACTTGTTTTAAAGTTGTTACTTCTTTGAGTGTCCCAATTCTTGATGGTGCTTAATGGTGTTCGTGACTCTAATAGTATGATAGCTCTACTTGAAGGGTAAAACTTGTATGATAACCCACTACGGGATGTTGAGAAAGAAGGTGATACTTGTTTTAAAGTTGTTACTTCTTCTTTGAGTGTCCCAATTCTTGATGGTGCTTAATGGTGTTCGTGACTCTAATAGTATGATAGCTCTACTTGAAGGGTAAAACTTGTATGATAACCCACTACGGGATGTTGAGAAAGAAGGTGATACTTGTTTTAAAGTTGTTACTTCTTCTTTGAGTGTCCCAATTCTTGATGGTGCTTAATGGTGTTCGTGACTCTAATAGTGAGCTTACATATGACGACACTTCGAATGAAGTTATTTGCGTGACACCTTTCTATATTATCTAGTTGCATATGATGATGCTAGTACTTGTACTAAGGTCAAATCTTAAGTGGGAAGGGAACTGGCGTATTTGGTTGTTCTCTTGACCAAGATGGGTAGATAATCTTTCCTTCCGACCTCGGTAACCCTTTGAATATGTACGCGTCGTCACAGTACAATCTTGGACTAGCCAAGTTCTAAGTGCTTCATGTGGAAGCTTGTCCTTCATGAGAATAGTTGATGCTTGACTATATCACAAGTTTGTGCATCCTTCGCATGTTGGTAGATTTGTTAACCTCTTGTGCTAACCCTCATAATACTGTGAGGTCCTTGCTGTTGCTCGTCTTCCCAATGATTTTGTGAGATTTGGACAAAACATTTTCAAGAAAAAGAGAATGATGCAATCCAAGTCCAATCAAAATCTTGGAATAAAGAGTTGAAGCTCACGACCATATTAAAGTAGAAGTACAAGGCTCCACAGAAAAGACTACACGGAGTAGGGATAAAGAGGCTATCAATGCAAATGGCCCATCAAATGCAAGCCTCTTGAATAAGAAGACTTAAAAAGATCATTAGTTCATTCAGGATATTTTTGTAATAACAATCATTAGTCTTTAGTCTTAGCCTAGTCAGGGTATAAATACTACATTAAGTCATTTTATAAGGTATATTATGTTGGATGATATGAATATTCACTTGTATAGTGATTCTCTTGAGAGAGTTAGGGCATAAGGCCATTGTTGCTTGATGTTACTTGATAGATTGCTTGCAAGAGGAAATCATTCATCTCGAGGGTTCATCCTATAGGTTAGGTGCTTGAGTTGGTTCAATTAATTGGACGTTTTAGCTTTCTATAGCTATTGTTGCCAATTAATTTTTATCTAATGTTTTGATTTTCTATCCTTTATCTATTGTTTATTTGTTGCTTCTAGTTCGTTTGTATTTCATATTTCAATATTGTATCAAGAGTCTAGATCCATTATGAACTCTCAGTTTGGTCCTACTTTTGTTCTATTTTGTTACTAAAAAAATGAAAAAGAAGAAAAAAGCCGGTCAACAGTAGCCTAAGAGCAAGTCAAAATCTCCTACAGAAAGCCAATTCAAGTGTACTAAGCCAGCACCTTGACCAAGAAATGGTTTCAGTATTTAATTTAAGATAATAGATCAGAAACATGTTACCGTTGGGTTCTCAAAATTAAGAACTAACCTGGCCATAACAAAAAGTTCTCTCACCATTCGAGAACCTTCTCCAATATATTTCTGCACTAGTTCGGAACCAGAGACCCTAATGAAGGTACAATCAGTGTGATGTGCAACTGCCCTAGCCAACAATGTTTTCCCAGTTCCTGGAGGTCCATAGAGCAGCACTCCCTGTCATTCATAAAAGAGGAATCCAATCAAGATCTTCATAGATGCTGATAATAAACTGAAGACGGACTTCGCAAAGCTGAATATACCTTTGGCTGAGCTATTCCAAGAGACTCAAATAACTCAGGATGCTTTATAGGAAGCTCAATAACCTAATGTGTAATAGATTCAAAGTTAAACAAATTATACAATTACTATATAAGAAATTAAGAGATTGAGTTAACAAGACAGATCAAGAAAACACGAAAAAAAAAAACAAATAGAGAAGATATGTACCTCTTTAATCTCCTTGATCTGCTGGTCAAGACCACCAATCATGTCATAAGTGGAATCTGGCACTTTCTCAACTTTCATGAGGTTGACCAATGGATCAACTTTGCTGGGCAAAATTAGATGAAGAACATAGCTATCATTGCGCAGGGCAACTCTAGTTGATGGAGTGATCTTTGTAATGTCAATGTTTTTGCCAATATCAACAACATATTTGCCTTCAGGATGAACCTAGAATATAACACAAAGATAAGTATTAAAAAAAAGGATGAGAAGAAAGGAATATCAAATAAAAAGTAGAAATATTTTATGTGAATACCATGGTTCAAATATCTGTACTAGAGAATCTTGCAAATCTAGAAAAAGCATAAATTAATTCATTGTATCACTTGTTGCTGAAAGACTAACAGAACTATTCTCGTAGTAAGGGACAAGTTGGAAACCATGACATGCTAAATGAGGGTAAAATGAAATTGACATCATAAATGGCAACACATATAAAAAATGTCATTTTTTTGAGATAACATAGACCAACTTTGTCATGTAAGAGAAGGAGTCAAAACTATCAGACACCTCACAATGAAGAGTGCAAAACTAATACGACAAGACAAAATTGGTAGATGGAAGAAGTCTAATGGGTTCCATATACAAAAAAGTATTCAACTGAGAAGGTTAGCATAGTAGGCTATCAACCAAGGATACAAAGATGAAAGTACAACATTCTACCACAGCATACAACCAATTCGACACTCTATTACAGCCTGGTGACCAAATGAGACATGCTTTCTTACAAACTAAGTTGTGTGGAATCTTCACTTCCGATGCCACACCCGTGTCGATACAACATAGTTGTGGGATCCATACCGGATATGGTCAATTGATTTGGATACTGTGACCAAAATCAATCAAGAATTTTGATACAGATACATTGGTTTCTGAAATCAAAAAAAAAAAAAAGCTAGGGTGAAATCAAAATTAGGCATATGTTTTTTATCGTTAGAAGATATTTGTATTAAAAAGTCCGCAACCACATACATTTGAATTTGTATAATCACAAATTAAAACTTGCTCTAAAATTTGTACATTCCTTTCAAATAGTCCACCATTATTTAGGCATAATTTATAATTGTATTTAGGATATTTAACCATTTTAAGTCAAATCCCCGCACTCATATCAATACCTAAACCCTTACCCTGCATCTCAATATTTAGGTCATGAAGGATCTGGCCTCAAGATACGCACACATATTGAACACACGCACCCAGCAACTTAGTTACAAATGGGTAGGAAAACTTAATAAGGAATTCAATGATAACTAAGAAGATGTGGACACACTTACTTTGACTAGAACCTTTGACTTCCCCATTACTTTAACAACTTCACCAACATATGATCCAGGCTCCTGAAGCAATTGTAATTCCTCTTTTAGCATTCTCACTGCGAAATAGACATTAAGGAGAATCTTATGAGCCCATACACAATTCAAATTACAATTGAAAAATAATGCAGAAAATGCCATTGGTCATCAAGACGCAATTTTAGTACATTCCTCAGCAAGAGTAGAACAAATGTGAGAGAAACACCACGATCGATTTATTCAAGAAACACAAAAACTTTAACTAAGCCAACAAGATCCCTAAACCGATGAAAACCAGGCAAATAAGAATGAACCTGTGGTTCATAACACATGATATGTTTGGGAAGCCAAACCATTACGACCTCGACACAGTAACTATTACTCTTCCCTTTATCAACTTAAGCTTTGATGGTCAGAGTTACCTACTAGTAGGAGATATTAGGCATTCAATCGAATAGTTGAACAGTGTGCCAGCTGGGTTATTAACCTCATCAAAGTCAAAGAAACGTTGGGTCTCTATGCATTCTAACATAAGTAAGAAATTCATCTAGTTGTCAGAGGAGGAATGGACTCCTTACTCACCTCTAATGTTGGACTATCATAATGGAACAACAATTTTTATGGTGATCGATAGCACGGCATAAGTTTTGATTCTAAAAATTGAACCCATTTACCTTCAATCTATTATCAATTCAATTCCTTAAAGTTCAATATATTAGCAGCCTTCTTACACTAAGATCTCTGTATCAAAGAAGGGAACTTTACCTCAAATACTGGACCATAAACAGCATGAAAAAGTAGTACATAACCAAGAAACGGATAAAGACTAGGGTTGCACTATAAAACGTGAAAAATGTTATGTTAAGAAGTAAGGTTTTCCAGATTTAGTTAATCAGACCTTTAGAATTGAGTTCGTTCCTCTGGGCTTCAAGGCGATTAAGATTGTGAGTCTTTACGCGGACTTGGAGCTGGAGATCATGGATGTGCTGCATATAGTACTGTCTCAGCCCTTCCCCTTGCTTTGTTGGTTTGGCCGAACAGGCTTCCTCTCTCTCCATATCGCTCCTCCTCTTCTCAACATCAACTGATGCCATTTTTCCAGATAGGTTTTGAAGAAATCGCTGTGATTTGCGTCGTCCGGACTAATTGGGTTTGGCACTGAAAGAAGAATATAGCGCAGCAATTGGAATTTCCCGTATCGGTTTGGGGATTTTAAAGCTCGTTTCTTGTTGGAAGGGAAAACAATACATGGGGATAGCAATGGGGGTCCTGGATTGGTGGGTTTGATTTGATTTTTTTACAAATATATAAAATTGTCATTTGATCTTGGGGATCGAGGGTAGGGGTGAAAAAATGAATTTTTGAAGTTGAAAATATTTTTTAAAAATAAATTTAAATTATTTTTTTGGGTTTTGGGGTGGTATGGGGTGGGGGGTCGAGGGTAAGGGCGAAAAATGAAATTTTAAAATTGAAAATATTTTTTTAAAATAAACTTAATTTTTTTAGATGTAGGGGGTGGGTAGGGAGCTGGTAGGGGTGGGGTGTGTAGGGGGAGGTTTGAAGATAGATTTGGAAATGTTTTCCTCAAGTTTTGAAGGGAAGTCATTTTCCTTAAATTTGAGGAAAATTAGTTGATTTGAAAAATATTTGACCCAACCAAACATGAAATAATTGGAAAAAATATTTTCCTAAAAATGTTTTTCTTCATACCAAACACACCCCTAATTTGAGATGAACTAAACAAGTTTAACACAAAGAGAAACTAAGAGGAATAAGATTTTTACCTTAGGTTTTGACATTTTGTATAATGTGAAATTTTGAATTCAAAGTCACCGTGAAGTATGAATTGCAGAGACTAAAAGACAAATGGTGACCTACTAAGGTATTGAGATTAATATTTAATATTTATGTATGGATAAAGTAGTAAATTATTACAGTTTTATTGGGTTATCGGTCAACTCAATAATCTAATCTTAAAAATCAAAATTGAACTGACAACCGATAGTTTTTTTTTTATAAAACTGTTAACTTAATAAGGCAATAGCAATAAATCAATGACACATTTTTTTTTATCGATTTATCGATCGGTTCGATTTTCGCACACCCCTACTAAGGCGAACGAGGAGGTCCGAAGCGGGTTGAGTTCAACCCACAAATTTTTTAATCACCCCATATGTCAATTTTTTTCATTTCCAATCTAACCAAATAAATTTTTAGATTTTTTTTCTTTTTAAATTAAGTTTAATATGAAAATAGATATTCAATTTTTCCCCGCTAATTAACATCTGAATAACCAATTAACTATTTTTAGTTAATATTTCAGCTATTGTTTCATATAGCTAACTAATTTTAAATAACATTTCAACAACTAACAATTTACTGGACACGTCTCGTTCAAAAAAAATTCAAAAAATTAGAGGTGAATTTAGGATTTAAAGGTCGTGGGTATCATATCACTTTTAAATAGACATGTTCATTATATGATCAAATATTTAATCTATTTTGCCTTGTAAATAGTAACTTGGGACTATTGTTCGGTTATTCATTTTTGAGTTTATAAAGAGAAAGGAATCGAAAAGTAATATTACAAATAATTTCATTAAGGGTAAAAGAAAAAATTACAAATTAAAGTTGTTTCTAATAGTAGAAAAAAATATTCTTTTAAAATAATCTAAAAAAAAGTATATCACATAAATTAAATTGAAGAGGATAATATTTTATGTTTAAGATTAAAAAGTAAAAAAAAAAAGTCAATAAAATTGTTTCACAATATGTTTATATTTGCAGATTATACTAAAAAAGCAAAGCACGTACCATTATGTTGTGTTCATAGCCTGATGGTAAAAGTATCTGAAAATGCACCCACATTGCGGTTTTGAATCCAAGTGGTGTTTTTTTTTTTTTGCGAAGAAAAAGAAGAAGAGAATTGCAGCATAAAATATTTATAATTAGAATGTATCAATCAAGATTCAATCCCACATACTTGGGGCGAAAAACTCAGCATGCGACCAGTGGCATGGCAAGTTTAATATTTATAAGATATTTGATGAATATTTTTCTGTTATATAGAAGAGTGAAGTGTGAGGATGACTAAGGTCAAAAATATAATTTTTCGCTACTAAAAATCTATTAAGAAAATAATAAATAATTCTAAAAACATATTTCTACAAATGAATTGAATAATGATCAAGGGCAAAATGCAATTTCATGCTAACAAAAATCTACCAAGAATGATAACAAAAAAATTAAATAGTTCTAGAAACATCTTAAGTTATTGTTATTACCATTAACTTATTTGTTATTACTTCACTTTATTTTTTCTTTTGTGAGTTATTGTGATATCTAATTTATTATTACTCTATTTTACTATTATTTTAATTTAATTCTTAATATTTTTTCTATTCATTATGATTATAAAAAATGCCTACTTTGTATACAAAAATTTATCATGAATTAATTATTTCTATTTTTATTTTGGCTCTAATTAATATACTTGAAAATAAATAAGTGTGATGAAATTAATAATTAGATTGAAATTAAAGAAAAAGATGTCAAAAAGTAACTTTACAAATAACAATGAATAGGATGATATATTTGTATTAAAGACGACCAAGAATAAAAATGTAATTTCATTCTAACAAAAATCTATCAAGAATAAATAATTCTAGAGACATCGTTCTATATATGAAGTGAATAATGATCAAGGTAAAAATGTGATTTAATAAAAGTAAAAATCTAGCAAGAATGATTAAAAAAAATAAATAGTACTAGAAACATCTTTAGTTATTATTATTAGTATTACCTCATTATTATTATTTCTTCATTTTTTATGAATTATTCTGATATCTATTTATTATATGGAAGTAAATAAATAATGATCACGCTTAGATTTTAATAATTACATATCCAGTATAATATTAGGTGGAATCAATCAAAATTAAAATTAAAATTTATATGTATATTTAAGTTTTGTTTATTGAAATATTTTTTAATTTTGTAATATTAAATATACTATACAAACAATAGAAGTTATTTTCTTTTCAAAATAAAATAAAAAAATAAATTTATATAGATCGAAAAGGAGGGAGTCATATATTAAAAATGATGGTGTGTGCGCGCGCGCGCGCGTGTCTGCGCTACTACTTTTTACTACGTGACTTGCTCAGAAGTCAGATCCACAAGTTAAAAAATCTTTTCTACCTTAGATTCATGATTTTTCTATTTTAGCTAAAGAATCATACAGAATAAATTTTTTTTGAATTCAATAATTTCTTAAATTTAAAGTAAAATTTTGTTCTTATCTTCTTCTCGAATTTTCTTAATTGGTAAATGGTGATGCATTAAAAAGTGTCAAAGAAAAAATTACGATTAAAATTTATTTTGGGTTAACAAAAGCTCTTTCTCGAGGATATTCAATTTTGATTTTGATAGTTAGCTCCCCTCTTCCTTCATATTTTTTTCGGATTATATCAGACGATAATACATTTACTTAGTAACTAGGAAATTGCCCATTTGCCTTGAATCTTGATGCAACCAATGTGTTTGATGAAATTCTCAATGAAAGATAAATGGCATTACATAGTATTTTAACTTGACTTCTTCTAAGAATTACATCTTTGTAGTGATTGCAGAGAATAAAGAGAAACCTCTGATTTTCCTCTCCAATTGAAAATTTATCGCGGACAAAAGTTAGCAAAATATTCAATTGGATAGTGTGAGTATGATATTAGAGAATGTGATGGTTATAATACTACATCTATAATGGGAAGACTGTTTTGTTTATTCTAATTATACTATTGTTTTCTTAAACATTTCTTTGCCTTGAAATTTATTTTTTGAAGTCATTCAGTCATGAATATTGGTATTAAATTAGGAGAACAACTGAAGCATTCTAATTATTTGTTGCTCTGTTAACAAACCAGACTATACGAGGCTAAGGTGCTCTACTGCTCCTAATAATCTCTACTCTCAATTTACGATTGACAAGAAAAAAAACTTTTATACCAATTTCAAAGAAAAAGAAAAAATTCTTACTATATTGAATGAGAAGTGTTCAGCCTCTGCTGCATTTACTTACCTCTCAGAAGGTAATTTTAGTTTTGTTGTCTCGCAACATAAAGCTTTTTTAGTACTTCTCTCATTTCTAAGTCGAGATGACCCAAAAAATACCTTGTCTCATGCAAGTCTTTCTATATTAAATTTGAACTCAAGAGGTGATTGAGGTTGTGATGTATGACCATAAAAAGGAATGTGGTATTTTTGGAATGACCAAATTCATCTATACTATAACTGAAAGTAAATATTTTATGCAAAATGTCGGATATCCAATATTTAGAGAAGATGGTGATGCATCTCATAAACCTCTTGACATTGTTGTCTTATCTAAAATGAAACAATATGTGCTATGAACAAGCTAAAGAAAGTAGGATTGAAGTTTAGTCGTAAATTCAATGTTCTTATTCTTTACAGATAGGGCAATTTCTCCCCCTTTTATGTGTTTTCTGACAATTGTGTTTATCTTCCGTTTTTCTAAATTTCTAGGTAATTACTGAAAATCTCTCTGAAGAAAAAATCATTTTGAAGAAAATTTTCAAATTTATAGACTCTGATAACAGTTAGACAATTACATTAAAAGAATTGAAAGTTGGTCTTACAAAAATTGGTACAAAACTTTAAGAGTCAGAAGTTAGGCAGTTGATGGAAGCGGGGTTTTCCTGGTGATTCCTTATTTTATGGTAACTGTTCCTTCTCTTTTTAGCTCATATGTACAACAATTAAAATTATTCATCATATTCATTTAACAAAGAATCAACATTTTCCTGGCCATTTCTTATTTTACGTTTATGATTCTTTCGTGAAGTGACATTATTTCTTACCGATTAATAAGTCCACATTACTAAATGAAATGTTTTTAATTATTAGATGCTCTCGAAAATGATGTAGTTGTTCTCAATGTCCTTAAGATCATTTGATATGAAAAGTATTTGGCTTCAAAATATCATGAAGTTTGTGTGCATAGAGTGTACTCATTAATGCATATAGTTGGAATTTTGATTATCTCAACAAGGATAAGAGTGGGTATGAAGCTATCTACCTGGCCCTCCATATTGTTAGGATATACTATTAACCATGCGTTTTGATATAGTATTAATATTGAACAATTGTTTATTTATTTATTCAATTCAATAATGTGTTACATTAAATAGATCAATTGTCATATATGTGTCCTTAACTTATATAGTAGATGATTTGGTGTATAGAGTTTAAGCTTATACACAGAAGATTAAATCATCAGTTCTTATAAGTTAAAATTTATAGTTCACAATCATAGATGAAAATTTGGACAAAATCATTAGAAAGATTGTAGCACGAGATTAAATGTAATTTATCTTGATTATGAGAATGGCATAGTTCTAACTTCTCGTGCTAGTGCATTTGGTATGTATTGAACGGGACCAAGCAGAGATAGTTGTTTTAGACTGACTGATAAAAACATATTCTCTAAACTATTAAATGTACTTATATTCTTAATCTTGATATAATGATTATGATCTGTATATATTATTTATCATTTTGATTTATTAAAAGGTGAGATTTTGAGATAGGTCAATATGCCTAGTAGATTGGATGATAATAATATACATTGGTGAAATAATTAGTTAGTTGATGAAATCCATGTCTCAGTATAGAGATTGATGATACACTTTTTATGAGAAGCTTGTAAGTTTTCATGTGTAAATCCGGCTGGTAGATTTATGAATCTGGCACATGAAATAAGTTAAGTATTGTTCTAAAAGAAGTTAATCATTGAATTAAATTCGTCAGTAATTTAATTTATTGATTAGTATCGGTAATCTTAACATGGGGAATCAAATAAGTGTTTAGTGGTGAATTTCGAAATAAATAGAGGAGTTTAATTATGAATTTTTAGTGCAATGATTTGTAATTTATTATGGCAAGAATAATTCAAATTAATTATTTAGAATTATTTCCATAATAGGAAGCCTCAGTAATAAATTCTGTGGTCCCTCCAGTGCCCAATTTAACTAGAACTCAGAATCCTATTTTCTAGTAGAAGATGGAAAAGTAGCGTGTGTTTTCTTTTAAAGGAAGAAACGTGTATTTCAAGTTCTTGAAGAAAAAGGATTTGCTTTTCTTCTCCTCTTTGGACTAGGAAGACATCTCTATAAATAGGGATCTTCTAACCTATATAGGATAGAGTATTCTACACAATACTTGCCCACCCAAGTATTGAGAGAGTTCAATTGTTGATTGGGATCACTGTAGAAGACTATAGAACTGGAGTTGGATTTACTTCAAGATATCTGCACACGCTTCAAGAGGTAATCCTGAGTTAATTTTCAGCATACTTTGTATGTGATAACTATTTGTCATTGTTATTTATATTCATGCAAGATGTATGATTCTGGAATGCTTCCGTTGTGTATGCTATTTTCCAACAATTGGCATCAAGAGCCATACTTGCATCTTTATAGATAACCTAAAATATGTGTATGTGAAATTGTATGTATGATTCGTGGTTGTGAATTTTGTTTTATCACGAAAAGGACAAAACAGGAGAAACTTGAATTGGTTTGGTTTTGTTTAATGCATACAGTAATATATAGTTATTTATGAAAATTAATCACTAAATCCTGATAAGTATTTTCACGAGATCATGCAAAATTTCGTACTATATGATGAAGAATTTTGGAAAGAAATTTAATAGCAGCATGCACATGTCGTTTTTTTTGGTGGTGTCTTCTTTGTGAGATAGCTCAGAATTTTTTATTTTCTCATTAAATCGGCTGGTTGTTGTTGGTATATTAAGAGAAGTGTTGGCTGAAAAAAAATTAATTTAGCTAACGTGATTTGGTTGAAAAGAAATCATTGATTATTAAAACAGTATGGGTGTAATTTTCTTGTTCAGGTTATTGGAGTCACAATTTTTATTATTTTTAAATCTTAGTGAACCAAGATTATTTCTAAATTTTACATTATTATATGTTAACTTCTCAAGAGGTATATATTAATGAATATGTATGAGATGACACATGGAATGTATTGGAGATTTGGTGTGAGCATATTTTCTTTCTGAAATTTTTGTTGTTTGCATAGTTTCTTTCTAGAAATTTGTTGGCATAAAATTTACCAAGAAAATAAAATAGTGATGAGTAATTTAAAAAAAAAAAAATTACCAAGATTAAATAGTAATGAAGTATTAAGTTTATGTGTTGGCTTAGACCTTCCTCCCCATCGGATGAATTTAATACAAGTCATTACGTATTTAATCGCTAGTTTGATAATTTGTATTAACTCTCCTAAACTGAGTAATATATGATTGGATCAATGCAACTAGAGGATTTTCACTTGACTTAAAGTAACAGTAGACTCTCCAACTGAGTTAGGTCTGTATAAGTTTATGGAGTGAATAATCGGTCATTATATATGTATATTGTATGAATAGTTCTCCAATCCCAACGATTGGCTATTTAAGATGCATGAATGTATATGTATATCATGAGTTTGAATGTAAATATTCAATATTATATGACTATGTTATTGATCTATTGTAACTATTTCTTCAATCTCAGATTCAACATGTCTCCTTTTAATTCCATTAGTACTATTTTGGGTCAAAACAAACTAGAGGGTTCTAACTATGTTGACTGGAGGAGAAATCTTGACATTGTGTTAACTGCTGAAGAATATAAGTTTGTGCTTCATGAGGAATGTCCATTGAAACCAAATGATCAGTCGAGTGATGAGGATAAGTTAGCTTATCAGAAATGGCGCAAAGCTGACGAGATGGCGCGATGTTACATTATGGCTTCAATGTCAAATGTTTTGCAACATCAACATCAAGCTATGTTGTCTGCTTTTGAAATTCTGGAGAATCTCAAACAAATGTTTGGATACCAGGGTCGATCAGCTAAGCAGACTGCCATGAGAGCTCTCATGAACACTAAGATGGTTGAAGGCACTCCTGTAAGAGACCATGTTCTGAAGATGATAGGTCTTCTAAATGAACTAGAGGTTTTGGGGGCTGAAATTGACAATGACTCCCAAGTTGAGATGATATTGCACCTGATAGTTTTCAACAATTTTGCCTAAATTATAATATGAATAAGATGAGTCTATCTTTGGCACAATTGTTGAATGAGCTACAGGCGGCAGAGACCCTTGTCAAAAAACATGCACCATCAATGGCACTTAATGTTGAGAAAGGTTCTACTTCTAAACCGCAAGGTGGACAGAAGAAGAAAGAGTCTCACAAAGCTAGGGCAACTGCACCTCCAACTGGAGGAGTGAAAAAGTCTAAGGGTAAGTGTTTTCATTGCAAGATGTCAGATCATTGGAAGGCACATTGTCCAGTTTTCTTGGCCAAGAAGAAAAACAAACCAGGTAACTCACTTTCACTTGCCGTTGAAACATTTTTAGCGGATGAATCTACCACTTCATAGTGTGTAGATTCAGGAGCCACTGATCATATCTGCACTACTATGCAGGGGTTTCAAGAAACGCGCAAGCTGACTAGAGGTGAAGTTTAGCGTTTTTCAAGCAGATGACTCTGCAGCTCCAGTTTTAGCATTAGGAAATATTACTTTTTCGTTTGATAGTGGTAGAGTTTTAATTTTAAAAGACGTTCTATATGCACCTGCTGTTAGAAGAAATTTGATTTCAGTTTCTAAAGTTTTGAGAGATGGTTATGATGTTAGTTTTTCTGATAACGGTTGTGTTATTAGTTATAATAAACATCTTGTCTCTGCTGGTACATTGATTGATGGTCTTTTTATTATTAATGTCTCTTCGGAACTGTAACAAATCGTAGAATTGAATAATATTAACCTTTCAAGTAAAATAAAACGTTCTTCTGATTTTAATAAGACTTATCTATGGCACTTGCGTCTATGTCATATAAATCTAGATAGGATTTCAAGGTTGGTTCGAGATGGACCTTTAGGTTCATTAAAAGTGGAGGCACTACCAACATGTGGATCTTGTTTAGAAGGAAAAATGACTAAGAGACCTTTTTCCTCAAAAGGAAATAGAGTCAATGATAAACTAGAGTTAATTCATTCTGATTTGTGTGACCCAATGAACATTCAAGCAAGAGGTGGGTATGAGTACTTCGTGACCTTCATTGATGACTACTCAAAATATGGATATATATATTTGTTGTACCGTAAGTCTGAATGCTTTGAGAAATTCAAAGAGTTTAAGGCTGAAATAGAGAAACGACATGGAATATATATCAAGTCATTGCGATCTGATCTTGATGGCGAATACCTCTCTAATGATTTTATTAGTTACTTATCAGAACAAGGAATTACATCTCAAATGTCTGCACCTAAACGCCACAACAAAATGGTGTAGCAGAAAGAAGAAATAGAACTCTTTTAGAAATGGTTAGATCAATGATGAGTTACTCTGATTTGCCGTATTCGTTTTGGGGATATGCCATAGAAACTGCAAATTACATTCTAAACTTAGTTCTTTCTAAATCTGTTCCTTTGACACCCATTGAACTGTGGACTGGGCACAAACCTAGTTTGAGACATATTCGGGTTTGGGGATGTCCAACACATGTATTAAAAGGGAAGGCAGAAAAATTGGAACCTAAAACAGAAGTATGTGTTTTTATTGGATACCCTAAAGGAACGAAAGGTGGTATGTTTTATAATCCTAAAGAAAAGAAGGTCATTGTGTCTACCAATGCCAAGTTTCTGGAAACGTATTTTTTAACAAACCATATTCCTAGAAGTAAACTAGTTTTACAGGAATTGAGCAAAGAGAAAACGAATCAATCTACTGAAAATAATGAAAACCAAATTCAAACCCCACATGTTAGAGTTAACATACCATTGCATTATAATAGTGGGAGAGATGTTAACAAACATAAAATTCTGCAAGTACAAGATCTTGAAAATTCATTGCATTAAGGTAGTGGGAGTAATAATGAGCAGATTGCATTAGAGGAAGAAGTTGTTGATATCTCTGCACCGCAAGATACTGAAGATAACATGGAAACTCAAGATCCTAAAAATGATGTGGTTCCACCACAAGATCATAATAATGCAAATCTCTCTGAACCTGCCCCTGCAACTGTAGTGTCTCGTCGTAGTGGGAGAGTGATAAGAAAACCACTTCGGTATGCACTCTTGGGAGAGTCTTTTGATAGAATCCCTGAAGAGTCGAATACCGAACCTGTGAATTACGATGAAGCACTACAAGATAAAGATGCAGAAAAATGGATTGTTGCTATGAAATCAGAAATGGAGTCTATGTACTCTAACAAAGTCTGGGATCTTGTAGAACCACCTGTAGATGGAGTCAAACCCATTGGATGCAAGTGGATATATAAGAAAAAGAGAGGAGTAGATGGAAAAGTGCAAACTTACAAAGCTAGACTTGTTGCAAAAGGGTTTACTCAGAAAGAAGGGATCGACTATGAGAAAACTTTTTCGCCAGCAGTCATGCTTAAGTCTATTAGAATTCTCTTATCCATTGCTGCTCATTATGATTATGAAATTTGGCAATTGGATGTCAAGACAGCTTTCCTTAATGGAAGTCTTGATGAAAGCATATTTATGCGACAACTAGATGGTTTCATAGAAAAAGGAAAAGAACACATGTTGTGCAAGCTTAAAAGATCTATTTATGGATTAAAGCAAGCTTCTAGGGCATGGAACACTTGCTTCGACACTGTAGTCAAGTCTTTTGGTTTTGAGCAATGTCTTGATGAGTCTTGTGTGTACAAAAAGTGGAATGGGGATAAAGTGGTGTTTTTGGTATTATATGTAGATAAATCTTGCTCATAGGAAATAATGTGGGCTTGATGAATTCAGTTAAGAAATGGTTGTCCACAAACTTTGATATGAAGGATTTGGGAGAAGCTGCTCACATCCTTGGGATCAAGGTTCTACGTGATCGCAAGAAAAGGATGTTAGGTTTATCTCAAGCTCTTTATATTGATACAATTCTTACCAGGTTTAGCATGCACGATTCCAAGAAAGGTTTTCTTCCTTTTAGACATGGAATTTCTTTATCTAAGGATCAATGTCCTAAGACAGATGAGGAAACAGAAAGCATGAAGACAGTTCCTTATGCATCAGCGGTAGGAAGTCTCATGTATGCCATGTTATGCACTAGACCTGACATTTGTTTTGCCGTAGGCATGGTTAGAAGATATCAGTCTAATCGTGGACGAGAACATTGGACAACAGTTAAGCATATAATCAAGTACCTGAAAAGGACTAGGGATTACATGCTAGTCTATCATTCGGATGAGTTGGTGCCCATAGGGTACACAGACTCAGATTTCCAGTCTGATATAGACTCTAGAAAGTCGATCTCAGGAAATGTGTTTACTTTGGGAGGTGGAGCCATTGTTTGGAGAAGCATCAAGCAAACCTGTGTTGCTGATTCTACCATGGAAGCCGAATATGTAGCAACTTCTGAAGCAGCTAAGGAGGCAGTGTGGCTCAGAAACTTTCTGAAAGACTTAGCGGTTGTTCCAGCAATAGAAATGTCACTTACAATGTTTTGTGATAATAGTGGAGCGGTTGCAAATTCAAAGGAACCACGAAGTCATAAGAAGGCAAAACACATTGAGCGAAAATACCATTTGATTCGAGACATAGTACAGAGAGGGGATGCGATGGTGGCGAAGATTGCATCAGAGAACAACCTTGCAGACCCTTTCACAAAAGCTTTACCGCAAAAGTCTTTTGATAGACATGTTGAAGGAATGGGTGTTAGAGTTGTAGGTGCATGGTTATGAGTCTAAGTGGGAGATTGTTAGGATATACTATTAACCATGCGTTTTGATATAGTATTAATATTGAACAATTGTTTATTTATTTATTCAATTCAATAAAGTGTTACATTAAATAGATCAATTGTCATATATGTGTCCTTAACTTATATAGTAGATGATTTGGTGTATAGAGTTTAAGCTTATACACAGAAGATTAAATCATCAGTTCTTATAAGTTAAAATTTATAGTTCACAATCATAGATGAAAATTTGGACAAAATCATCAGAAAGATTGTAGCACGAGATTAAATGTAATTTATCTTGATTATGAGAAAGACATAGTTCTAACTTCTCGTGCTAGTGCATTTGGTATGTATTGAACGGGACCAAGCAGAGATAGTTGTTTTAGACTGACTGATAAAAACATATTCTCTAAACTATTAAATGTACTTATATTCTTAATCTTGATATAACGATTATGATCTGTATATATTATTTATCATTTTGATTTATTAAAAGGTGAGATTCTGAGATGGGTCAATATGCCTAGTAGATTGGATGATAATAATATATATTGGTGAAATAATTAGTTAGTTGATGAAATCCATGTCTGAGTATAGATATTGATGATACACCTTTTATGAGAAGCTTGTAAGTTTTCATGTGTAAATCCGGCCGGTAGATTTATGAATCTGGCACATGAAATAAGTTAAGTATTGTTCTAAAAGAAGTTAATCATTGAATTAAATTCGTCAGTAATTTAATTTATTGATTAGTATCGGTAATCTTAACATGGGGAATCAAATAAGTGTTTAGTGGTGAATTTCAAAATAAATAGAGGAGTTCAATTATGAATTTTTAGTGCAATGATTTGTAATTTATTATGGTAAGAATAATTCAAATTAATTATTTAGAATTATTTCCATAATAGGAAGCCTCAGTAATAAATTCTGTGGTCCCTCCAGTGCTCAATTTAACTAGAACTCAGAATCCTATTTTCTAGTAGAAGATGGAAAAGTAGCGTGTTTTTTTAAAGGAAGAAACGTGTGTTTCAAGTTCTTGAAGAAAAAGGATTTGCTTTTCTTCTCCTCTTTTGACTAGGAAGACATCTCTATAAATAGGGATCTTCTAACCTATATAGGATAGAGTATTCTATACAATACTTGCCCACCCAAGTATTGAGAGAGTTTAATTGTTGATTGGGATCACTTGTAGAAGACTATAGAACTGGAGTTGGATTTACTTCAAGATATCTGCACACGCTTCAAGTGGTAATCCTGAGTTAATTTTCAGCATACTTTGTATGTGATAACTATTTTTATTGTTATTTATATCCATGCAAGATGTATGATTCTGGAATGCTTCCGTTGTGTATGCTATTTTCCAACACATATTGGGTTAATATTTTACCGTTTTCTAATCTTGTTTCCTGTAGGTATATTATGATGGAAGGATTGGAGCATGCGCTGAAGGAGTACAACATTACTGATGAAAAAACAATGAAAGAGATCATTGTTGAAGTTGACACAGACATTGTACGGTATCCTTTTCCTTATGCACGTTTATGTGATATTTCTATTTACAACATCGAAACGTCTTTTGTTTGTGAGAATTTCTTGTTTGAGCAATAAGGAAAAATATAACAAAAAATGTATTTTTTATTCTATTATATAAAAAATGAAGTACTGAACGCACCGATGGTATATATATCTGTCATTTTACATTACTCAACATTATTCTAAAATGTAATTTGCTACTCTCTTCTACCGACACATTGTGTTCTTTTAATCTTCTTAGCAAGGTCTTCTTTCTATTTCAGCTTAACTTTTTCTAATCATTTTTGCTCAAAGTCTCTCCTATTTCTTTTCAAATTTCTCAACATAGAGACATCAATTGGATATAAAAGAGAGATTTTTCTTTTTCTTCTGGCAAAAAGAGATTTTATTAAAGAAAATAAGACAAGGGAAAATATATTAACTTTTTTACCGTGTATTTAAATATACAAAATCTCATGTTCAACGTGTTTTTATCTTGAGGAACAAACATTCGTGGACTGAAGCCATGTTTGAGATATGTACTTCTCTCCAATATTCATTTCCCTCTCGACTGTAAAGTGAGCATGAAGATGTATAATTTATTTTCTTTTCACCTGTCAATATTAATATAAAATCTGTCTATTTAATCTCAATCAAATAGTTTGGCACTCACTAATTATACAATACATTAAAAGATAATAAAATACACAACTTGAAACAGTTGAACGAACACTTCAAAGCTGATTGTACATTAGGCTATGTAAAGTGTACTATAAACTTGAACTTATTTTTTTGGGAATTCACTTTTGATTCTTTCTTTTTTAACACGTATACACTATTTTGTTCCATACATAATTTGTATTTTTGACTACTTCAGTACTTCACATTTCAAGTTCTATTTCTTCTAGCACTTTTCATTTCTGTATTCTCTTTCTTTCATGTGCCACTAGATTTCACTTGGAAGGGAAGAAATTATTCGGAGAGTGTTGAAAAAAGGAGGAATTTTTTTTGCTGAGGTTTGTTCCTTAAATTTCGTTCATTCTAATATTATATTGTCTGGATATCAATATACCACTTTAGCTTTGCCTCTATGTTTTTTCTGAGAATTTTACTTTGGTTTGGAATATTTAGGAAAAATTGACCTTTGTGTTTTATTTTTCTCAGTCTAATTTTCATATGTTGATTCATGATTATGAAAAAGGTAGTGATCATCCTTTAATTTTCTTTGGTCTTCATTATGAAGAGTCACATTCAAGCCTTTTTGTTCGCTCTCTTTTCACTTAAGGTTGCCTGGATGGGCGCTTGAGACTATGAAACTCTATTTTAAATGGGTTTTTTCAACTGGTACGTGTTTGTATGCTTGGTTATTTTTGAATTTTTTTGAAATTTAAGAACGTAATTATCACTTTATGTCAATTTAGAAGTTCAAAATTGAATTGACGATAATAGTATTTCTTTGAGGTAAAGTTGTTGTATTCATTTTATTTAATGAGGCAAGGAAAGTCTTACTCTTTTCTTATAAATTGTGAATTCATGTTTCTCTAGCACATTTTTCATGGAAAATAAATTTCAACAAAAAATAATCCCAAGTATTGTATGTAGGTGACACGAATAAAGAGATCTTGTATGCCGTAAAATGCAACTGTGATTTTATCTCCCCAAAAATTCAGTTTGATGGCATATTGATATGATTTGACGATAAATATTAATGATTTTTAATTCATGCAGGCTTCGAGTATATTGTTTTAGTGTTACATAAAAAAAGTACGATGTTTCAGTGTTAGAATCTAAAATAAAGCTTCTCTCTAAACCACTAATTAAATTATGTCTTCTTCTGAATCTGTTTCACTGAAGCTAGCAAATATCTTATGTTAGCCTCAATTGTAGGGGAAATGACTGATTCTTCTAAGAATTTTAAAGAGTACGTTATTTATCTTAATTGTGTTGGGTTTTAGCAAGTGTGAATGAGAAAATAAAAGAGAGAATATAAAAAGTGAGGGAACTACTTTGGAGGGAAAATGAAAAGTCATTTGCAAAGTGCAAATGAAAAGTCATTTCTCCCATATCGACAAAAGAAAGGGAAATTGTTGTCCTTATAGAAGGAAACACTTCCATTAATTCTTAAAGAGCTAAGAAGAAGATGCCCCCTCGCGCCGTCGTCGTCGCTCGCTCGGATTTGGCTTTGGCTTTGGCAAATGATGTGATTGATTGATAAATTTATTTAATCAATTTTTCAAATAAATCCTGTTAATATTATCTCTTATAAATTTGCGGGTAACGGTAACATTCCGAAAAGTCGTTACTTTCCAAAAAGTAGTTATTTTCATAACAGACACAATTTTTCGAAAAGATGTTATTTTTTTCCAAAAGACACAACTTTCTGGATAAAATGGGTCTGAACAGATTTCACTGAACAGACATGTTCCTTGCTGAAAATGGCTATAAAAGGAAGTCAATTTTTGATTTTTTAAATACTGAAAATTTTTTCTTTCTCTGCATTTATTTTTCTCTCAAATAAAATCAAAGTGTCGATCGACTAAGTCTGTGTGACTTGTTGCTGTTCTTAAGTTCGTTGAAGTTAAAGAAGTTTGAGGTACCGCTATTTCTTTAACAGGTTTAATCCGTTTTATCTTGGGAGAAATTAATCATAACGTTGGGTACAGTGAGGGGATTAAATTTCTTAAGGACACACAATAGTTTCTGTGGACTCGGATTAATTCTTGTATTTATATTTTTTCTGCTTCATCTTATTTCTGTTTTTGTTTATTAACCTTATAAATATAGGTTATTGTAAGAATAACAAATTGTAAGTACTGAATTCCATGACCAATTCCTTAAGGAGCTCAAGAAGAATCCAGATATTGTCATATTGTTCATTTTGGTACATTTTTTTATCAAAATTCTTTCAATTCTTTCTTTTTCATGTTCAAGATATCTTTTTTTTCATTCATAGTTCAGAGTCGATATTTGAACTTAAGATTGACTTGTTTATCCAACCAATGGAGGTTTGACATATGTGATAATGATAATTTCTTTCATTTTCTTATAATTGTTTCGTTAGGAGTCTGAGGATTGATTAAAGCTTAACCTCAATTGTCTCTTGTATCTGCTTTAGACTATGTTCATTTATATTGTCAAATATACAAAGTATTTCTCGACATACGATTTAAAATGGTAACCTACTAGATTTATTAATCTTATATAGGATGAATGTGAATAGACAAATGCTCATAGTAAACTGATGAACAATTTATCATTTAAACTAATATGAAGCGAAAGGATCTATAGCTTTTGATCAATGATGAATTTGAAATACATAACTTAGGTGGAAACAATTTTAAGAATTTCTGTACATCTTTTTGTTGTATATATGAGATATGATAAAATATCTTAGAATATCTAAAAGAAAACATTATTAACATGCATATTTGATCGATTTGTTTATAAAAATAAAATTGAAAATCCAAATTGTAACTCAAAATTAAAGTAATTGATCCTTTGATCTTACAAGAACGTTGTGGCACAGACGACATCCAAATCCTAGATCCACCTCTGTGTTGACCAATAGCTGCACCTCTTTCGTAGGTGTAATACTACTGTAAGTGAAGATGTTAAAATCGGATGGAGTAAAACTAAGATGACATGGAAGAAGTAGGGTGTGTTTGGTACGAAGGAAAATGTTTTCTTGGAAAACAAGTGAATTTATAACTTAATTTCTCATGTTTGGTTGGTTATTAAAACATATTTTTTAATGTTAAAGTGAACTTTCAAAACTTTGTATTGCAAGCCCATTGCTTTTCATGGGTGATTCCATCTATTTTACCAATTAGCAAGCAGATAGTTAGAAAATGAAAAAGAAGAGAAGTACCATCCAAAAGCACTTCATAAATCTTTTGTATATGCCTCTTTAATGTTTATTTTCTGCTGGAAATTTGAGTAAAAAGATGATTGTTAGTACTATACCATGTTGTTGAATGACTTAACTTCTTCTTTGATTACTAATATAGTAGTTTTACACAGGCATTTTTAGTTTTTTGTATTCAAATTTGTTTAGATGGTATCTGATCTTCTACGCCCTTGACTTCTAATACCTGGTGACATCCCATGTGATCTCTCCTCTTTGTCATAAAACAGTGGTGTTGAGAACTATTTATCCATATTTCATGCAAGAGAACTTATAGAAGTGTGTTTATGAAGTCATACTTTTTGTCTTTTTAATTTTTCATGTTCCATTGAGTTATGTTTCAATACTTTGAGGGTTCAATCTCTAAATAACATTTTTGTGATTTCACAGCGTATCATGACTCCTTTATAATGATTGATTTCAACTCCAACGCTGGTTTATCTAGTATACATAAATAAATGAAATTTCTGTTGTCAATCTGTGTTTGAAAAATTGAATACTGATTTCAATAAAAATTTGCAAAAACACAAAGTAATAAAAGTTTATTGAACCAGTTAGAAAGATGAACAGAAATTAATACAGAAAAACTAAAATCTTTAAAACGTACAAGAATCTGGAAACTTAGAACAAAAAAGATCAAGTCCACTAAATACACAGTGTCCCCTTAAGGAAATTATTTCTCTGTAGTATCCGAGGTTTGATTTGGAATATGTCCTCCCAGGATAGAATTGTCACGACCCAAATCGGGTCGCAACTGGCACCCACATTTATCCTCCTATGTGAGCGAACCAACCAATCTTACCCCATCATTTCAAACATAATGAACTAAAACATTGCGGAAGACTTAAAAACTCATTAACAATATAAATCAAATAACTTCTAAAACTCAAACATTTATTATTATCCCCAAAATCTGGAAGTCATCATCACAAGAACATGTATCCTCAAATTACTAATCTAAGAGTATCTAAGAAGCTAAAATACATAAAAAGCTAGTCCATGCCGGAACTTCAAGGCATCGAGACATGAAGAGGAAGATCCAGTCCAAGCTAGAAGCATTAGCTCACCCTGAATCCGGTGTAATGAAGACTGGCTAGAGTTGCGGTTGAGTTGAAGACGACGACACGTTTGCTGCACTCCACAAATAACAAGGAAAGAAACACTCAAGTAGGGGTCAGTACAAAACACCGCTACTGAGTAAATATCATCGGCCAACTCAAAATAGAAATCAATATATACCAAGTAATATCATAAAATCAACTATAATAATCAACATGGGCCGTCATGGGCACGACCCAGTAGCGGTGTTTTGTACTGACCCCTACTTTTATGTTTTCTTCTTGTTTATTTGTGGAGTGCAGCAAACGTGCCGTCATCTTCGACTCAATAGTAACTCTAGCCAGTCTTCGTTACTCCGGATATCAGGGTGAGCTAATGCTTCTAGCTTGGACTGGATCTTCCTCTTCATGTCTCGATGCCTTGAAGTTCCGGCATGGACTAGCTTTTATGTATTTTTAGCTTCTTAGAAACTCTTAGATTTAGCAATTTGAAGTAGATGTTCTTGTGATGATGACTTCCAGATTTTGGGAAATAATAGTTATTGAATTGGTTTTTATTAATGAGTTTAAGTCTTCCGCATTACTTTATGTTGATATTACATTGAAATTTTAAGGTTTAGATTGGTTGGTTCGCTCACATAGGAGGGTAAGTGTGAGAGCCAGTCGCGGCTCGGTTTTGGGTCGTGACAAACTTGGTATCAGAGCATTAGGTTCATTGGTCTCATCATAAGAACGAGTCTAGTAGAGTCTTAAGGAACGGTAGGGGGGCGCCTTTACTTTTCTTTAAGAGGCTATAAGACTTTAGGAAAATTCCATTCTTTCTTTCTTTCATTCGTGCTATTACTTGGGTCCAGTTGGTATCTAGGTGATACAAATTGGTATCTGACCATCTTCACTCTATTTCGCAGATGGTTAGAACTAGAGCAACGACTACGCCAACACCAACACCAGCAAGGCAGGATATAACTGAGCCAGCCACTGGGGCTGTGGCTCGAGGAAGATTAACGGCAAGAGGCCGTGGTAGAGGGCGTGGGAGGACGTCCTCTAGAGGAAGAGGACAAGCACCTAGCCCATCTGATGCTAGGGCGGTGACTCCTCTACCGACTGAGGAAGTAGTATGAGAGGGTGAGGAAGGGGAGAATGAACAAGTGCAAAATGAGGAATTGCCACCCCAACCTACATCAGAGATGATCAATCAGGTTCTCGCTTATCTTAGTGGGTTGTCTGATAAGGGTCAGGCACCTCCAGTGTTTTCTGCACCAACACCTCCGATTTCAGAGGTACAACATGCAGCCACTATGGCTCCTCATATGGATGACTCATTGGACATAGGCACGTTTCCATGTCTGACTACTGGGCCTATAATGACAAACGATCAGCATGAACTTTTCAGTAAGTTCTTGAAATTGAAACCTCCAGTCTTCAAGGGTGCTGAATCTGAGGATGCTTACGATTTTCTGGTTGACTGTCATGAGCTACTACACAAGATGGGTATAGTAGAACGGTTTGGTGTTGAGTTCGTGAGTTATCAGTTTCAAGAGAACGCCAAAATGTGGTGGCGGTCACATGTCGAGTGTCAACCAACGGAGGCACCACCTATGACTTGGACCTCATTCTCTAGCTTGTTTATGGAGAAGTATATCCCCCGGACTTTGAGGGATAGGAAAAGGGATGAGTTCTTGAGCCTAGAGCAAGGTAGGATGTCGGTCAATGCATATGAGGCTAAGTTTCGTGCACTATCCAGATATGCCACCCAGCATTGTTTTAGTCCACAAGAGCGGATTCGTCGTTTTGTGAAGGGGTTGAGGTCAGAGTTCCGGATTTCAGCCTTACAGGTAGCGGCTACGGCAAAATCCTTCCAAGAAGTGGTAGATTTCGTGGTAGAGGTGGAAGGAGTGAAGCCAGATGAATTCACCATGGCATCGACATCAAAGAGGTTTCGAAAGGGAGGTGAGTTTAATGGTTCTTACTCTAGAGGACAGGGTTCCGGAGGTTACTCAGTTTGACCCATTCAGTCTTCACTACAGACTGTAGTTGGGGGACCACCTCAGACCGGTCAACACTTCTCTGAGAGTCCTATGCTTGACTCTAGAGAGTGTTATGGATGTGGGGAGACTGGACATATTAGGAGGATTTGTCCTAAACATAGCTATAGACCCCCAATAGCTAGAGGTAGAGGTGGTCATGGTAGAGGCCGTTATTCTGGAGGACGTGGTGGCCGAGGTGATGGGCGAACTGGAGCCACTACATCACAACATGGTAGGGGCAACGGACAAACAAACGAAAGGGGCCATTGTTATGCTTTCCCTGGGAGATCGGAGGCGGAGACGTCTGATGTTGTCATCACAGGTAATCTTCTGGTTTGTGATTGCATGGCTTCTGTATTGTTTGATCCTGGATCCACATTTTCTTATGTATCTTCCTCATTTGCTAATGGTCTAAATTTACATTGTGAATTACTTGATACGCCTATTCGTGTTTCTACTTCGGTGGGTGAGTCTGTTGTAGTTGAAAAGGTATATAGGTCTTGTTGGTAAACTTTGTGGGGAGCAACACTTATGTAGATTTGGTTATCTTAGAAATGGTTGATTTTGATGTAATTCTGGGTATGACTTGGCTTTCTCCGCAATTTGCGATCTTGGATTGTAATGCTAAAATGGTGACGTTAGCCAAGCCTGGGAGAGATCTGTTAGTGTGGGAGGGTGACTACACTTCCAATCCGGTGCGAATCATCTCCTTTCTTCGTGCTAAGAAAATGGTTAGTAAAGGGTGTTTAGCTTTCTTGGCACATCTCAAGGATGACACTACCCAAGTACCTTCGATTGAGTCGGTTTCGGTGCTCCGTGAGTTTCTGGATGTGTTCCCTACAGATCTTCCTGGTATGCCACCAGATAGGGATATTGACTTCTGTATTGATCTTGAACCGGGTACTCGCCCCATTTCTATACCCCCTTATAGAATGGCTCCCGCGGAGTTAAGGGATTTAAAAGCCCAACTTCAAGAGTTGTTGAGCAAAGGCTTCATTAGACCAAGTGCATCTCCTTGGGGTGCTCCGGTTTTGTTTGTGAAGAAGAAGGATGGGAGTTTTCGGATGTGCATAGACTACCGGCAGTTGAACAAGGTAACCATAAAGAACAAGTATCCTCTTCCTCGCATTGATGACTTGTTCGATCAGTTACAAGGTGCTTGTGTCTTCTCTAAGATTGACTTGAGATCCGGTTATCATCAATTGAAAATACGGGCAACGGATGTGCCAAAGACTGCTTTTAGAACCAGGTATGGGCATTACGAATTTGTAGTGATGTCTTTTGGTCTTACGAATGCCCCTGCTGCGTTCATGAGTTTGATGAACGGGATTTTTAAGCCATATTTGGATCTCTTTGTGATCGTATTTATTGATGACATACTGATATACTCTAAAAGTAAGGAGGAACATGAGGAGCATTTGAGAATGGTATTGGAAATGTTGAGGGAGAAAAAGCTTTATGCCAAGTTCTCTAAGTGTGAGTTTTGGCTAGATGCAGTGTCCTTCTTGGGGCACGTGTTTTCTAAGGATGGAGTGATGGTGGATTGAGACAGTGAAGAATTGGGTAAGACCTACTAATGTGTCAGAAATAAGGAGTTTTGTTGGTTTAGCTAGCTATTACCGCCGATTTGTCAAGGGATTCTCTTCCATTGCTTCCCAATTGACGAACTTGACTAAGCAGAATGTTCCATTTGTATGGTCGGACGAGTGTGAAGAAAGCTTTCAGAAGCTCAAGACTTTGTTGACTATTGCACCAATTCTCACCTTGCCAGTGGAAGGTAAGAATTTCATTGTCTATTGTGATGCATCCTATTCGGGTTTGGGTGCAGTGCTAATGCAAGAGAAGAATGTGATTGCTTATGCTTCAAGACAATTAAAAGTGCATGAACGTAACTATCCAACTCATGATTTGGAATTGGCCGCGGTGTATTTGCATTAAAGCAATGGAGACACTATTTATATGGGGTTAAGTGTGAGGTCTATATGGATTGTCGTAGCCTACAGTATGTCTTTACTCAGAAGGATTTGAACTTGAGACAGAGGAGATGGATGGAACTACTGAAGGACTACGACATCACTATTCTGTATCATCCGGGGAAGGCGAATGTTGTAGCGGATGCTTTAAGTAGAAAGGCGGGAAGCATGGGAAGTCTAGCTCACTTGCAAGCTTCTAGACGCCCATTGGCTAGAGAAGTTCAGATTTTGGCTAACGACCTTATGAGATTAGAAGTAAATGAGAAGGGAGGATTTTTAGCTTGTGTGGAGGCAAGATCTTCCTTCCTTGACAAAATTAAGGGAAAGCAGTTTAATGATGAAAAATTAATCCGGATCTGAGATAAAGTGTTGCAAGGAGAGGCTAAAGAAGCGACAATCGATGAGGAAGGTGTTTTGAGGATTAAGGGAAGGGTATGTGTACCCCACGTCGATGATTTGATCAACACTATTCTGACAGAGGCTCATAGTTCAAGGTATTCGATACATCCGGGTGCAACCAAGATGTACCGTGACCTAAACTGTCAACAGGTAAAGTATGAACAGCAAAGGCCCGGAGGAACACTTCAGAGAATGCCCATTCCTGAATGGAAGTGGGAAAGGATTGCAATGGATTTCGTGGTTGGTCTTCCAAAGACATTGGGAAAGTTTGATTCTATTTGGGTAATTGTTGATAGGTTAACTAAGTCTGCTCATTTCATTCCGGTCAAGGTGACTTACAATGCAGAGAAGTTAGCCAAACTTTACATCTCGAAAGTGGTGCAATTGCATGGGGTTCCACTCTCCATTATATCAGATAGAGGTACGCAGTTTACTTCTAAGTTTTGGAAAACATTGCATGCGGAATTGGGTACTAGGTTGGACCTTAGTACTGCGTTCCATCCTCAGATCGATGGTCAGTCTGAGCGAACGATTCAAGTGTTGGAGGATATGCTTCGTGCATGTGTGATAGAATTGGGTGGTCAGTGGGATAGCTTCTTACCCTTAGCAGAGTTCTCCTACAACAATACCTATCACTCAAGCATTGATATGGCCCCATTTGAGGCACTATACGAGAGAAGTTGTTGCCCATTGGGTGGTTTGATGCATTTGAAGTTAGACCTTGGGGTACTGACCTTCTGAGGGAATCATTAGATAAAGTGAAATCTATTCAAGAAAAGCTTCTAGCGGCACAAAGTAGACAGAATGAGTATGCAGATCGGAAGGTTAGAGACTTGGAGTTTATGGAGGGTGAACAAGTCTTGTTGAAGGTTTCGCCAATGAAAGGGGTGATGCAGTTTTGTAAACGAGGTAAACTTAGCCCAAGGTATATTGGTCCATTTGAAGTACTTAAGCGAGTAGGGGAGGTGGCTTATGAGTTAGCCTTGCCTCCAGGGCTGTCCGGAGTGCATCCGGTATTCCATGTGTCGATGTTGAAAAGATACCATGGGGATAGAAACTACATTATCCGTTGGGATTCAGTTTTGCTTGATGAGAATTTGTCTTATGAGGAGGAACCTATTACCATTCTAGATAGAGAAATTTGCAAGTTGAGATCAAGGGAGATTGCATCCATCAAAGTTCAATGGAAGAATCGACCCGTTGAAGAAGCCACTTGGGAGAAGGAGGCACATGTGCGAGAAAGATACCCACATCTGTTTACAGATTCAGGTACTCCTTTTCGCCCTTGTTTTCCTTCTTGTGATCGTTCGGGGACGAACGATGGGTAAATTGGTATCTATTGTAACGACCTGTTTAGTCGTTTTGAGCAGCAGATTTTATTTCTGAAAAAACAGGCTGAGGCGACGGACCCCACGATGGACCGTCATGGGCACGACGGACCGTCGCAGGGTCTCGTTTCAAAACACTTAGAAAATCTGAAATTGGGTACTGAAAATTGACTCTCTGAACTTCGTAACGAAATGGCAGGACGGACCGTCACATGTGTGACGGACCGTCACAGAGTCTTCAGGGGAAATCCAGTCTCTGAACTTTGAGACGACCTGCAGGACGGACCGTCACAGGCACGACGGGCCATCACAGGTTGCGTAATCCCAGTCTGGGTCAGATTTCTTTATACGTTTTAAGGGACGTTTTTGACTATTCCTGCTTTAATTATAAAGTTAGTGGGTTAATGTTAATAAGTCTAATTACTTGGGGGTTAAAAGAGGTAACCTTAAGTTAATTAGTGGGTTATTATTGCCATCTTTTATTCTTAACTATATACTAATTAGGGCAAAAGAAAGAGGGTTTGAATAAAGAAAATAGAAAGAACAAAGAGAAGAAAAGAGGAACGATAGAGAGAGGAACGAACAGGGAGAGAAGAAGAACATAGCTTTGGGAATTTGCTTGCTTGATCACTAGTCTTCGGTGGAGGTAGGTTATGGTTTCTCTTACGATATTCGTAGTAAAGTCTTAATAGCAAATGATATGTATTGATAATATTGTAAACTCTGCTATGTGCTTAATTGTATGCTCGCATGAATGTAATTATGTAATTGTGATATATAAGCATGATGAAGTTATTGAATCCCAAATCTTACAAAACCCTAATCTCTCTGTTAATGATGAGGCCTTGGTATAAAAGAAGGCGTGATGAACTAAAATAATGAGATTGATAATGCCTTGGCAAGAAAGAAGGCTTGATGAATTGATAGAAGGAGATTAGGGGATCGGGTGTCACGAACCGACACGTAGACTTAGGGGATCGGGTGTCACGAAACGACACGTAGATTTAGGGGATCGGGTGTCACGAACCGACACGTAGATTTAGGGGATCGGGTGTCACGAATCGACACGTAGATATAGGGGATCGAGTGTCACGAACCGACACGTAGATTTAGGGGATCGGGTGTCACGAACCGACACGTAGATTTAGGGGATCGGGTGTCACGAACCGACACATAGATTTAGGGGATCGGAGTGTCACATACCAACACAAGAGGATTAATGAATATGAGGGAGCGGAGTGTCACGTACCGACACAAGAGGATTAATGAATATGAGGGAGCGGAGTGTCACGTACCGACACAAGAGGATTAATGAATATGAGGGAGCGGAGTGTCACGTACCGACACAAGAGAAATAAAGATAATGAATCTTGAAAGATGGTAATATACTCAATCTAATGAACATAATTCCCGAATGAGTATGGTATTGAGGCTTGAGTCCTCATGTGTGAACTTGACGGTAATTGTTAATGATATAGTACTTGCTGTTGCTACATGTTGAGTATTATAGTTGATTTTATGATATTACTTGGTATATATTGATTTCTATTTTGAGTTGGCCGATGATATCTACTCAGTACCCGTGTTTTGTACTGACCCCTACTTTTATGTTTTCTTCTTGTTTATTTGTGGAGTGCAGCAAACGTGCCGTCATCTTCGACTCAATAGTAACTCTAGCCAGTCTTCATTACTCCGAATATCAGGGTGAGCTAATGCTTCTAGCTTGGACTGGATCTTCCTCTTCATGTCTCGATGCCTTGAAGTTCCGGCATGGACTAGCTTTTATGTATTTTTAGCTTCTTAGAAACTCTTAGATTTAGCAATTTGAAGTAGATGTTCTTGTGATGATGACTTCCAGATTTTGGGAAATAATAGTTATTGAATTGGTTTTTATTAATGAATTTAAGTCTTCCGCATTACTTTATATTGATATTACATTGAAATGTTAAGGTTTAGATTTGTTGGTTCGCTCACATAGGAGGGTAAGTATGGGTGCCAGTCGCGGCTCGGTTTTGGGTCGTGACACCCGATTCCCTAATTCTACGTGTCGGTTTGTGACACCCGATTCCCTAATTCTACGTGTCGGTTCATGACACCCAATCCCTAAATTCTACGTGTCGGTTTGTGACACCCGATCCCCTAATTCTACGTGTCGGTTCGTGACACCCGCTCCACTAATCTCATTCTATTAATTCATCAAGCCTTCTTTTATACCAAGACATCATCAATCTCATTACTTTAGTTCATCAAGCCTTCTTTTATACCAAGGGATCATCAATCTCATTACTTTAGTTCATCAAGCCTTCTTTTATACCAAGACATCATCATTAACAAAGGGTTTTCAAGATTTGGGATTCAATAGCTTCATCATGCTTATTTCATCACAATTATATAATCACATTCATGCAAGCATACAATTAAGCATATAGAAGACTTTACAATACAACCCAACACATATCATTCGCTATTAAGAGTTAACTACGAATAGTATAAAAACCATAACCTACCTCCACCGAAGATTCGTGATCAAGCAAGCAATTTCCCAAGCCTTTTCGTTTTCCTCTTCTTGTTCGATCCTCTCTCTCTCTTTGTTCTTTCTATTTTCTTTATTCAAACCCTCTTTCTTTTACCCTAATTAGCATATAATTAAGAATAAAAGATGGCAATAATAACCCACTAATTTACTCAAGGTTACCTCTTTTAACCCCCAAGTAATTAGACTTATTAACATTAACCCACTAACTTTATAATTAAAGCCGGAATAGTCAAAAACGTCCCTTAAAACCTTAAAGAAATCCGACTCCGCCTGGGATTATGCAGCCTGTGACGGGATGTCGTGCCTGCGACGGTCCGTCCTGCTGCTCCGTCACAGAGTTCAGAGACTTAATTCTCTGAAGAGTCTGTGACGGTCCGTCACACCTGTGACGGTCCATCCTGCCATTCCGTTACGAAGTTCAGAGAGTCGATTTCAGTACCCATTTTTCAGAATTTCTAAGTGTTTTGAAACGAGACCCCTCGACTGTCCGTCGTGCCCATGACGGTCCGTCGTGGGTTCCGTCGTCTCAGCCTGTTTTTTCAGAAATAAAATCTACTGCTCAAAACGACTAAACAGGTCGTTACAAGAATGATCTCAATCACCAGCATATAGATACCAAAAACTCTTGTGTCAGCGAACCACTCAACAACAATAAAATACACGAAGAATTTTTTTTGTGCAGAAGAAGAAGAAGAAGAAAATCAGAAAAATTCGTAAGAAAAAATTCTGAAGAATGAATGGTATTTATAGGCTAGAAGAACATGTTCCGAAAGGTTTCAACCATTTTAGAATCCACACGACCATTAATGAAAGTTTGCAACCTTTCAAATGGTCCTGACTGGTCTTGAAAGTTGCAACTTTTTAGAACAATCATTTTCAAAAAGTGAGAAATTTAAACAAAACCTGGAAAGATTTAAAATAAAACGGGTCGCGCGGATCCGAGTTGGGTCGGGTTAATCAACTAAAAAGTTGAAACGTTTCGGTTAATCTCTACTAAATAATTGAAAACGTTTATGTAATCAACTAATTAAATGAAAACGTTTTGTCCATTTAATTTAATTTAATTAAATAAATAAATAATTAACTAAATATTTAAAACAATTTTTTTTTCAAAAAAATAATCTCTACATCGATCATTTTCCAAAGTCGATACCGAAGCCGAGCAAGCGACGACGACAACGCGAGGGGGGTCCCTCTTTCCAATTTTTTGAACAATTAATAGGAGTGTTTCTATATTTAAACTCTCCTATTTTTTCGTTCTACCACCGATGAAGGACAAGTGCCTTTTCATCAAAGTATAAGAGGACTTTTTCAAGTTCCCAACTTTTCAATATCCTGTTTTCATCTTCCCTCCATTTTCCATTAATTCTTGCTACATACCCAACAATTTCAACCAAGGTCAGCACCCCCATGATTGGTACCTTAAACTCTCATTCACGACCTAACATTCATTTGAAAATAGTTATTTCAATTTACGTGCGCTGCATAACTTTAAATTTATTTCGTCCAACCTTATTGTCATCCCTACTATTTCAGCTTATTTGGATGGTTGTTACACGGGGTCTGTTTGGAGCAAGTGTACTAACTATTATACTTTAGGGTATCTTTGGTATCAAAGAAAATATTTTATTTAAAAATAAGTGAAGTTCTTACTTATTTTCTAATATTTGACAAATAACGATAAGAAAAAAAAAAACTACGAGTATAAAATATCTCTATAAAAAATTATATTTAGTGTGAATGTTTACTATTTTCATATTACACTTGCACATCTCCACAATTTTCCACTTGATCTTTCTTTTTAACTTTCATGGTTAATATCTTGTTTATGATAATCTTTTATATACTAATGAGTTGGAGATTTTGACTCATTTGAGATCTTTTTCTTATGATTTTGTGACATTTAAGTAGTTAAGAAGGCTAATTATCCCTTAATTTATTTAATTTCAGATAGTGATAGCTTAAAATTGATAGAAAAGAGCTAAAGATTAATAGGAAAAAACTTTGTGATGTCGCTTAAGAGACCAGAGGGTCGCTTCCTCGAGGATCAACAAGAGGCCAACGGATCGCTTCTGCGACTACATGACTTCGTTTTATCAGATGGATTCAGGAATCTTGGGTTTATTTTTGCGAGAAGTCAGGTCGGGTTACTTGAAGAAAGGCTCTTTGGGAGAAATCTTGGATACTCTTAGTTTTGAATTGAAAAGTCTTCATTGTAATTGATAGTTCGTAGCTTGGGTTAAGACTTGAGCAAATGGCCTCATAATTCAATTATTGGATTGAATATTGAGTTATTAACAACAACACCTTTTCATGTTTTATTCTTTCTCTCGTTTTGAATACATTAATTGAGGTGTAATTGATTACTTGGAATTAGATTCTTGTGCTAGAGACAGACAAATCTATTTGGTTATTAATTTTCACTTTATTGCTTCTGCAACGGATTGTTGTTTTCCATTTATGCTATACGTTCAATTGAATTATCATGTTTTGATCCATGATTTGAGGGTGCACACTAAAGTTTAGCTTAGGTCTTTATAGGTTTTTGAGAAAGAATTTATGAAGTGGATAATTATTGATATCTTTCATTCTACATGTATATATGTTTTTTCTTTTTACGTCACACCACACTCAACTTATTTCTTATGTGTTACCAACATTTCCTTTTTACTCCCAATCTTTGTTACAGATGTGATTAACACTACCAAGTTAGACATTTTACTTAAGTTTTAATTTTAGTATTCAAGGAGATAAAAATAACTCCACACACATTTAAGATGATAAATATCAAGTTATAAATATACTTTTTGATAATAAACTACTTATAGCATATTATTATCAAGTTATAGCATATCAAGAAAAAATATATTATTCTCATTAATTATTTAAATAATAATTAATTTATTTAAATAATTACATTTATTATTCAGTTACCTTTTTTAAAACAATCTATTTAATTAAATTAATTTTTTAAGTTACCTTTTTTAAACCAAATTATTTGATTTCATTTTTTTTAAGTTATCTTTTTTAAACAAAACTCTTTAACTATTATTAATTAAATTAAACATTATATAGTTATCTTTTAAAAAAAATTACAAAATAATAGGGATTTTATAATTCCATAATAACTACCCACCACTATCTAAACCAATACCAGTTTTTTTTAAAAATCGTCACACGCTATATTTAAAAAAAATAAAATAATTTATCTTCCCCAAATATATTATTCTTCCCCAAATCCTCACCAAATCTTCTTTATTTCGCACGCCTAACAGTAATCTTCACCAAAATTAGTTGTTTTGCTAAAACATCTACAACATTAACATTCTTCTTCACCAAAATCTACTGTTTTGGTCAATAATCTTCCAAATTTGCACTCAAAAATCTGTATAATGTCGAAGAGAGGCAATGAAATCCCGCGTAAAAGTAGAAGGTTGAACGGTGAAGCAAGATCTGAGAAATTTCATGCTCCATCTTTTAATATTTTTTCTCAAACACAAACTCAATCTTCATCTGCAAAAGAGAAATCCACAACAGAAAAATCAAAAATGAAAAAAAAAAACAAAGAGCCAAAGGAAATTGAGAAAAAGAGAAAAGGGAAAGAAAAGCAAATCATAGGTGAATCCGTGAAAGAGACAAAGAAAGAGGAAAGAAGAGGAAAGGAAAACAAATTCAATACTCATCAGATTCTGACTCTGATTTTGTAGATGAGTTGATATAGTCAAAATCAAAAAAATCAAGAGCCACTGAAATCGATAGTTCACATTTAGAAGAAACAAATAAACCCATTTTTTTTAAAGGTTAGTAAAATCCAATTTCATACACAATTAATCCACTGTTTAACACAATTCATATATATGTAACATATCACTTATAAAAAATCAATTTATACACAAATACTATATAATTCACTTATACATACAATTAAAAAAAGCAGTTTCATACACAATTTATTAAAAATTTAATACACAATTAATTCAAACTTTATACAAAATTCACACACACACACATGCACGCACGCACGCGCGCACGCGCACGCGCACGCACGCACGCACGCACACGCACACGCACACGCACACGCACACGCACACGCACACGCACACGCACACGCACGCACGCACGCACGCACGCACACACACACACACACGGGCTTTCATTCATATTTCATACAATATATTAATACAAATTGTCAGACTTTGTTCATATTTTTTTCACAATAAAACTGCACAATGATTCAAATCTGTAAACTTTTGTATTTTCTACATAAATCAATTATCACACCAATCTTCATTTTAATTATAAATCAAAAGAAAATTACTATTACTTAATATTTTTCATAGTATCATATACGCATCGTAATTGTATCACAAAAAATACATTATGTCAGCATCTGCAATATAACAGAAATTAAAAAAAAATGATACATTCCATACATGACAAAAAAATAAAATAATTACAACCAATAATTTATACTTAAAACAAAATAAATCATAATTAAAAACTAACCTGATGAATTCCAATTGCCACCATGTTTAATTAATATTGACAGAATGTTCTCTATTAAATCAAATCTAATCATTTTCAACGTCAAATTTTAAGAATTTTCAGAAAAAAAAAGACAAAATATAACAATATTCAAATATCAAAATAATCCTCAATTTCTGAAGAAAAAAAAACAAGCAATGCACGCTTAAGGAAAGAATTTAATAGATTAGGGTTTTATAAGGATTAAAATCAAAACTTATTATCATTTAAAATTAATTGAGACATTTATGGTGTCTATCTAATATTAAAAAAATTTGAAATCCCTTAAAATATGCACATTAATTATCAGTAATTAATAATAACTACTTTCACGCATCACACTATCTAATATTAATTTATCCATTTTTTAATATATATTTTTTATAATTAAAATTAACATTATTTTCTTTTTTAAGAATTCTATAACTTGATATATTAAATGTTATACAATGAAAATCAAACTCTTATGCGATAACTTGAGAATATGACTACATAAAATGCTATATACAAAAAAAAAATCAATTTCATACACAATTAATCCACTGTTTAAACACAATTCATATACATGTAACATATCACTTATAAAAAATCAATTCATACACAAATACTATATAATTCACTTATACATACAATAAAAAAAACAGTTTCATACACAATTTATACAATTTATTAAAAATTTAATACATAATTAATCGAAACTTTATACAAAATTCATATATATATATATAACAAATCAAACATTGATATATACAATAAAAAAATGGGCTTTCATACATATTTAATACAATATATTCATACATTACATACATAAATAATTCATTTTTCATATTTCATCAATATACAAAATTTTATCACCTGGCAATTTAAATATAATATGGAGTGACTTTTACCAAAAGTTCACATTTCATATAACTTTCAAAAAATATTAATACACATTGTCAGACTTTGTTCATATTTTTTTCACAATAAAACTCCACAATGATTCAAAATCTGTAAATTTTTGTATTTTCTACATAAATCAATTATCACACCAATCTTCATTTTAATTACAAATCAAAATAAAATTACTATTACTTAATATTTTTCATAGTATCATATAATTGTATGACAAAAAATACATCATATCAACATCTACAATATAACAGAAATAAAAAAAATTGACACATTCCATACATGACAAAAAAATAAAATAAAATTACAACCAATAATTTATACTTAAAACATAACAAATCATAATTAAAAACTAACCTGATGAATTCCACTTGCCACCATGTTTAATTAATATTGACACAATGTTCTCCATCAAATCAAATCTAATCGTTTTCAACTTCAAATTTTAAGATTTTTTTTTTAAAAAAGAAAAAATATAACAATATTCAAATATCAAAATAATCCCCAATTTTTGAAAAAAATAAAACAAACAATGCACGCTTAAGGAAAGAAAATAACATATTAGAGTTTTTTAAGGATTAAAATCATAACTTATTATCATTTAAAACTAATTGAGACATTTATGGTTATGGTGTCTATCTAATATTAAAAAAATTTGAAATCCCTTAAAATGTGCACATTAGTTATCAGTAATTAATAATAACTACTTTCACGCATCACACTATCTAATATTAATTTATCCGTTTTTTTACTATACATTTTTTATAATTTAAAATTAACATTATTTTCTTTTAAAAAATGTTATAACTTGATATATTAAATGTTAATCAATGAAAATTAAATTCTTATGCCATAACTTGAGAATATGACTATATAAAATGCTATATACCTAATTTACACTTCAAGGAGTGACTAAGGTCAATATAGGGTTTTAATAGAAAATGGAATGGTGAATAGGCTGGACAAACAAAAAATTTAATTTAGGCTCAATACATGGGATCAAGGGATTCATTTAGGGCCTGTTTGAAAGGCTGCCCGGTAATTTGAATTGGTGTAATTACTAGGATAATAATTATCAACCTAGTAATTATGTTGGCCTGTTTGTTTGCTACAATATAATTACATTGTAATTTCATTTGTTTTGTTTGGTTGGACGAATGAAATTACAGAATTAAATTTTAACATAAATCAGATTTTAAATAAACAATATTACTACAAAATTAAAGCCATGATTAAAACCAAACATATTCTGAAATTACACAACCAAATGATTATAATTGTAGGAAATATGTATAATTGATTGTTAAAATCGATTTTCTAATTTATGATTATTATTATTATTATTATAAAAAATTAAAGTAAAAAATCAATTCTCATATATATTTAAATCTCAAGAACAAACATGAAAAAAAATATACAAAAATCAAAGTAATACATAATCTACCTAGACATCAAAATTTGAAAGTAAAATGATTCAAGAAAGAAGTCTTACTTGAAAGAAGAAGCACAAGGTTTGTTGTTACACCGTTGTTAGAAGAAAAAATGTCCACATAAAAAGAAAGAGATGATTTTTACTAAATACAAATATATTTAAAAAATAATATTAAAAAATTCATGCAATTACATGGTGTAATTACACTCAATTCCTTACCCACCCTTGGGAATTGAGGAGTGTAATCACACCCCTCCAGTTACGCCAATTTCCCTCTTACCAATTAAATACTTGGTCTTCCAAACAGGATAAAGAGAGTAATTACACCAATCCCCAATTTCACGTGGCCTTCCAAACAAGCCCTGAATCATTTGATTGGTCATTAGGCTTAATAGACCCAGTTCAAAAAATGACTTATGATCCTTTTCTGAGTCGGGTATATGTCTTACAACCAATGAAACTAACTAGCAAAGTTCTAGATTGTACAAACAGAGTAATAATTACGTAATTAAAACTCATATACATTGACACAGGGTTAAACTGTTGACTACTAGCTAACTCGATTACGTTCATATTTTTTTTTGGTTGCTCATCCGATGTCCGATTCTCACATTGGAGCTGGACTAAATTCAAATTAGCTCTGCAAAGTTTTACATTGGGGTAAAGCGTTCTCTAACAAAAGCGACTCCGTACCCAAGGGCACTCAAATTTGAGACCTCTTGATTAAGGATTAATACTTACCACTCCACCACAACCCTTATTGATATTCACGAACATGCTTAAACACTACACTGATTATCACATCAATTATAATTATAGCAAATAAAGATCAACAAAGTTCACATTTCAATATTGCAAAACATAAGTACTCAAAATTTTGGAGAGGGTCTCAATTTAAAACACGACACGTAGTAATAATCCATTAATTTCGTTAATTAACTCTTAGTTTTCTTCTACTTACACAACAATCCTAATTTTTTAAACATTCTAGTTCAACATAAATGACACCATTGGGAAAAGAAACATGGTAAGAAAAATCTTTAGGTGACAAAATTAAGTTTTTGGTTAAAATCATTCCTCAACTATGATTTAAATTTAATGTGCATCCTTATATTATATTAATAAGCAAAATGCATCTTTATACTTTTCAAGAAATAACAAAAATCTTCTTCCAGTCTAATATTTTAAGTAACTGATTGAACCAATAATGAAAAAATATTTTTTTAATTTGTTCATGTCTTAATCATGACGAGAAGATCAAAGTTACCTATAAAAAATAAGGATATGGATAGGAAATAAATATTTTATCCTCAAAATTTAAAGTTTTTTGTATTGTTAGTTTTTTTTTTATATATATATATATATATATATATATATATATATATATATATATATATATATATATATATATTTGCATAAATTGACTTGCAACAATGAATAAGCCTTGAAATATTTCTACAACAAGTCGTGATTATTAGAAAATTTATGTAAAAAATTCATTTGAAAAATATTAGACCCAACTATCTAGAGATTTGTTTAACAAAAAAAAATTAGTACGTATGTATGTTATATACAATGCAAGTCACATTTCATACAATGTACATAATTGCTAAAATTTTAGTGCAATTGCGTAGGTGTTTAATTATGTAAAAAATTACTTTATTTAAAAATTTTAAAGTTGGAGCTGTATTTGGCAATACTTACAAAGAATATTCAAAATTTGACATATTTTGTCTAAATATGATTTAACCTATCAATTTATAAAATTTTAAAAAATTATCTAACTTGACTAGCTTAACCATGTATACATATATTCATTCGACTTAACACATTTTTTTGTTGGTGCTTGGTGATGTGAGTTTCTTAAGAAAATAGACAGAAGAATGAATTTTGCAACTTTTTGGATAGTGCAAGAATATTTTTTGTTCACTTATATAACACAATAATGTACTTTAAGTTGAAGTTATACTTTAGAAATATTTTAGCCAAAAACTCTAAAAAAAACCTACAAAACATCCTACCTCGTGAAAACAAGTGCCTTGTCCTCGAGGCATATAAGGTTGAGTAAAGGTCCACCACTTTAGGATAATTCATTGATATGTCCCTTGCAAAGTCACATACACAATCATGCGGAAAGGTCTCATACCTTACTAGTTCTCACAAGCCCTCTGGGGAATTACAATCACAATCGCAAAATACAATAAAATGTAACAATATGCAAGATGTGTTGAATCCATCGTATTGTTTTAGTCAACTTTAGCTATTCAATTGATACAAACAATTTTTAAAAAGGAATAGTAATTGGAGTTGAAAATAAAAGATTTGGTAGTTGGCAAATTGGTAAGATTTGCAACCGTTCTTGACTTTGCTATGTTTACATATGTCATTAGTGACATAGGCATGGTTTTATCCTTCTATAAATAGAGCATTCTTGCTCATTTGTAGAACACACCAAGTTAGAGAGAAAAACCATTTTGAGAGCAAAGTGAGGTATTCCATAGACTATATAAGAAAATAGTCTGTGAAGAAAAATAGAGTGTGAGCGATATTTTAGTAAGACGGAAACCAAAAGAGTGTTGTTCCTTTTGAGTGTGTAGTAGTCACTTTGAGTGTTGTATTCGTGAATACACAGTGTAAAATTCCTTACTATAGTAATATCAGTTGCTCCTCTTGGCCCGTATTTTTTTCCCTTATTCAGAAGGGTTTCCACGTAAAATTCTTGATGTCGTTATTTTCCCATTTTATTTCCATTACTTTTACCAAATATACTTTTGTGCTTGTCCGTGTTTTCCCAACGAGATGTTATGCATATAATACAATACAAGCATATCAAAACAATCTGTAACAATTACTACGAGGCTATAGTGGAGCTGTACCAACTACAACATGCCACCAACAAACCACGTACATCCAAAACTGACCCCGAGCTACATAGTAACCAGGTGGTAGATTGTTTTGCATGATATACGTGGGAGTGTTTGAGAAAAACCTCTGTGATAAACAAATGTTATTGAGAAATGCATGTTTATGCTTGAGATGAATATAGTCTACCCACTTATGAATGGATTCACATTATATTAAGCTAACGTTTGATCATAAATTTTCAAATATTTTTGGAAAATATTATTTGACTGAAATTTTAGGTGAAATTTCACCATATGTTGGCCATAGTATTTAAGAAATATATTTCACCTTTTTAGAAAAAATATTATTTATAACAATGAGTTTTAAAAAATATCAAAACTAACTACAAGTCAATTGGATGTTCATTGCAACAATAACAAATAGTGTCCATGACACTAGAGCAATGTGGTAGTTTGGAGTGAGTGCAACAAACATCATTCCATATATCTTGAAGTAGACAATGTTAGGTTGTGGATCCTGATTAATATATACAATTGTTTACGCGGTTTAACCTCCGTGGTGAGGTTGCCAAGGCCGCCCCCCCTAAATTTTAGGCTTTACTATTTATTCTCTGTAACCAAAAATACTCTGATTTATTAATATAAATATACCCCACCGCCGTGAAAGTTTACTCACGGGGTGTTACCACGAAATATTGAGTTTTCTCTTTCTCTCTCTAGATCTCTCACCTCTCTCTCTTGAAAGTTCTTGTGTTCTTCATTCATCTAGTGTGTGTGCGTAAATTCGATCCTAACAGACAAAACATATGACTTTGTTACCTTGAGCCATTTTTCATCATTTTCATCAACAACCATATTATCATTTAATATTCACTAAATATTTCATCACTATTTTGGTGTTCACGTAAAAAATATGCAATACAACACAAATAACTAATATAGAGGATGTTTTGTAAAAGATAAAAGTTTCAGGTAAAATTTCAATTTTCAACCCAAATAATGAGATTTGATCCAAATACTAGAAAAAACTAGTATTTGAAAATTTAAGATATTTGCCACAAGTATTTATCAAATAATAATAAAATGTATGGACAAACATCATTTGCCAAATTTCCCCCAAATATTATTTGAAAAATTTATGGCCAAACGGGCCCTAGCAATGGATTGCTTGAATGCCAATTAGCTTCCTATTTCCTAATAAAATTCCCTTAACCCCTTGCTTGAAAATATCTTTATACACATCTTTGATTGTTATTAATATCTTCTTGATATTATAATTTTGTATTGTTAGTGTAGATTCAAACTAGTGGATTGCAATTCTTTATCTTTTCAATTGTTGATATATTGTTCCTTTTGGCATTCGACCCTGGCCTCATAAGTTGGGTATAAAATTGCTAACAAATGCTTACTTGTTTAATTGTTTTACGAGTAATTTGAGTGTTTATCATATATCTCTGTGAAACACTATTAATAGAGTTATAAAGATTCATACTTTATACCGTTCAAGATGTACTACATCAAAAATGATCTTTAGTGACAATTAAACAAAAGATTAATTGCTACTCCTTCCATTTAAAAAAGAATGTCTATATTTCCTTTTTAGTTTGTTCAAAAAAGAATGTTTCTTTTTCTTTTTTGACAACAATTTAACTTTAACTTTCTACGTGGCATGTTTAAGACCACAAGATTAAAGGGCATTTTGGTAAATTTGACATTACTGTAATTTAGAACCACAAGATTAAAAAGTCTTTTTTCTTTTCTTAAACTCCGTTTCAAGTCAAACTAGGTCATCCTTTTTGAAACGGAGAGAGTACTAAATATGTATTTTTAATGACAATTAACACTCTTTATATATGTGCCTAAAATATTTATTGACAATGGATCCAATGAAATTAACTTGTTAGAATATATGATGAATACATTATGATTAATTACCTTTATTAAGTGTATATTAGTTCCTACTTATAGCTAGCTATATATTTAGTTTCCTTAATTATAGTCTTGTATGGGTTGTATATAAACTATTGATATCAATGAAATAATCAAGGGATTAAACTCTTTCATGGTATCAAATTTCTAGGGAAAAATACTTCCACTTTCTCTTCAAACATCATCGTCCGCCTCTCTCTTCTTCTTCGTCTCTCTTCTATCATCATCATGTCGGACTCAAAATCTTCCTTTCACCCTGCTCTTGTTGTGTCCAACATCAAGAACCCTGTTCCCATCATTTTTGAGATGGAGAGCATCCAATATTCCACATGGGCAGAACTATTTAAGATTCACACATGATCCCATCGAGTTCTTGACCATATCATTCCTCCGGCAAAGGGCAAGGAGAAGCTGCCTAAAACAGACGAGGAGAAAGAGTTTTGGTCCACTCTTGATGCAACCTTTTTACAGTGGATCTACCCCACTATATCTCATGATCTTCTCCATACAATTCTTGAGCCAGACACCACTGCAATGGAAACTTGGAATAGTCCAAGATAACAAGCACTCTCGTGCTGTCACCCTTGAGTACAATTTTACTCATGCGAACATGGAAGATTTTCAAGTATCTCTGCCTATTGTTAACACCTCAAATCTTTGTCGGATCAACTCAAGAATGTAGGCTCTCCATTCGACAACAATAGACTAGTTCTTCAACTAGTCTCTGGCCTTACCGAACCCTACAAAGGTGTGTCCACTCTCGTTCGCTGACGTGATCCTCTATCACAATTTTATCAGGCCTGTTAGGCAGCACAAAGCTCCACATCAGCCATGGGGGATCATGATTCGAATGACTCACATGATATTGTTGATCATTCCTCTTCACACCGCAATACTAATGATGGGAAGAGGAACCACTATCGCAACAATAATCGCAGCAACAGTGGTGGTCGTGGAAACAACAAAGGTGTTAGCGCGAGTGGGGGTAAGACTGGAGGTGGTGGTCAGATGAGAGACGACAACAGCCGCAGTGGAGGACAAAAACTAGCAGTTCAGCATCCGCCATCCAATTCCCCATGGTCTGAAGGTTAGTCATGGCTGTGGATGGAACCTTGGGCTTCCTGGACTATACCTCTTTGTCCATATCCATCAAACTCGACCAGGACCAATTATGAACAGCAGCCTGATATACTTGGGCCATGACTGCAGTAGGCATACACGGCTGCGCCAACTCCGACTGACATTGAAGCTGCTATGCATACTCTCGGCATACTACTCTAGATGCGAATTGGTACATGGACACTGGTGCCACTCCTCACATGACATCCGCACAAGGTAACCTCACGTCTTATTTCAATATGAGCAATACACGTGGAATAGTGGTTGGTAATGGTCAATCTATTTCAATTCATGGTTATGGTCACACTAAACTATCTTCACCGTGTCCTCCCTTACAATTAAACAATGTTCTTCATGCCCCTCACCTTGTTAAAAATTTGGTGTCGGTTAGAAAATTTACAATTGATAACTCTGTCTCTGTTGAATTTGAACTGTGTGGATTTTCTGTGAAGGATTGTTGGACGGGGAGAGCGGTAATGAAATGTGAAAGTCGGGGAGAGCTGTATCCCATCACTTCTCCATTCACTTCTCCATCTGCTTTTGCCGCTTTGGCTCCATCCCTATGTCATTATCAGTTGGGTCACCCAGGAGCATCTATTTTGAACTCTCTTAGAAAATATAAATTTATTACATGTAATCAAGTTAAAAACTCTCGTATTTGTCATTCTTTTTCTCTGGGAAAACATGTTAAGTTGCCTTTTTATCAATCCAATTCTCGCACTTATATGCCATTTGATATTATCCATAGTGATCTTTGGACATCGCCTGTTTTGAGCTCATCGGGTCGTCGATATTATGTCTTGTTTGTGGATGATTATTCTTATTTTTATGGACATTTCCTTTATCGCACAAATCACAAACATTTTCCACATTTTTGAGTTTCAAGACATTTATACGAACCCAATTTGAGCGAGACATAAAAAATATACAATGCGATAATTGCAGGGAATTTGATAATGGACCCTTTTGGAATTTTTGTAAAGAAAATGGTCTCTCGCTTTGTCTTTCCTGTCCTCATATATCCCCTCAAAATGGGAAAGCTGAAAGATAAATTCGTACGATCAACAACATTATTCATACATTATTGGCCCATGCTTCCCTTTCTCCTTCCTTTTGGCATCATGCTTTGCAAATTATGACTTTTCTTTTCATTATTCTTCCTCATATTAAATTATCAATCTCCTCTTCGAGTTTTGTATAAAAAAGATTCGTCTTATTTTCATCTTAGGGTGTTTGGATGTTTATGTTATCCTCTTATTTCCTCTACAACCATAAACAAACTTCAACACCAGTCGACTCCTTGTGTTCTTTTAGGGTATCTTTCAAATCAGCGTGGGTATAAATGCTTTGAGTTGTCATCTAGAAAAATCATCATTATCCGTCACGAAATATTTGATGAGACACACTTTCCCTTTTGTAACGACCTGTTTAGTCGTTTTGAGCAGTAGAGTTTATTTCTGGTAATAGCTGTCTGGGTCGACGGATCCCACGACGTACGGTCATGGGCATGACAGACCGTCGAGGGGGTCTCGTTCCAAAACACTTAGACTCTAGAAATTTGGGTACTGAGATCGACTCTCTGAACTCCACGACGGAATGGCAGGACGGACCGTCACAAATCTTTCCACAGAATTAACTCTCTGAACTTTGTGACTGACCTGCAGTACGGACCGTCACGGTCATGACGGACCGTCACAGGCTGCGTAACCCTGACTGGGTCGTATTTCTGTTAAAAGTTTTTAAAGGGTGTTTTGGACTATTCCTGCTTATGATTATAAAGTTAGTGGTTTAATGTTAATAATTCAATTACTTAGGGGCTTAAAGGAGATAACCTTGAAATAAATAGTGGGTTACTTTTACCATCTTTTATACTTAATTATATGATAATTAGGGTAAAAAAAAGAGTTTGAATAAGGAAAAAGAGAAAGAACAGAAAAGAAGAGAGAAATGAGTGAGAGAAAGAGAAGAACGCAGAGGAAAGCAAAGGTTTGGGGGATAGCTTGCTTGATCACGATTCTTCGGTGGAGGTAGGTTATGGTTTATGCTATTTCGTAGTAAACTCTAAATAGCGATTGATATGTATTGGATAATTTTGTAAAATCTTCTATATGCTTGATTGTGTGTTTTGCATGATGTGATTATGTAATTGTGATGGATTAGAATGTGGAGGTTATTGAATCTTTAAGCCTAAAATCTCTCTAGTAAGATGACGACTGGGCATAAAGAAGGATTGATGAACTAAAAAGAATGAGGTTAATGGATCGGGTGTCACGAACCGACACGTAGAATTAGGGGATCGGAGTGTCACATTCCGACACCAGGATAGTAGGGGATCAGAGTGTCACGTTCCGACACCAGGATAGAAGGGGATCGGAGTGTCACGTTCCGACACCAGGATAGTAGGGGATCGGAGTTTCACGTTCCGACATCAGGATAATAAAAAGAATGAATCTTGAATTATGTTAATATACTCACTTTAAAGAACCTGTTTCCCAAATGAGTATGGTGTGGAGGCTTGAGTCCTCATAAATGTGCTTGGTGTTGTGGCCAATGGTTATGGTACTTGTTGTTGTCACCTGTTGAGAATATTAGTTGATTTTATGTTATTATCTGATATATATTGCTTTCTATTTTGAGTTGGCCGATGATACCTACTCAGTACTTGTGCCTTGTACTGACCCCTACTTGTAATTTTCTTTTTTGTTATTTGTGGAGTGCAACAAACGTGCCATCGACTTTGACTTGTCCGCAACTCTAGCCAGTCTTCAGCATATCAGACTTCAGGGTGAGCTATTATTCCTAGCTCGGACTGGATTCTTTCTTTCACGTCTTGATGTCTTGAAGTTCGGACATGGACCATCTGTTTACTTATTTTAGCTTCCTAGATACTCTTAGATTTAGTAATTTGAGGATAGATGTTCTTGTGGTGATGACTTCCAGATTTTGGGGATAGTAATTGATAAATTTTAGAAGTTATTAATTGATTTCGTTAATGAGTTTTAAGTCTTCCGCATTATTTTCTGTTTATTATGGTTGAAATGTTGGGATTTAGATTGGTTGGTTCGCTCACATTATAGGACAAGTGTGGGTACCACTGGCGGCTCGTTTTGGGTCGTGACAAACTTGGTATCAGAGCATTAGGTTCGTTGGTCTCATCACACAAGAACGAGTCTAGTAGAGTCTTGAGGAACGGTAGGGGGACGCCTTTACTTTTCTTTGAGAGGCTATAGGACTTTAGGAAAATTCCATTCTTTCTTTCTTTCGTGCTATTACTTGGATCCAGTTGGTATCTAGGTGATACAAATTGGTATCTGACCATCTTCACTCTATTTCGCAGATGGTTAGAACTAGAGCAACAACTGCGCCAACACCAACACCGGCAAGACAAGATGCGTCTGAGCCAGCCACTGGGGCTGTAGCTCGAAGAGGAGCAGTGGCAAGAGGCCGTGGTAGAGGCCGCGGGAGGACGTCCTCTAGAGGAAGAGGACAAGCACTTGGCCCATCTAGTACTAGGGCGGTGACTCCTCCACCGACTGAGGAAGTATTAAGAGAGGGTGAGGAAGGGGAGAATGAACAAGTGCAGAATGAGGAATTACCACCCCAACCTACCCCAGAGATGATTAATCAGGTTCTTGCTTATCTTAGCGAGATGAGTTCCTGAGCCTAGAGCAAGGCAGGATGTCGGTTACTGCGTATGTGGCTAAGTTTCGTGCATTATCTAGGTATGCCACCCAGCTTTGCTTCATTCCACAAGAGCGGATTCGCTGTTTTATGAAGGGATTGAGGTCAGATTTGCAGATTCCAGCCTTACAGGTAGCTACTGCAGCAAAATCCTTTCAAGAAGTGGTAGACTTTGTGATAGAGGTGGAGGGAGTGAAGCCAGATGACTTCACCATGGCATCGACACCTAAGAAGTTTCGTAAGGGAGGTGAGTTTGGTGGGTCTTAATCCAGAGGGCAGAGTTTAGGAGGTTACCCAGCCCGACCTATTCAGTCTTCACTGCAGGCTGTAGCTGGGGGTCCACCGCAGACCGGTCAACATTTCTCTGAGTTTGGAGGTTACACCCAGACTTCATCATTCTCACAGAGACCTATGCTTGAATCCAAAGAGTTTTATGGATATGGGGAGACTGGACATATTAGGAGGTATTGTCCAAAACAGAGTTACAGACCCCCAATAGTCAGAGGTAGAGGTGGTCATGGAAGAGGCCGTCATTCTGGAGGACGTGGTGGCCGAGGTAATGGTGGTCACCAAAACGGCCGGGGTGACGGGCAAGCCGGAGCGACTGCAGCACAACATGGTAGGGGCAACGGGCAGACAGGTGATAGGGCCCATTGTTATGCTTTCCCTAGGAGGTCTGAAGCGGAGACATCTGATGTTGTTATCACAGGTAATCTTTTGGTTTGTGATTGCATGGCTTCTGTATTATTTGATCCTGGCTCCACATTTTCATATGTATCTTCCTCATTTGCTACTGGTCTTAATTTACATTGTGAATTGCTTGACATGCCTATTCGTGTTTCTACTCCGGTGGGTGAGTCTGTGATAGTTGAAAAGGTGTATAGGTCTCGTATTGTAACTTTTGTGGGGAGCAGTACTCATGTAGACTTGGTTATCTTAGAAATGGTTGATTTCGATGTAATTCTGGGTATGACTTGGCTTACTCCAAATTTTGCAATCTTAGATTGCAATGCTAAAACTGTAACGTTGGCCAAGCCTGGGACAGATCCATTAGTATGGGAGGGTGACTACACTTCCACTCCAGTTCGTATCATCTCCTTTCTTCGTGCTAAGAGAATGGTTAGTAAAGGGTGTTTAGCTTTCTTGGCACACCTCAGGGATGATACCACCCAAGTACCTTCAATTGAGTCGGTTTTGATAGTCCGTGAGTTTCTGGATGTGTTTCCTGCGGACCTTCCTGGTATGCCACCGGATAGGGATATTGACTTTTGCATTGATCTGGAGCCGGGTACTCGCCCCATTTCCGTACCCCCTTATAGAATGGCTCCCGCTGAGTTAAGGGAGTTAAAGGCCCAACTTCAAGAGTTGTTAGGTAAAGACTTCATTAGACCAAGTGCATCCCCTTGGGGTGCTCCTGTTTTGTTTGTGAAGAAGAAGGATGGAAGTTTTAGGATGTGCATAGACTACATGCAACTGAACAAGGTAACTATCAAGAACAGGTATCCTCTTCCTCACATTGATGATTTGTTTGATCAGTTACAAGGTGCTTGTACCTTCTCAGAAATCGATTTGAGATCTGGTTATCATCAATTGAAAATACGGGCAACGGATGTGCCCAAGACTGCCTTTCGGACCAGGTATGGGCATTATGAGTTCTTAGTAATGTCTTTTAGGCTTACGAATGCCCCTGTTGCTTTTATGAGCTTGATGAACGGGATTTTTAAGCCATATCTGGATCTCTTTGTCATTGTATTCATTGATGATATACTGGTATACTCAAAGAGCAGGAAAGAACATGAGGAGCACTTGAGAATTGTATTGGAAATGTTGAGGGAGAAAAAGCTTTATGCCAAATTCTCCAAGTGTGAGTTTTGGCTACATTCAGTGTCCTTCTTGGGGCATGTGGTTTCTAAGGATTGATTGATGGTGGATCCTTCTAAGATCAAAGCAGAAGAGTTGGGTAAGACCTACTAATGTTACCGAGGTGAGGAGCTTTGTTGGTTTAGCTAGCTACTACCGTCGATTTGTCAAGGGATTTTCCTCTATTGCTTCCCAATTGACAAACTTGATTAAGCAGAGTGTTCCCTTTGTATGGTCGGATGAGTGTGAGGAAAGCATTCAGAAACTCAAGACCTTGTTGACTACTGCACCAATTCTTACCTTGCCAGTGGAAGGTAAGAATTTCATTGTTTATTGTGATGCATCCTATTCTGGTTTGGGTGCAGTGCTAATGCAAGAGAAGAATGTAATTGCTTATGCTCCGAGGCAATTAAAGGTGCATGAATGTAATTATCCGACCCACGATTTGGAGTTGGCTGCGGTAGTGTTTGCATTAAAGCAATGGAGGCACTATCTATATGGGGTTAAGTGTGAAGTCTATACGGATCATCGTAGTTTACAGTATGTCTTTACTCAGAAAGATTTGAATTTGAGACAGAGGAGGTGGATGGAACTACTGAAGGACAATGATATCACTATTTTGTATCACCCAGGAAAAGCTAACGTTGTGGCAGATGCGTTAAGTAGAAAAGCAGGGAGCATGGGAAGCCTAGCTCACTTACAGGTTTCCAGACGCCCATTGGCTAGAGAGGTTCAGACTCTGGCTAATGACTTTATGAGGCTAGAAGTAAATGAGAAGGGAGGATTTTTGGCCTGTGTGAAGGCAAGATCTTCCTTTCTTGATAAGATTAAGGGAAAGCAGTTTACTGATGAGAAGCTGAGCCGAATTCGGGATATGGTGTTGCGAGGAGAGGCTAAAAAGGCAATAATTGATGAGGAAGGCATTTTGAGGATTAATGGAAGGGTATGTGTGCCCCGTGTTGATGATTTGATCCACACTATTCTTACAGAGGCTCATAGTTCAGGATATTCTATACATCCTGGTGAAACCAAGATGTACCGCGACCTAAAGCAACATTTTTGGTGGAAAAGGATGAAGTGTGACATCGTTGATTTTGTCGCCCAATGCCCGAATTGTCAGCAGGTAAAGTATGAACACCAGAGGCCCGGAGGAACACTTCAGAGAATGCCCATTCCTGAATGGAAGTGGGAGAGAATTGCAATAGACTTCGTGGTTGGTCTTCCAAAGACAATGGGTAAGTATGATTCTATTTGGGTAATTGTTGACAGATTAACTAAATCTACTCACTTCATTCCGGTCAAGGTGACTTATAATGTAGAGAAGTTAGCCAAACTCTACATCTCAAAAATTGTTCGATTGCATGGGGTTCCACTCTCCATCATATCAGATAGAGGTACGCAGTTTACTTCTAAGTTTTGGAAAACATTGCATGCTGAATTGGGTACTAGGTTGGATCTTAGTACTGCATTTCACCCTCAGACCGATGGTTAGTCTGAGCGAACGATTCAGGTTTTGGAGGATATGCTTCGTGCATGTGTGATAGAATTTGGTGGTCATTGGGATAACTACTTACCCTTAGCAGAGTTCTCATACAACAATAGCTATCACTCAAGTATTGATATGTCCCCATTCGAAGCATTGTATGGGAGGAGATGTAGGTCTCCCATTGGTTGGTTTGCTGCATTCGAGGTGAGGCCCTGGGGTACTGATCTTCTGAGGGAATCATTAGAGAAAGTGAAATTCATTCAAGAAAATCTTTTAGCGGTGCAAAGTAGGCAAAAGGAATATGCAGATCGAAAGGTTAGAGACTTGGAGTTCATGGAGGGTGAATAAGTCTTGCTGAAGGTGTCACCCATGAAAGGGGTGATGCGGTTTGGTAAGCGAGGTAAGCTTAGTCCGAGGTATATTGGTCCATTTGAAGTTCTGAAGCGCGTGGGGGAGGTAGCTTATGAATTAGCCTTACCTCCAGGACTGTCAGGGGTGCACCCGGTATTTCATGTGTCTATGCTGAAAAGATACCATGGGGATGGAAACTACATTATTCGTTGGGATTCAGTTCTTCTTGATGAGAATTTGTCTTATGAGGAGGATCCTGTTGCTATTTTAGATAGAGAAGTCCACAAGTTGAGATCAAGGGAGATTGCATCCATCAAAGTTCAATGGAAGAATCGACCAGTTGAAGAGTCCACTTGGGAGAAGGAGGCCGATATGCAAGAAAGATACCCGCACCTGTTTACAAATTCAGGTACTCCTTTTCATCCTTGTTTTTCTTCTTGTGATCGTTCGAGGACGAACGATGGGTAAATTGGTATCTATTGTAACGACCTGTTTAGTCGTTTTGAGCAGTAGAGTTTATTTCTGGTAATAGCTGTCTGGGTCGACGGATCCCACGACGGACCATCATAGGCACGACGGACCGTCGAGGGGGTCTCGTTCCGAAACACTTAGACTCTGGAAATTTGGGTACTGAGATCGACTCTCTGAACTCCACGACGGAATGGCAGGACGGACCATCATTTGCACGACGGACCATCACAAATCTTTCCACAGAATTAACTCTCTGAACTTTGTGACGGACCTGCAGTACGGACCGTCACGGTCATGACGGACCGTCACAGGCTGTGTAACCCTGACTGGGTCAGATTTCTGTTAAAAGTTTTTAAAGGGTGTTTTGGACTATTCCTGCTTATGATTATAAAGTTAGTGGTTTAATGTTAATAATTCAATTACTTGGGGGCTTAAAGGAGATAACCTTGAAATAAATAGTGGGTTACTTTTACCATCTTTTATACTTAATTATATGATAATTAGGGTAAAAGAAAAAGATTTTGAATAAGGAAAAAGAGAAAGAACAGAAAAGAAGAGAGAAACGAGCGAGAGAAAGAGAAGAACTCAGAGGAAAGCAAAGGTATGGGGGATAGCTTGCTTGATCACGGTTCTTCGGTGGAGGTAGGTTATGGTTTATGCTATTTCGTAGTAAACTCTAAATAGCGATTGATATGTATTGGGTAATTTTGTAAAATCTTCTATATGCTTGATTGTGTGTTTTGCATGATGTGATTATGTAATTGTGATGGATTAGAATGTGGAGGTTATTGAATCTTTAAGCCTAAAATCTCTCTAGTAAGATGACGACTGAGCATAAAGAAGGATTGATGAACTAAAAAGAATGAGTTTAATGGATCGGGTGTCACGAACCGACACGTAAAATTAGGGGATCGGAGTGTCACGTTTCGACACCAGGATAGTAGGGGATCGGAGTGTCACGTTCCGACACCAGGATAGTAGGGGATCGGAATGTCACGTTCCGACACCAGGATAGTAGGGGATCAGAGTGTCACGTTCTGACACCAGGATAATAAAGAGAATGAATCTTGAATTATGTTAATATACTCAATTTAAAGAACCTATTTCCCAAATGAGTATGGTGTGGAGGCTTGAGTTCTCATAAATATGCTTGGTGTTGTGGCCAATGGTTATGGTACTTGTTGTTGTCACCTATTGAGAATATTAGTTGATTTTATGTTATTATCTGATATATATTGCTTTCTATTTTGAGTTGGCCGATGATACCTACTCAGTACTTGTGCCTTGTACTGACCCCTACTTGTAATTTTCTTCTTTGTTATTTGTGGAGTGCAGCAAATGTGCCATCGACTTCGACTCGTCCGCAACTCTAGCCAGTCTTCAGCATATCAGACTTCAGGGTGAGCTATTATTCCTAGCTCGGACTGGATTCTTTCTTTCACGTCTTGATGTCTTGAAGTTCGTACATAGCTTCCTAGATACTCTTAGATTTAGTAATTTGAGGATAGATGTTCTTGTGGTGATGACTTCCAGATTTTGGGGATAGTAATTGATAAATTTTAGAAGTTATTAATTGATTTCGTTAATGAGTTTTAAGTCTTCCGCATTATTTTCTGTTTATTATGGTTGAAATGTTAGGGTTTAGATTGGTTGGTTCGCTCACATTATAGGATAAGTGTGGGTACCACTCGCGGCTCGTTTTGGGTCGTGACACCTTTGCAAAAACTAGTACTCCTCAAACTCAAGTTTATAAGTTTTTAGACGATGGACCATCTCCTTACCTGGTACATCATTTCACTACCTCTCCTAACCCACAAGTTGCACCTGTTCCTAACCCAATCACATCCACAACACCCATCCCAGAAAGTGGTTCTGACGTGTCCCAACGGTCGGCACAACCATCCCAGTTGACTCCTGGTCTTCCTCAGTCGACTGTACCGATTCCATCTATTCCTTCCACTCTCCCATCCAACTCTTTTCCTAGCCCCACTCCGATCTCTCCCTCACGTCACCCATGGGTCCGGTTACTCGGAGCCAACATGGGATTTCAAAGTCTAAGATGTCTTTTAACCTTCTTACATCAATATCTAAATCCCCCTACCTCGTATCCCTGTATCTACTCTTCATGACTTGAATTGGAAAATGTCTATGGATGAAGAATGTAACGCTCTTATTGAAAATAAGACGTGGGAGTTAGTGCCCCGTCCTTCAAATGTTAATGTAATTCGGTTATGTGGGTATTTGCTCATAAAGAAAGAACTGATGGTTCATTTGAGAGGCATAAAGCCCGTCTTGTAGGTGATGATATAACTCAACAGGTTGGCATGGATTGTGGTGAGACGTTTAGTCCGATTGTCAAACCGGCGACTATTCACACGGTTCTCAATTTGGCTCTCTCTAAGTCCTGGCAGGTCCATCAACTTGATGACGAAAATGCCTTCCTACATGGGGAATTCAAGAAGACAATTTACATGTATTAGCCTTTGGGGTATCGGGATCCAGATCATCCTAATCATGTGTGTTTGCTAAAGAAATCTCCATATGGGCTCAAACAGGCTCCAAGGGCTTGGTATAAAAGGTTTGCTGACTATATCCGTACTCTTGGGTTTTATCGAAGTACTTAGGATCATACATTGTTTATTTATCGTCGAGTTCTATGGCTTACCTTTTATTGTATGTCGATGATATAATCTTGACTGCTTCCTCGGATAAGCTCCATCAGTCGATCATCTCTCGTCTTAGCTCGGAATTTCTATGAAAGACTTGGGATATTTGAGCTATTTTCTTGGCATTGATGTCACTCGTCATGCCGGTGGTTTATTTTTATCAAAAAAGAAATATACTACAGAGATCATTGAACGAGCAGAGATGTCATCGTGTAAGGGATCTCCTACTCCGGTGGATACAAAATCGATGCTCGATACTACAATGAGCAAACCATTTGAGAATCCCGCTCTGTCTTGCCAGCGCACTTCAGTACCTTACGTTCACAAGACCCAATATTACGTATGCCCTACAACAGGTATGATTATTCATGCATGACTCGAGGGAGGAACACATGCATGCACTTAAGCACATTTTACGCTACATACATGGTACTATGGATTTTGGTCTTCACATATTTCCTTCCTCTACCTCAACCCTTATTTTGTATACTGATTCTGACTGGGGTGGATGCCCGGACACACGACGTTCAGCGACGGGTTACTGTGTCTTTTTGGGTGATAATTTGATCTTTTGGTCCGCTAAACGTCAGGCTACCTTGTCCCATTCTAGTGCAGAGGCAGAATATCGAGGGGTAGCCAATGTGATTTCTGAGTCATGTTGGTTACGAAATTTGTTGTTGGAACTTCATTGTCATATACAACAGGCTACATTGGTGTATTGTGATCATGTGAGTGCCATATATCTTGCTGGTAATCTGGTTCATCATCAACGCACTAAGCACATTGAAATGGATATACATTTTGTCCGGGAAAAAGGTGGCTCGCTGGCAAGTTCGCGTGTTACATGTCCCCTCGCGTTATCAGATTGCAGACATATTCACCAAGGGTCTTCCTTTGGTGTTATTTGAGGACTTTTGGGACAGTCTTAGCATTTGACGACCTCTTGCTTTGACTGAGGGTATGTGTTAGAATATATGATGAATATATTCTGATTTATTACCTTTATTAAGTGTATATTTAGTTCCTACTTATAGCTAGATGTATATTTAGTTTTCTTAATTATAGTCTTGTATTGATTGTATATAAATCATTGATATCAATGACATAGGCACGGGATTAAACTCTTTCATAACTAATGCCGCTTTAACACTCCTTATTAATGTATATATTTATTACCGCTAAAAGATATTTTTGGTGCAGCGATACTCACTTGGAAGAATAAGAAAAATTTCCAGTATTTCTCTACTTGCTTTATTAGAGTTAATATCTCAAAAGGTCACTCAACTTTGTGAATTTATCTTGTAAAGTCACTTATCTTTGTTTTGTATCAATAAATTCACTCAACTTAAATTTTTGTATCAATAAAATCACTCAACTAAATTTATCATTAAAAAAATTGACATGACAAAATAAATTATTATATCATGATCATAATTTAAATAATAAATAAATATATTAAAATTACTATTACATTATAGAATAAAATAATAAAAATAAAATAAAATTTTTACTTTCATAATTTCTTATTTTTTTCTTCGTTACCATCATCAATTATGAAATCGAAATTAAGCCCATTATAAGAAGAAAACAATAATTTTAATTATTTTTCCTGTATTCACATTCCCATTGGCCATTAGTACACGCACGACATTTGACGAACTAAATGAGAGAAAAATTTAAAATAGCTACAATACAGTATTTTTTGTTCGACTGTTTTTTATTCCTACAAATAAATATTAGTAGGCAGTTGGAGATTTGTTTTAAAAAAATATATATTTAAAGTTAAATTGAAAACAAGTATAAGAAAGTTAAATTTGTATTTTAATATTTCAGAATTGTCATTCATCTTTATTGTTTTATTTTATAATGAAATAGTAATTTGAACAATTTATTTATAATTTTAATCATGAACATGATTTAAAAATATTTTTTTTGTTATGTCAATTTAGTTTAGAAATAAATTTAATTGATTGATTTTATTGATATAAAAATCTAAGTTGAGTGATTTTATCGATATAAATGTCTAAGTTGAGTGATTTTATTGATACAAAACAAAGTTGATGACTTTACTAGATAAATTAACAAAGTTGAGTGACCTTTTGAGATATTTACTCGCTTTATTATATCTTTTTGCCTTATATTCCTCTTATTTTATAATACATTATTAGAATTAACCTCACAATAAAAGGTAAAATTAGCTCAACAACCAGATTGTGGAGGAGGTATATTTTTCTTCTCTATTGTTGGTTGATTTCTTTGTTATTAGTTTTCATAGAAGTCGCGTGAAATTCAAATTGGGAAGGATTTGAGGTTGGGGTTCTTGAACAATAATGTATATGGATGTTTGGTTTTGAGGTAAACATAGGGTTTTCTTTTTATATTTTTTTGGAATAGTAGGAAAATATTGAGAATATGGTAACTAAGTGTGTGCTCTAGTAATTTATACATTAAAATACAAGGATCCAAGTCATTAAATAGACTCATTTTATTAATATATGAGCTAAAATTGCTACCTCTATTCACAAATGTCATGAAACTTTTGCTTTCTTCTTTGAAGTTTATGCTCAATCAAACGCGAGTAAAAACTTCTATACACATTATTAATGTATCAAGCCTCTGTTAGTCCATCCACACTTTTTCAAAAATTAGAAGTTTGTTATGCACAAACATCGAGTATTTACTCAGAAAAAGTTAGTCCCGAGTACATACACATCCTAAAGATCCATCATGAAAATCAACTATTCTATTGTCCTGCTAACAATATTAAGCAATCACCAGAAGCAGTTTCATTTGTTTGACTGATTCAGAAACTGTCTTAGTCCATTTGATCCTATCATCATTTCCAATAAGATCAGACAAATATTCACCAAAGTTGTTCCATCAGTCTTGATCCGCATGTCGTAGTCGTACAGCCAATGATATGTGTAATTTCATCTTGTCCTTAACAAGTTGCAACATAACACCCATACTACAATCAAGGACGAGCGACACCAGTATTCACATTGAAGATGCCAACAACATTTCATTGCAGATAAGTTAGATTTCAACCAAGGAGAGTTCTGCAATATTTATAAGAAACAGACTAGAATAAGAATCATTTCAGAGCAAATCTGTTTTCAATTTCCTCGGTATTTAGCTCATTGGCAACTGCAGAGGCCAACTATCATCCTAAAATCTGAATTTCTCCTCTCCATAACACTAGAAAAGTTAGTGGAAGAATCTCTTTCGACATCTTGCTGATCCCAGCTCCTCATATTCAGCTTTTGTGATACACATTGCATCAAAGTCAGGACTTGATGCCAAGAGTGATCCCCCACGCCAAACACCTAAAATAGGACTGCAAACAGTAACAAAAGACATGTTAGAGTAGTAGAAACTCTTTGAACAGTTTCTCCAGAAGGACAGTATATTACTCTTCTTGAGTTGTGATCTTTAAACAATATTTATCTGGGACAAGAGGCCGAAGGTCCATTTCTCTGCATTTAGATGAAATTTCAAGACATAAGCAAATAGAACATCCAGCCTTTTTAAAGCAATGGGCAATAAAGGCTGCATTCTTACAGTCTTTTGGCAAAATGAGGAAATAGAGTACTGCCTCCCGTCAGAATAATGCTTCCTCGTCCAAATTCAATACATTGACATTAGAAGAAGGAAGATAAACATAAACCAATATTAGTAGATAAGCTTTTGAGATGCACCGATGATTCTGCACTACCTCTCATATAGAACAGGGTGAAGATGAGAATGGCAGGAACTGATAGCTCGATGAATGCACTCTGCAAGTCCAGCCTGATTCAGTCCTGTAAGCCACAAATAACTGAGATGCTGACAACCAAATTCATACTTGTGAATAAACAAATTCATAGAGCTACACTTCCAGACACTCTAATTCACATGAAAGGGAAAAAAATGCTGAATTATTGAAGCAGATTCTTCAACTGAACACAAAACTGAAATACAAGTCAAAGATACACTGTGATACGGACCCAAGTCAGCTGGACGAAACATCATCTCTGGGACAAGGAACCGCTCATTTGTTAAGCCAAATTCCTGTTCATACAAATAAATTAGAATAAATGGAAAGAGGATGACGAGCTATTTATAAGGGCTTGGAAAAAGTACATTTTTTGTCAAATCAATTTTTGATCCATTGTTTCTGTTCCTGTCTTCGGAATTGTCAGTGTTCTCGAGCTGATCCATATCAATTTGTTCCCCTGCTACCTGCTGCGGAGCTTCATCATACAAAGGAAGATATCTCTTTGGTTCTTCAGGGTCTTTCAAAAAGCCCTTAGTATGTGTAATACCGTCAGGAAGAACATACGTACACCTAAACAAATTGTCCTTCCCCGGTTTCCTGGGAGATTGACATAGTAGTTATGAATAAGGAAGATCCCAGCATGTTTGACACTCAAAGATCATCTTACTTTAATGTGGATTTTCTGCTCGCTTAATCTAAGTTTTAAGTTTAGAAAGCGGTTCAAACATCACGGCATTGAAGGATCCTAATTCTACATTTGTTCCAGAGGGGCCAAAACATGTAATTGACTAGAGATCCCTTTGAACTACTTAATGGTAGTCGAGTACACTACACGACCCATCCTGCGTTCATGCCCCCATCCTTTTAAACTAGTTATTACACTAAAATAAGAGCAAACAGACCCCATAAGGTGCAGCACTTAATTCGGAATGGCAAGAACTTTGATATCCACAGGAGGATAACAATGACACAACAAGTATCGAAATTAATGAGCATTACCTAGCAATGTGCAAGTCCCTGGGAAGATCCAAAGAGACAAAGCAAAGTTCCTCCTTAACATGATCCATAAGGAAACTTTCATCCATCAAATTAACACTTCTATAACTGACCAACTCCTTTAAGTAATTACTCAAAGCTTTACCCCCAAGATCAAGTCTTTTAACAGCATAATTCAATGTAAAATTCTGAACTACCGGGGAAGCATGAGTAAAGGAAAATCCACAGTCGACAACTAAGCTACACTGGGCTTTAGAAACAAGGCCATAAGGGCGACGAGATGCTTCATAAAGATGAACTAAAGAGGGGGAATCTGATACATAAAGAGCCTTAAAATTAAAATCTTCGAATACAATTTCGTCGATTGAACGTTGTATGGAAGGGATATTGAAAAGGGGTTCAGTAAGAAGTAGAGAAGAGTGTGAAGGAGTAATTTTGAGAAGGTTCGAGAAGATGTGAGACCAAATGGAAGATTGGAGATCAGGGTTGATAAGATAACCGCGGTCGAAAGGGCGGCGGGCGGTGGCTGAAGTGAGGTCGACGTCTGGGGAAAGAAGCTGGTCAGCCATAAGCCATTTCTTGGAAGAAAGTGGACGGCCCATGCTGTTGGGGACAATAGCTGTTGGATCTCTTTCGCCGCCGATACCAGCCTTGATTACGCCGGCGCCGTTGTCCAAAACTACAACATTCGACATTTCCGATTGCCACACTAACTGAACACCCAGCTTCCTAATTTATGGCGCAATGAATTAAATCCATCGGCATGATAATTGATTTTTTGGGACGAATTGAAGTGAGAATTTATGTTGAAAGAAAAAAGCGGCTAATGGGGGTGGCAAACATTTGTTACGAGTATCATGATTTATTATATGAGAAAGGGTTTGATATACTAAAAAATTTATGTGGAATTATATATATCTTTCTTATTCTAGGATTAGTATTATCACTATGTTCTTACGAGATTATTATAGAGTCTTGTATTGTTTTTGTATCGTCTTTGGCGATCTCAAATCCTTCCTTTTTTAGGATAAGATTAAGATTTGCAACTCTTATTTACAATAGCCCTTATCTCATAACTCTCACTCCATTAAAGAATACATAATTCTTCCTCTTTTATCATACAAAGTTATTTTTAGTATAGTTATAACTTACTTCATGAGTGAAGCAAGTTATTAATCAACCTATTAATAGATGTATCTATTTCCAACATCTCACACTCACACATGAAGGGATGAAGCACGTTGGGCTTTGAAAAGTAAATTCATTCACACATTCATAGCAAGTGTATTGTCGTGACCGCTTTGACAATAAGTTTGAAAGCTCTTACACTAGAAATCTCTTTTTAGATCAGCATAAGAGACTACTACCCTTTTTATGATCATTTATGATATATTATGATGTCATATAAAGTGCCTTAGATACGCCAATCATGTTTATATACACATATGGTTTTTTAATTCTCTATTCATTTTCAATTCTCATATACCTTGTGTCAACCCTTATGATGTCAACTAAAGTAGGTTTTATAATGGACAACACTCAAACACAAGCATAATGTGTTTATATCTAACATGATCTTTTTTCGCCCACATATCACTATGATGAGGATTAATTATAACATTACTCCTTCAGGTGACATTTTCATAACTTTTAGATTCATACAAACTAGTATACACTAACCCATCACTTTATGATATTGTCAAAGTCATAAAAAAAATCTTTTCAAGGTCTCATACCATTTCAATTTGCGGTAATGAAGCACATGCAATATGAAATGTATGTCAATTTTTATTTTTTTACACCCTACAAATTTTGGTCCAAGTAAATCATTTTTTTGACTTGAATTCTACCATTTTATTAGACTTTTTGAGGAGATCTCACATATGGCTACAAGTATTATGGGAAATTCATAATTTCGACCATTTTTGACATTTATCTTAGATCTCCTCCTAATCTTTTATTAAGGCAACTTTAAATAATATATTCTTAATCAAAGGTGTCACATTTATTAACTATCCTTTTTAGCGTTAAGAAACACAAATGTCTCATCTTGACTCACTTTCCATAAGACCCCGAGCTGATTGCTCATGTGAGAAACTCAATATTATCAAGTTGTTCGACATATTCTAATATTGTGAATGTGCTGATTAATAATAATGTATGAAATAAGCACAAAAAACATAAAAAAAAACTATCCATACATCACGATCAAGATATTCAAATAAGAAAATATATCATTTTATAACTCACGCGAGCTTATAGATTTTCCATGTTTAACAAAGACAGATATTGGCTTTGTCAAGGGATCTACTACCATCTTGTGTGTAGAAATACACTATAAAGTGATTTCCTTACGAGCTATAATGTCTTTAATAAAATTATACTTTGTGTCTATGTACTTAGTCTTACTATGATACTTAAGGTCTTTAATATAAGTCAATGTTTCTTGGCTATCACAAAAGATTTGCATTGCATCCATTGTCCTACCAATGATCTCTAAGTGTTCTATGAACTTTTTTAGCCATATAACTTCTTTTACTGTTGCAGAGCATGCAATGAACTCTGCTCCTATAGTTGATAAAGTTTTATATGTTTGTTTCTTGCTACTCCATGAAATCATACCATTGTTAAGTAAAAACAACATAATCAAAAGTGGACTTTCTTTGATCCAAGTCTCTACCTCAATTAACATCAGAGTAGCTCACCAACTGTAGGTCACTTTCTTGATAAGATAATTTTTAATCAATAGTGTCCCTTAAGTATCTGAAGAATTTCTTTAACAACTTTTCAATGTGTTTGTCCTGGATTGGAATGATAGTGACTAACAAGACCCACTTCATAACAAATATCAGGGCGTACCTGCACAAACATTGCATACATTAAACTCCCAATTGCACTTAAATATGGAACCCTCTTCATGGCGCTTTTTCACTTTGAGTTTTGGGACATGTTTCAAGGCTTAAATTTTCTCCTTTAGCTACAGGGGTGTCTATTGATTTACAATCTCTCATCCTGAATCCTTCAAGAATTCTTTCAATGTATGATTCTTTTGATAAAACTATTAAATTCTCAAAACGATCTCTATGATTTTTAACTCGAAGAATGAATTATGCTTCTCTCACGTCTTTCATTACAAATTAAGGGACAACCAACCTTTACAAAAGTAAAACTATTTCCAGCTAATAGTATATTATCCATATAAAAGGAAAATATCACAAAATGGTACCACTTCATATACACACAATGGTCTTCATTGATCATATTAAAGTCGTAAGGTGTCATAGCACGATGAAATCTTAAGTACAATTGCCTTGATGATTGTTTGAGTCCATAAATAGACCTTTTGAGCTTGTAAACTTTGCGCTCTTGATCATTTTGGATAAAAACTAATGGTTGTTCCATATAAATTTCTTTATCTAGTTTTCCATTGAGAAAGTACAATCTTTACATCCATTTAATGTACTCCAAGTTCATACTTATAACTATAGCTAGAATTAATTTAATAGAGCTAAATCTCACAACTGGAGAAAAAATATTTTCATAATCAATGTCCTCTAGTTGTGTATAACTCTTAGCCACCAAGCGAACTTTATAGCTTCCAATTACACTATCATCCTTTCTTTTAATTTTGAGTACCACTGATTCCCAATTGTCTTTCGACTTGGCGGAAGACAAAACATGATTTGTCCTCATGGACTTTCTTTTCTCTTTCGTTGTATCTATCCACTTATCCTTAACGGGGCCTAACAAATTCTCTTGAATTAAATAAGGCAATTCATCATCTCGCGGAGTAATTATTAATGTTTCCTTTTCGATATGAAATTGACATCGAGGAATAGTTCCTCATGTACTCTTCCACACATACGTCTTTTGTGGAATATTCTCTAAATGAGTGATTCTCCCATCCGGATCAACAAGAGAATGTTTAACTTCTTGTTCCTCACTTCTTAGATCTTGATGATCCACAACTCCATAAAATGACAATCTATCAATATCACCCTTATTAGGAAATCCAGTCTTTAAAAGTGTGGCATCTCGTGACTCCAACTCTGTTATACTCCAATTTTTTATCCAATAAAGATATAACCCTTTGATTGCTTTGAATAGACAATGAAGATGTATTTCTTATTCGTAGGGCCTCACTTCCCGTATTTATGAGATTAATCATGCACGTATAGTGCAGACTCCTAGGATCACAATATATTTAAGTCAGATTTTCTACCCGTTCATAGTTCATAGGGTATGGAAGCAACCGACTTAGAGGGCACATGGTTGAGCATAAAAGCTGTAAACATCAATGCATCTCCCGAAAAGAAAATTGGCAAGTTAGCTTGCGCCACCATAGACCTAACCATTTCAAGCAAAGTTCTATTTCTTCACTCAGCCACTCCTTTTTGTTGAGGGGTGTATAAAATTGTTAATTGTCTTACAATTTCTTTTTCATTACATAGATCCTTAAATTGATCAGATAGATACTCACATCCGCAATCAGTTCTTAAAGCTTTTACTCTTAAGTTTAATCGGTTCTCCACCAAATTCATCAATTGTGTAAAGCATTCCAATGCTTCTGACTAGTGAGAGATCAAATAAACATGATCATGACGAGTATAATCATCCATAAATGTGATGAAATATGAGGATCCATGCCTCGCCCTCACACTCATAGGACCACATATATTTGAATGGATGAGTTGCAATGGAAACTCATCTCTAGTTTCATTTCCAAATGGTTATCTAGTTGTTTTTCCTGCTAGACAATGTTCATATATTGACATTTCCATTTTAGTTAAGGATCCCAACAATCTTTCTTTTGCAAATCTATTCATTCTTTCAGGGTATATATGTTCAAGTCTAACATGCCATCTAAAATTGGAGATTTTGTTAAAGCAAAACAACTATGATTATATATATCATTAAAACCAAAATTGTGTCCAAGACAATAAAACCATCAAAAAGGTAATCATAATCATAATATTTAGTGCCATAAATGATGTGAATAGAATTATTGTGAAAATTCACACTAATATTTAATTTAAGAAGAGAAAAAACTGTAACTAAATTATGTTGAATGTCTAGAACATATAAAAAGTTCATGTAGGATTAGGATTCGTCCCCCTTGGAACTCTAGTTTGCATGTTCCGACCCCTTTCACTTTAATTAATGCATTGTTTCCTACATAAAGCCATTTGCTCCAGGAAGGCAGTCGCCGACATTTAAGTAATGATCCCCTATCTCTAGCTATTTGGTTTGTAACTCCTGAGTCAACAATCCACAAAGTATTAGTATCTTCCACTGATGCAGTACAAGAGACATAAGCAAAATGAGGAGTTTTAGTGCATGATGTTGCCTTATTCTGCTCCAGGCAATCTCACACAAAATTATCCACCTTGTGCCAAAAATAATACTCTACTTTGGCCATATTTATCTTTCTAACACCATATTTTTATCTCTCGTAATTTGAGATTTATCTTTCTAATTTGACTTATCAGACCCCCTTTTTTCTTCCATGCTTTCTTGTTATTAGTCTTTTGCTTAGGATTACAAGTCCAAGCAGATTTGGCTGGAAAATCTTGAACATTTGCTTTAGAAGCGTCACGACGCTCATCTTCAAGAACAAGATAGTTCTCAATGTCTTCAAAAGACTTGAAGCTTTCATTGTGGGTCATATGAAATTTTGTCTATTCCTAAATATTAGGAAGAAGTTTTGTAAAAACTTGCACTTGTTGTTGATAAGAAATATTTTATGAACAACTGGTTTTAGTTCTGGCATCATGTTTGACATTTCTCTTAAATGTTGCCTTATCGCTACATTAGGACGTAGTTTATAGGTGTCAAACTTAATGATCAACCTCCTAAGTTTGTAGTATAAGTGCAATCAAACTTATCATGGGCCGTTGTATAAGATTCGAACTCACACATGAGATCATCATCCATACTACTCAACAACGTTATGCGAACAATACTATTTTTTTCTTCTAGACTTAAAAAGTCTAAAAATTTCTCTCATGTTGTTGGATATCTTATATGCCAGCTCAACCACTACATGGTTTATACCACAACCCGAGAGTACACCTTGAAAGAAATGGTGTTCTCAAATCGTGGCATGACGTACTCGACCTCTCGGAGGTCTTGCACAATCCCTTAGACATCATTCATCGCATATGTATATATGAAAAGTAGTGCGGGATTAAAACTTGTCACAAGAACAATAATTCAAATTCTCTTTCATAAAAGACATTGGAAAAAGCTAAGTCTCTTGTAGACATCTTAGACAGTTGTGTGTATCTTTATCACAACCCATACATCAAAAAATAGAAAATAGCAAAGTCTAATACAATGTCTCATGACAATAAAAGCTAAACATATCTATGTCCTCGAATCAATTGAGGACATACCAAAACTTGCTTGAATGAATGCTAATTCCAAGCTTGCTCCTAGTATACTCCTCACTTGCCACCTACACCTTTTGAGATAAGACAATATATGAAATTAGTACAATAGAATGCACTAAGTATGATGACATGCAATAAAAACCATGCTAAAAGGACATTTGCTTTAAAGTATGTTTTCATGCTCTTTTGGAGAAACCTCATAAAACACAAGTATAAGAATCACTTACAAGTCAACATATACATATAAGACATATTCCAAGTAATCCATAACATACCATTTTGAACACTTAGAAACCATATAAGCACATGTACCTCCTACCAAAGGTCCTCCTAAGGCTCACTTAAGTAAGACATGAAGCGGCCGCCCATACAACCACTTCACATACCTAAGTGATCCTTAAGGCTTTCTAAGATAAGATTATTCACTTTATTCAATCAAACCCCCTGCCTAAAGTTACTCTAAGAGTCACCTAAGTAAGATATGAAGAGACCTCCCATACACCCTTTTCAAGCCTACCTTAACAATACTTAAATCTATTCTAGATAAGTACCTTTTTGTTCACATGCATTAGCTTAAGTCAATCAATAGTCATTAAGACATTTAAGAGACATTCACATTTAGAAGACTTCACATAATTGTCTTGAAAGACCTAGGGAATCCTCATCCTAGCATCTTCAAAGCCTACTCGTTCAATGTATAGATAGCGTCTCATCCACTACCTACACTTTTTAGAACTTCTCCAACACTAGAATGCATCCCACATGATGAGAATATGAATTAATCGACATAGACCATATTAGCTAGGCATGGAATTTGGAGTCTACCCTACTCCGATGGAGGGTGTTCTACTTGCCAAGGGTAGAACTAGGACACATCCATGTAGGCACATGGTTAAGGAATATTAAGAGTTTCTTTGTACTCTAGTATCACCTTAAGTAGCGTCACTCCCCTAGCGTATTCACTCGGTTCTAGCCATGTTCTCATAGAGTATGTTCAATCACACAAGAAACATGTGAAAATATATCATATTTTAGTCACGACCTAATCATAACACTTCTACCAAGAATGGGTTCATTAGGGATGCCAACCAATTGTTGAAAGGATAAATTAATGACTTTCTTAAGGATGGTATCATGCCGTTCCAGCCAATCTACTCTCAAGTCCATCATTCACACAAAAAGGATACTATTACAACTTTTAACTACAAGGATATCATAACCTTCTTTCTAGTTTGAAGGTTCCGAGTTAATGACCCTCTTAACCACGTTTAAGGTCATATTTCAATCATATATACACATACATGACAAAGGTGCTTAAGCCTACTAAGTCAAGAGTTCATATTCACATTCTTCATGTATCAAGTAGAGGGACATAAATCTACCAAAACAAGACACACTTCATCATCTTATCACATGTACAACAACATTCAAGTAGCACATAGGGTCAACTAAGTACACTACAAGTCACCCTTTCCATTTCTATAAGAACATCTTCTTAGAACATCATAGGTCTCTTATTGTCAACTAGTGAGAATCATACTTGAAGATCAAGTATACACATATAAAGACATTAATATAGTCTATCATGATCACTTATAATCAATTAGAAGACAACATGCTCTCACTTTATTCATACACATATACCACATAAGCCTTCACAATGATCACCTATACAAGCTATAACAAAATAACATCACAATTGACAAAGTAATGTCGATAAGGCCATATTCTTCACAATTATAACACAAAATCACCGCCATCATAATTGGACCATACCAATAAACACAATTCAATACGTATACTAAACAATATAGAAGATATTAGGTTAACATACCACCATTCCATCATCAACACCTCCAATCCTTAGCCATTCCAACCAATTCAATTCACAAAGGCTCTTACCAATAGCCATACACACCAATCAAAACCAATAATCAAACCATACAATGATCTAACATGATATTATATGAAAATCATCAAATAAAGGCATCCTATATTCAATGCTAACATGATCTTTACATAATTCAATAGCCCAAAGTAATCTACATAAGAATGCAATTCAATAGAGCCAAGATCAAATCACCCACATTATAGCCAAAATTAGAATTTCATGATTTTCATGGGTTCATAGGAATTTTGATCTAAAATCATTCAGTTATCATCAATTATAACATAAATCATTGATTCAAATCATTTAATGCAAGAACCCATGACTAGAAGTCAAAATACAAGATTTCATGTTTTGAGAAGTCTAAGAAAAGCCTTTGAAGTTAAGCTCCTTGAAGAAAGAGAATTCAAGGATGAAACACCATACCTTTCTTGAATATTATTCACAAAAATGATGAGGATTTTATGGAGAAATCGAGCTCCTAGACTCAACCTTTACTTCAAGCTTCAATGGAGTTCTAGAAGATTCTATTTGGGGTCTTGGGATTTTGATTTGAATAATGAACTCAACTTTAGGTTCTAGACTTATAAAGTCACTTAAAATACCCAAAAATACCTTAAGTAACCTCCCAATATATTTTTAGAATGCTAGGTGAATTACCCAAATTGACCTTACCTTGGCCGAGAGTCTGCGGGAAATAGCACACTCCAATCGACAAGCCTATCTACGGGGCGTCGACCAGGCTACAGGGCCGTACTGGCAACCGTCTTTTGGGGTCAGAGATTCATCAAATGGGGTATTAAGATTCCACACCTAAGTGTGGAGCGACTTCCCCCATCGATGGGGCGTTCCTTAGACGTCCGAGCGTCGTTTGCCCAATCGTAGATAGAAGACTGCCTTGGGCAGTTTTGAGCCGAGCCAAAGGTTGGGTCCTCCTCAAGGACCCTTAGGGTGGTCCTTGAAGAGTCATACACGTTTCCAACCTAAATACTTACTTCTAGGTGTTAGGAACCTTTTCTTTCAATTTGAACTCAAACGAACACGTAAAATATGCAAAGGCACATTAGAACACACAAACATGTCTCAAGGCTAACTTCCGAAATGTTTGGGATGTTCTTGGACGTTTGAACTCCAAACCCTTCCAAACTCAACACACTGCCTCAAAACACTATAATTAACCATTTTAAGACTTTATAACCTCATGACACACATGTTAGGCTCTAGTTTCACCTTGTTCATTTTCAGGGTGTTACAGTTTAGGGGCTCCAAAACCTCTTGCCCTTCAAGAATATATTGAATTTTACAATGCCAAATGTCATAATAATCACCATTTAATTTTTCATCCTTATTCAATTCAACAATTATAATCTTTGAAGCTATTTTATAAACTTTTATATGCACATAAAAGACATAGTATAAATAAGCACAAAACATAATTTTTTATTTCCTGCAAATTATATCGAAATTAATATTGTTTATCTAATAGTCTATGTTCAAAAGTTCACATTTGTCTTACTTTAATATATATATATATATATATATATATATATATATATATATATATATATATATATATATATAAATTTATACTTCTTTGAATATACATGTCTCAAACAAATGACATAAACCATAATCATGAATTAATTATTTTTTAAATTGAAATTTGCTAAGAAAACTTTTAGAATTTTGAAAACTTCCTGATTATGTTTTCAAACAGTGAACTTTCAGTACTCATGTTTCATATATTCAATGTCAATTTTTTTTTACAAATAATATATCGTTGAAAGGTTTTGAAAGTATCTTTCCAGTGATATATGTCTTGTTGGATTCGAAATTGATTAGAGTATCATGCCAAAGATTACAATTGCAAATCATATGACTGATAAATAAAAACATATTACTGATATTGTTTGGTCAAGCGACCTACATATTTAAAATTAAGGATGCTCTTTTATTCTTAAGTGTGAGAAGAGGGGTATTCTATTTATAGGATTCCTTACGTTTCCTCTGAGGAAAGAATAAACCAAATATGAAAGAAAATAATATTCTTTTTTAAAAAAATGTCAAATATTTATGATAATACTTTTCACTTTTCTTTTAAGGAAAAAATAAACTTCAAATAAGGTAAGAAAATTAGGGCAAAACCCTAACAAATCACCCCTTTTGGCTGAATTTTCTTGACAAAACTTGATCCACCTTCTTCTATACTTGATAATCTTGTGCTTCACAAAATCTTCATTACCACTGTTGTAACGACCTGTTTAGTCGTTTTGAGCAGCAAATTTTATTTCTGGAAAAACAGGCTGAGGCGACGGACCCCACGACGGACCGTCATGGGCACGACGGACCGTCGCAGGGTCTCGTTTCAAAACACTTAGAAAATCTGAAATTGGGTACTGAAAATCGATTCTCTGAACTTCGTGACGGAATGGAAGGACGGACCGTCACAGACTCTTCAGAGAAATCGAGTCTCTGAACTCTGTGACGGGGCAGCAGGACGGACCGTCGCAGTCGCGATGGGCCGTCACAGACTGCGAAATCCCAGTCTGGGTCGGATTTTTTTATACGTTTTAAGGGACGTTTTTTACTATTCCTGCTTTAATTATAAAGTTAGTGTGTTAATGTTAATAAGTCTAATTACTTGGGGGTTAAAAGAGGTAACCTTAAGTTAATTAGTGGGTTATTATTGCCATCTTTTATTCTTAATTATATACTAATTAGGGTAAAAGAAAGAGGGTTGGAATAAGAAAATTTGAAAGCACAAGAGAGAGAGGATCGAACGAGAGGAAAAACACAAAGCTTGGGAAATTGCTTGCTTGATCATGAATCTTCGGTGGAGGTAGGTTATGGTTTCTCTTACGATATTCGTAGTAAACTCTTAATAGCGAATGATGTGTATTGATAATATTGTAAACCTTGCTATGTGCTTAATTGTATGCTTGCATGAATGTAAATATATAATTGTGATTATATAAGCATGATGAAGTTATTGAATCCCAAATCTTGTACAACCCTAATCTCTTTGTTAATGATGAGGCCTTGGTATAAAAGAAGGCGTGATGAACTAAAATAATGAGATTGATGATGCCTTGGTAAGAAAGAAGGCTTGATGAATTGATAGAAGGAGGTTAGGGGATCGGGCGTCACGAACCGACACGTAGATTTAGGGGATCGGGTGTCATGAACCGACATGTAGATTTAGGGGATCGGGTGTCACGAACCGACACGTAGATTTAGGGGATCGGGTGTCACGAACCGACACGTAGATTTAGGGGATCGGGTGTCATGAACCGACACGTAGATTTAGGAGATCAGGTGTCACGAACCGACATGTAGATTTAGGGGATCGGAGTGTCACGTACCGACACAAGAGGGTTAATGAATATGAGGGAGCGGAGTGTCACGTACCAACACAAGAGAAATAAAGATAATGAATCTTGAAAGATGTTAATATACTCAATCGAATGAACATAATTCCCAAATAATTATGGTAATGAGGCTTGAGTCCTCATGTGTGAACTTGACGGTAATTGTTAATGATATAGTACTTGCTGTTGCTACATGTTGAGTATCATAGTTGATTTTATGATATTACTTGCTATATATTGATTTCTATTTTGAGTTGGCCGATGATATCTACTCAGTACCCGTGTTTTGTATTGACCCCTACTTTTATGTTTTCTTCTTGTTTATTTGTGGAGTGCAGCAAACGTGCCGTCATCTTCGACTCAACAGTAACTCTAGCCAGTCTTCATTACTCCGGATATCAAGGTGAGCTAATGCTTCTAGCTTGGACTGGATCTTCCTCTTCATGTCTTGATGCCTTGAAGTTCCGGCATGGACTAGCTTTTTATGTATTTTAGCTTCTTAGATACTCTTAGATTAGTAATTTGAGGATAGATATTCTTGTGATGATGACTTTCAGATTTTGGGAAATAATAGTTATTGAATTGGTTTTGATTAATAAGTTTAAGTCTTCCGCATTACTTTATGTTGATATTACATTGAAATGTTAAGGTTTAGATTGGTTGGTTCGCTCACATAGGAGGGTAAGTGTGGGTGCCAGTCGCTGCTCGGTTTTGGGGTCGTGACAACTGTTTGCCATAATTAAAAATAAAATTTAAAATATCTGAGTTAAAAATGATTTTAAAATGTTTTGTTTTTATTTTTAAAAATTATAGTAGTGGGAATTTTGAAAATATGATTTAAAACTTATTATCCACATGTAGTTAAAAAATATCTTCATTGTTATCAAATTTATTGTAAATTGGTTTGAAACTGTTTGTATGCATCTTCTACCTCAATGAACTACTTAATCATGGGACTATAAAATCATGTGCTCCTATACCAGTTGTTGGATTCGTAAGTGATTAATGCGTTATGCAAAAATTTATAATTTCAAATCATATTGTTTACTAATAAGCCGACAAATAAAAATACGTTTAAGGCATATTATTAATATGCTTTGGTCAAGTGACTTACATATTGAATATTAAAAAAATTATTGATATGTTTAGGAGAAAATCTCCTCATAAACAAGACTCTTAAAAAGTTACATTGTGCATGATTTTGCGTTCTTAGTGTGAGAAGAGGAGTCTTCTATTTATTGGGCTCCATATGTTTCCTCTAAGGAAATAATAAATCAAATATGGAAGGGAGTTATATTTACTTTCAGAAAAAGTTGAAGCATTGATGGTAATACTTTGATTTCTGTAAAAAAATAAACTTTAAAAAAGGTAAGAAAATAAGGGCAAAACCCTAATATGTCTTGCACACATTGAAAACATGAAGAGGGAGAAAATGAGCTTGCATGTTGGACAGTCTTGCTGAAATTTTCAGCTTTTTCTCTTCTTTGTCAGCCAACTTTCAGCACCCATATCTCCTACATCCGATATCGAACTTCTAAAAATAATATATCAATGGTATCAAAAATATCTTTCTATCAAAGTATGACTTGTTGAGTTTTTTATATTTGGACGACCCCAATTCCTCCTTATAGGACTAGGTTAAGAGTTGTAACTCTTATTCTTTCAAGAGTTACATCACCTCTTATCCCATAACCACCACTCCCTTCAAGAATACATAATTCTCCCTCTTTTATCATATGGAGTTATTTAGTGGAGTTGTAACTTACTTCATGAATGAAAGAAGTTACTAGTCAACCAAACAACATATGTATCTAATTCCAACACTGAGTTATAAATATCTCATTATTTCTCTTTTAGATCTGTTTGTTCATCACTATTTGACTCTCTTGTAAGCTTTTTAGTGTGAAAATTTGATAAACAAAAAGAAAGAATGTGAACGAAAAAAAAAGAAAAAATTTAAGATTAATCATTTTTTCATTTATATTGTGATTTACTTTTTGTATTTGAAACAAAGAGGAGCCTAGGAGTTTCAAAATAATATGAAACATCGATTGAGTCAAACATCTATTATATCATTTTCTAATAAATTACTGAACTTTTTATATAAGCGTATAACCGTTCCAGGCAATTGAAATGGTATTTTGATATAAAAGACCAAAAAAAATATTCGAAGTAAACAGAATAACTTTATAAGTATGCAAATATATTTATACATTATCAATATGTTAAATCATATATTTATATAAAAGAGAACCCTAAGCTCGCTTACGTGGTGCCACGACAAATCAAAATTCCCTTTAATTTATTTTATTTCCAAAACTAGCCTTATATTATTTTTTAAATGAAAAGTAGCAACTTTTATGAAAAGTTGCGACTTTTATGAAAAGTTGCGATTTTTATGAAAAGTTGCGACTTTTATGAAAAATGTGACAATTATAAAATGTTGTAACCTTTCTTAAGGGTTGCAACTTTTCCAAAGAGCTCTGAAATTTCCGATAAGACACAATAAGTATTTGTTCACACTATCCTTTGTTGTCTATAAATAGAATAATTTTCTCTTATTATAAAACAACAAAAAAGTTGAACTTCTTTTTTTCTGGACAGTTAAATATTTGTAAACTTTGCTCTTATTGAATGACTCACTGACACCGTTGTTTGAGATGATCTGTTCCCTTAAACCTCAGGTACTAGAGGATAATAATTCGCTTAGGGGATACTGTGCATTCATTTGGCATGATTTTTTTACATTCTGTTTCATTCTATTGATACAAATCCTAGTATGCTTTTTACAATCATTAATTTATGCTTATATAATTAATTATTGTTTTGAGTATATGTTTTAAACGTTGTTGTTTATGTTTATGTAAATTTATTGATATAAGTATTTTTACTGTAGATTCAGAAACAAGTGTTAATTGACTATTCAGGTAAGTTTTCTATATTGAAATTGTTGAAGGTACGATAAAAGAATCTCCACAAATCTCTAACTTCTTTATCAACAACTTCATTCCTTCACATACAAGGATGAGATTTTTTGTAAATTAAAAGATCATTTGAGAGTTAATAGCTTTGCATGCCCATATTTTTTGGCTTTTATAATGTAAAGTATGTTATAAAATATTATACTGTAGTTGTCTACTACACCAAGAAGTTACTCACCCATTATCTCCATTACTTTCTTCCATTATGATGATAACCATAACATCCATAACCTCCAACTTGTTAAGAAAACTCACAGTCTTCTCCAAATGGAAGTTGTGGCTGTGGAATATTTGAGAATAAAGGAAAGAAGGGATGAAGAGTAAAACCAACCAACTACAATGTTATATCGTCATTCTGTACATATTATATTCTATGTATTAGTATTTATACAGACTCTAAAATTGTAACTATCTCTACTGGATACATCATCTATTTATAAAAAACCATTTACTGTTCTAACTAACTAAAAATATAACTAACATCTTGAAAATGACTAATCTACCAAAATGAACTAATTGTTGGCACTACATGCCAGACTTTTTATCTTCACACTCTCCCTTACGCTTAGTCGTATGAAACAAGTTGAATACTCAACGCTTGGATAATAGAAATTCATGTTGTGTATGTCCTAATCCTTTCGTCAGTATGTCTGTTAGTTGAAGATCAATCTTGACATGTTCTGTTTGTATCATTCCCTTTTGTATTTTATCACTGATAAAATGACAGTCAGTTTCAATGTGCTTCGTCCTCTCGTGATATATGGGATTTTCTGCAATTTTTAAAGTAGCCTTGCTATCACAGAACATGTTTACAGGTAATGTCAACTTCCAGTTCAGTTCTGCAAACAACCCAACTAACCAAATAACCTTTGCAGTAACACTTGTCATACTCCTCCTATATTAGCCTCTGCTGAGCTTTTGGATATAGTGTTCTATTTCTTGGATTCCCAAGATATCAGTGAGTCACCAATCTTTACAACTGAACCACTAACTGAATGTCTTGTCATTGGACAAGTTTCCCAGTCTACATAACAATGAACACTCAATTTCTGTGAAGTCTCAGAAGATAAGAGTATTCCCAAACCAGGAGAATTTCGTAAGTATCTAACCACTCTTAATGCGACTTCCATATGAGACATTTTATGTGAGTGCATAAATTGACTAAGGTTTCGTACATTAAAGGCAATATCAGGTCTTGTCATTGTGAGGTAGAGCAATTTACCTACTAGCTTTTGATAGCTTGTAGGATTCTTTAAAGACTCATCATCCAATGAATTTCCTGAATTAGCATATAGGCCCTTATCATATATACTGGTAAGCCTATGGTTTGCTTGAAGTGGAGTTCTAGAAGGCTTTGATCCTATTAAACCAAGGTCTGAAATTAGATAAGACTAAACTATCTTTGACAAACTGAGATACCCTTCATGTTTCTAGCATTTTCAAGACCAAGGAAGTACTTCATCTCTCCTAAGTCCTTGATCTTAAAATGATGATTAAGCATAGCTTTAGTCTCTAGAATGAGAGTAGAAGAGGAACCAATGAGTAGAAGGTCATCCACATTAGACCAAAATAATGATAGTATCAGCACCAGCTATTTTGGCGAATAAAGAGTAGTCAGGATGACTCTGAGAAAATCTAGAACTCAGTAAAACTTCTGTAACTTTTAAATTCCACTGTCTAGAGGCTTGTTCGAGACCATAAAGGGATTTGTAAAGCTTACAAACCTTGGTGGACTCCCCCTTGCTGGAAAAACTAGGTGGTTGAAACATGTAGACATCCCCGTCTAGATCACCTTGAAGGAAAGCATTGAATACATCCATTTGGTGAAGCTTCCAACCATGCATAGCAGATATTAATAAAACATCCCAAACAATGTCCATTTTCACTACCGGGGAAAAGGTTTCTTGATAATCCAAACCTTCTTCCTGAGTATAACCCTTAGCAACTACTCTAGCCTTGTACCTTTCAACCTCTTCTAAAGCGTTATATTTCACTTTAAACACCACTTACAACCAACGACTCTCTTTCCAGGAGGTAGATCAACAAGACACCAAGTATTATTGTCATTAAGAGGTTTAAGTTCTTATTGCATTGGAAGTAACCATTCAGAATGCCCTGCAGCCTCAACATAAAGGCTCTTTGATGGAAGAATAGGCTCATATAAACTTTTAATAGGGAACACCAATATTATCTTAGGAAATGTAGTTTGATAAACGATATTGGAAAGAAGTAGAAGGTAGATCATATTATGTTAAAAGAGCATGCACAAAGTCATGAAACCAGCATGGTGGTTTAACTATTCTACTTGATTTCCTAATTGCAACAGGGGAAAGTTGAGTAGGTGTGGAGGCAGGAGGAGAAAGTGAATTATTATCATCAGAAATATTGGAATCATGAGAATAGGATCCAAGTCCTCTACAAGTGTGTCATTGACTTGTAGGTCATGGCAAGGTGAAACATTTACTTGGTAGAGAAAAATACTTTCATGGAAAATGACGTCTCTATACAAAGAAAAATTTGCTATTAAGACCATAAAGAAAATAGACCTTTTGTGTGATGGAATAACCTAGATGAATAGCCTTTTCAACTCTAGGATGAAATTTATCACCACAAGCTTTGGTAATGGTTGCATGACAAAAGGAACCTAGAACTCTCAAATGTTGAATGTGTAATATTTTGAAAAGTCAAGACCTAATCTAGAGCCTAAAACAAGTGTATAGGGGTTTAGATACTGTTTTAAAACCCAAAATAGTGTGTATATGTCTATTGGGAAGACTTAGAGCCAAGACGTCAAGGAACGTCCATGACGTCCAGAAACTAGCTAAATTGAACTAGTTGCCGTTGCTATGTTTGGTGAAGTTTTGGAAGGATCAAATGAAGTCTAAAACTTTTAAAAAGATATAAAATAGGTAAAATTTAGTATATAGGGTCTAAACGTTTGTCAACAACTCCCCAAGGACAACCCGAAGGGTCCTTGAGGAGGACCCCAACTTGGGTAGGCATGCTGCTCGCGAGTCAAGAATCAAGGGGCTGCTGCGCGATGCGCTGATATACCGTGGTTTCACAGTATTATTAATACTTTTTCCTTAAGTTTAGTGTGTCCAGAAGCCTTTTTGTGCTAATTTTTATATAAGTTTCTCTTTGTTTTGTAGGAAATCTGTCCAAAGCTGAATGCGGAGATTTTGAGCGAAGAAATGCAGAAGAGACCACCTACGGAGCTTATGACGGTCCGTCGTGCTTGTGACGGTCCGTAGGTGGCAGCGTAGTGCAGCTGCTGAAGGAAGATGGGGAAGTCTGACCAAATGTGGGATTACGAAGCTTGTGAAGGTATGTCGTGGCTCTGACGGTCCGTCCTGCAGGTTCGTCGTGAAGTTCAGAGAAGTGATCCGAGTACCCAGATTCCAAGAGTTGAAGTGTTTTAGAACGAAGACCCTCGACGGACCGTTGTGCCTATGACGGTCCGTCATACTTGCCAACGAGGGGAATGAAGAGAGCAGCAGAAGAAATTGCACAAGTATGGGACAACGGAGTCCACGACGGTCCGTCGACCCAGCCGCGTTTTGGCAGATTTCCAGCAATTGGAATCCTTGTTTAATTAGGTTTTTTTTATGAATAGTTCGAAAAACCTCGTTTTTGAGGTTAGACACCAGATTGTTAGACTCTGTTAGGTTTGATATCATATTATCAGATCCTTTGTTAGGTTTGATATCATATTATCGGACCAACGAGGGGAATGAAGAGAGCAGCAGAAGAAATTGCACAAGTATGGGACAACGGAGTCCACGACGGTCCGTCGACCCAGCCGCGTTTTGGCAGATTTCCAGCAATTGGAATCCTTGTTTAATTAGGTTTTATTTTTATGAATAGTTCGAAAAACCTCGTTTTTGAGGTTAGACACCAGATTGTTAGACTCTGTTAGGTTTGATATCATATTATCAGACCCTTTGTATTAGTGTTAGATTACTTGGAGATTTTGTGAGATTATTGCTTTTTTTGAGATTCTTGCAAGTGATTTTTGGAGATTAATCAAGCAAACTTTTGGATTTTACTCTTTCTCATTGAAGTAAGTACATGAATTCTTATCTACTATATTTGAATATTGTGTTTATGGCTATGAGTAACTAAACTCCATAACTAGGGTTGTGGGAACCATAGGCAAATAATGAGATAAACCCTAACTAAAATAACAATTCTAGAAAAGTGTCTTGCATGTATTAATAATTCTTTCGTTTAGAAGTTTTTTTAACGGATGGCCAATGTTAGAACTCGCCTTAATGCTACTTGCCAGACCAAGGAGGTAGATAATAGGAAAAGAATTATTAACATAGATTTAGTGTATACTATCTAATAGGCTAGTATTGATTTGTACGAGGTAATAACTTAGTCAAATATCGAATACAATGCTTAATATGAGGTAAGGATAAGGGTTAGGATAGCAACACACGTAGCCGGACCAAGGTGCGGAGTGAGATTTTCTGGATGCCGGACCAAGGATTTAGAAATACATAACTTATCACTTTGCATGCAAGATACTAGGAAAGAATTGTTATAGTTAGAATTATCAAGTTATGAACCTGTGGGGAACACGTAAACCCTAGTTACTTTGATTAATTGATTAAAATCCAACTGTCAAACCTTTTAAGTGTCTCTTCCAAGTTCGTTATTTATTTTCACTCATTTAGAAATAGAAACCCCCCTTTATTGTTTTTACTTTCCAAGGAAGTCATTGACCAAACAATAGTAATATCAGGTTAAAGTTAAGTCTAGACTATTTTCCTCATGGGAACGTTCCAACCTCACTATTTGGGTTATTTACTTGACACGACCGCTTTACTTCTTATTGGAGAAGTAAATTTGAGTGTATCAAATTTTGACGCCGCTGCCGGGGAATTTAGCTTTTAGATTAACTTAAACTTATTTTTATAGTTTATTTGATATTATCTTGATTTTACTTTGTTTTATTGTTTTTGATTTCTTTTCAGAATTATCCCCCTTGTATGCCAAATACACAGAAAGAAAGAGAACCCTTGTTTCCCTACAATCACGAGCTAGAGCGTACACTGTGCAATATGATTTGAAACTTGGGAATAAATGATGATTATCCGAACCAGAACATCCCAGCTCTGGTGGATGTTCATGGTCAGATGTTACCCGATGCTCCGGGTGAACATCAATAGAGGGGACAAAATCCCGTTCCACGGCCCCAAGCATACTATAGAGGTATGATAACATAGCAAACTCGGATGGGCCACTTGTCTTGCCCCCTCTACCCACAGGCCACACCTTTGTGGTAACTAGTAGCCTGATGCAAATGCTCACTGCCAGAGGTTTGTTTTCAGGCTACCTTCTGAGGATCCACATGCCCATATAGCTAAAGTAAGGGCAGTGTGTAAAAGTTGTGTGGGGAGGCCTGATTTGGATCTAGATGTAATAGGTCTCAGAGTGTTTCCTCTCTCACTGACGTGAGAGGCTGCTATATGGTTCACTGAGCTCCCATACAACTCAATCTTCACTTGGAACCAATTAAGAGATGTCTTCTTAGCACGCTACTATCCGGTCTCCAAGAAACTAAACCACAAAGACAGAGTGAACAACTTTGTGGCATTACCAGGAGAGTCAGTTAGTAGTTCTTGGGATAGATTCACCTCATTCTTGAGAAGTGTTCCAAATCACCGTATAGATGATGAGTCACTGAAGGAGTACTTCTATCGGGGACAGGATGATAACAATAAAGCGGTGTTGGACACTATAGCAAGTGGATCTTATGGAGAATTCCCTTATGCTGAGATTGCTGAAAAATTAGAGAAAATCTCCCGAAATAACAAAGCTTGGAGTACTAGGAAGTCCGATACAGGGAGAAACACCTTCGCAGTGCAGTCCACTCACAACCCAGCCACAGATGAGATCGAGAAGAAATGGCTCAGATGAGAACTGAGCTTGGGTTGGTACTAAAATATGTCATAGGGGGTGCAGAAAAGATAAATGCAGTCAACTACTTGGCTAAGCCACCACCTCCTAATGATGAGTGTTATTATGCGGAGGAAACTTATGCACTAAATGAGCAGACGGGGGGTTTCCGACCAAGCGCCCAAGGTTCAAATCAGGATAATTGGCGCTAAGGTCAAGGGAACCAAGGTCGGATCTATGGTAACTATAACCGTGAGGGTCATTTTATCCGAGATGGAAACTACGACTACGACAACAACTTCAACAGGGGTAACTACAGTAACAGAAATTATAGGAATGGGCCCTATGTCCCTCCTCTAAATCGTGAAGTTACTCCTAGGGATGGTGGAGATAGTATGGCGTGAGTTGAGGATATGTTGCACAAATTGATGAGGAGGTTCGACAGTAGTGATGAGCACATTAAAAAGTTGAGGGGTGATTTAGCTAGTATTGGGCAAAAAGTTAATACACATGCAATTTTGATTAAACAGATCGAATTGCAAGTGGCCCAATTATCTGCGACAATGAACACACGGCAACCGGGCACTCTTCCTAGCAACACTGTCCAAAATCGAAAGAATGATGCGCACTGTATGGCAATCACTACTTGGGGTGGTAGGCAAACCATTGACCCAGCTATGCCATCTACTGAGGAGAATGTGAGAAAGGATAATGATAATGTGGTAAAGGGTAGTGGTGAAGTAGAGGGAAGTAATGGAAAAAAATGTAGAAGTACCTATCAAGGTAATTCCCATGACTAGGCCACCACCTCCCTTCCCTCAGAGATTAGTGAAAAAGACCGAGGATGGTAAATACCGGCGTTTCATAACAATGTTGAAGCAGCTTTCTATAATGTCCCTTTAGTAGAAGCTCTAGAACAAATGTCCGGTTATGCCAAATTTACGCGACTGGGTCGAAGGACCTCGTGACGGGCCGTCGTGGTCACGCCAGGCTGTCATGGACTCCGTCATCCCATACTATGCAAATTATTCTTCTGCTCTCTTCATTACCCTCGATAGCAGGTAGGACGTACCGTTCCAAGCACGATGGTCCGTTAAGGGTCTCTGTTTCATAATACTTGAACTTCTTGGAATTTGGGTACTGGGACTACTTCTATGATCATCACGATGAACTAGCAGGACGGACCGTCATGGATACGACGGTCCTTCATGCACTTCGTAACCCCACACTTGGTCAGACTTCCTCATCTTCCTTCAGCAGCTTCACTAAAGAATAAGAATGAACTTCTATGAAATGAAAGAGTTTCACGGGAATTGTCTTGATCGTCGGATATCATTTAGAAAGAAATAGGATGAAGTGTTATTGAGCAATTTCCACCTATTGACCGTCACAGGCACGACAGACCGTCACAGGCTCCGTAGGTGGTAACTTTTCTTCATTTCTTGCTAAATTCTGCGTTCATCTTTAGACAGATTTCCTGCAAATAAAGGGAAACTTATATAAAAATCCATACAAAATGGCTTTTGGACACACACTAAACTTAAGGAAAAAGCATTAAAAATACCGTGACACCACGATATATCAACACCCTCAACTTAAATTCATTGTTTGTCCTCAAGTGACACACTATGACTCACTACAAAATCTTTGTACAATACTATCCATGTTTTAGCTTTCGCAATCATTTGGCTATCCATCCCAATCAGTCTCATCATGTTTATGCATGTTATCACTATTGTCTTGAATTATGTGGTATCAGACCATGACACAGACTCACCACACACTGACACCTATCCTCTTCAATTTCTCACCAAGGTGCTAATATTTCCAAAATTGCACTAGTGTCCTCACTTCAAAACAACATCCTCATTTTTCACACAATGATTTTAGTTTGAGTATAAGGATTACTTTTCAACACTCACTCTCAGAACAAATTCACAACTCATTCATACATATTGCCATAAGCTTGCCCTTATTTTCACTGCTTTAAGTTAACTATACAACTCTTAGGATCACAATAGGACTTTCTTAGCTTGTAACGTAGGCTCAGGGTCATGTAGAGTATATTTAGGTATGCTTAGTGATGTTTTGCCCTCTTTGCATTATCGGCTAAACATACCATTTTTTTATCATTTTATTTTGCCCAATTTCTCATATTCTTTCACCTTGCTATTTTTCCTTCTTTCTTCATTTGTGTGAGTGACTCTCTTCTTGCTTGTAATTATTGTAATTTTTTTATTTCACTTTTCTTTCAAATGGTTCTTGAGTCACTTTACTTTTGTTCCTTCTCTCTCTTTATTCATTATTTGCTGTGGTTCCCACAACCCTAGTTATGGAGTTTAGTTACCCATAGTCATAATCACAATATTCAAATATATTGTATAAGAATTCATGTACTTACTTCAATGAGAAAGAGTAAAATCCGAAAGTTTGCTTGATTAATCAACAAAAATCACTAACAATCACTTACAAGAATCTCAAAATAATCAAGAATCTCACAAAAAGTCTAACAATAATCAAGGGCCTAATTAAATAATCCAGAGTCTAACCAAATAATCCCCAGTCTAACCTCAAAAACGAGGTTTTTCGAACTATTTATAGAAAATAAAAACCTAATTAAACAAGGACTCTATTTGCTGAAAATCTGTCAAAACGCGACTGGATCGACGGACATCGCGACGGATCGTCGTGGTCACGACGGACCGTCATGGACTCCGTCATACCATACTTGTGCAATTTCTTATGCTTCTCTCTTCATTACCCTCGACGGCAGGTATGACGGATCGTCACAGGCACAACGGCCCGTCGAGGGTCTCGGTTCCAAAACACTTGAACTCTTGGAATATGGGTACTGGGACTACTTCTCTGAACTTCATGACGAACTCACGATTTCCGTAACCCCACACTTGGTAAGACTTCCGTATCTTCCTTTAGCAGTTGCACTACGCTGCCACTTATGGACCGTCCCGAGCATGAGGGACCGTCGCAAGATCCGTAGGTGGTCTCTTTTGCATTTCTTCGCTCAAAAACCTCCGCATTCATCTTTGGAAAGATTTCCTGCAAATAAGGAGAAACTTATATAAAAATTAGCAGAAAAAGGCTTTTGGACACATTAAACTTAAGGAAAAAGTATTAATAATACCGTGAAACCACGATATATTAACACCCTCAACTTAACTTCGTGGCTTGTCCTCAAGAGACACACTATGACTCAATACAAAATCTTTGTACAATATTATCCATGTTTTATCCTTTGCAATCATTTGGTTATCAATCCCGCTTAATCTCATCATATTTATGCATGCTATCACTATTAGGCTTGAATTATGTGGAATCAGACCATGACACAGACTCACCATGCACTAACACCTATCATCTTCAATTTCTCACCGAGGTGCTAATATTTCCGGTACTGCAACTAGTGTCCTCACTTCAAAAAAAATCCTCATTTTTCACACAATGATTTCAGTTTGAGTATAAGATTACTTTTCAACACTCACTCTCAGAACAAATTGACACTCATTCATAACTATTGCCATAAGCTTGCCCTTATTTTCACTGCTTTAAGTTTGCTATACAACCCTTAGGATCACGATAGGACTTTCTTAGCTTGTAACACAGGCTCAGGGTCAGGTAGGGTGTATTTAGGTATACTTTAATGATTTTTTGCCCTCCTTGACATATCGACTAAACATACCATTTTCTATCATTTTCTTTTGCCTAGTTTCCCATATTCTTTCACCTTGCTATTTTCCCTTTTTTCTTCATTTGTGTAAGTGACTCTCTTCTTTTCTTGCTTGTATTTCTTGTAATTTTTTTAACTAATTCTTGAGTCACTTTACTTTTGTTCTTTCTCTCTCTTTGTTCTTTCAACCCCACTTTCCAGAGCATTCCTCATAATAGCCACCCTCAACTCAAGGCTTTGCCATGAGTCAAAGTACACAATACCCAAAGTTGGGTCAGGGCCATGAAATGGTTGTTTACTGCATTAGCCACCCTCAACTTATGCTTTTGGCATAAGATGAGGTGCACCCATGTTGAAGGAGGGACCAGGGCCAACACATTATTCCAGAAAAGATCAGTTGGGGTGAAAAAGAAATGTCTATTTTAAGATCAAATCATTTGAATCAAAGAGGTATTAATTTCATTCGAAGTTTTATTTGGGCTAAAACTGGCTATATTGAACAAGGGCCTATGATCCTTTCCTAATTGTCTATTACAACTTACTTTTAGCAGGACTAAACAGGAAATTTCTAGCTCAGTACAAATAGTGGACTATTCAAATCTTCCTCACACTCACTTGACATCTCATTACTCTACCAGATTATCAGAAACTAGTTCCAATTTTAGACTTAGGGTCGTTCAGTGGCGTATCTCTATGTCATGCTTAGAGCCACAGATTTATCACTTACTATGCCTAGTCATGCATCACTTTCATTTCATCAGGATATCATTTTAGCCATCATGCTTCAGAGTTAAACTATGTACACAAGATATTGGGATAAAAGAACACAAACAAGAAAACCCCAAAAGAGGACAGTGAATTGGGCTAGAAAGACATGCAATTTTCTTCAATGCATAAAAAAATTGAAATACGAGAATGGTAGGTGAAGCAAACCTGGGGCGCAAAGCGCCGACGATCAGCAAGCTGGTGGGTCCGGTTCCCCGGAACCCACTACCTCTGTAGTCTGGACACCCTCAGTAGTGTCCTCATCAGCAACAACACTATCAGCGTGCCTCTCGCTATCACCACATCTCTGGAGCTAGATGCCCTAGCAGTTAAATCTACTGCCCTGATCCTACGCGCCTCCTCATCAGCAAGCGAGGCTCTCCTTGCAGCCTCCATCTCACGACTCTCCTTCTTCCGTACTCTAGCCTCATCCTCCTCTCAAACCTTACACCTCTTGGCATGCTCTCGGGGGGGAGGTGGTGGAATCTCGAAAGTGGCGAATAAGGCCGCCATCACTATGTCCACAACAGTCTCTGTAGAAGGGGACTCAAACTCAGGCACCCTAGCCTCTAGGATCATATCAATGTCCTCTCAAAGAGTCTCGACCACCGCCCGAAGGGTCGACAAGTCCACCTGAGGGGCTGGCCGGGCTAGCACCCGCAACTCAAAAGCGTCCAAGCGCTGATGAACCTCAGAGATCTTCCACTTTGTGTGCTGGACCATTTTCCGCTCCAAGCGCTCTTCTGCCTCAACAATATACCTCTGCATCCAAGGTTGGATGTGATGCAGAAGTGTAGCCGTTTGTGCCTCTAGTTTCTGTAACCTAGCAAGCGGGACTAGAGCGGGGAAAGTGGCTGAGCGAGAGGAGCTCGGGGCAGTGCTACTACCCAGGATAGACTCGATTGGGGTAGTGTCAGTGGTTTCAAAAGCAGCCTGTGTAGCCGTGCAAGCCTGTGCTACCGTATTAGTCAAATTTTCACCAAGTGGAGGCATCTCTGGACAGGGCCCTCTTTGTGGAGCCAACTCATTGGCCTCATCCCTGATGATGCTGATATCAATAGTGCCCAATGGTGTCTTGAGCTGATTAATGTGCCGATGGGCACACCTACGGACCTGCACAAGGAAAATATCATGCACGGAAAAGGGTAAGTAGTTGTGACCTTAAAAGCCCTCTCGTGCATGACCGCCTATAGAAGCCAAGAAAAGTCCACCTCAAGCCCGGCTATCATCGCCATCAAAACTGCACTATCCACTGGGACTATATTATCAGCGGTCGTGGGGGAAAGGCAGTGGCGGACAATCAACCATAAGAACTTAGCCGTGAAGGTCAAGTTAGCCTTCTTGATGTCGCCCTTCGACTCTGCTACCCAGTCTGCACCCTCTCCACCAATAGACAAGTTCAGGGCCATCCACCTCTTGGTAGTCTCTCTCAGTGATGGTTGACGCAAGAATTGGCTACTTTTGACAATTTGCCACCGGTAGTCAAACTCGGCGGTGAGAGGGGTACGATTGGCATCAACATCCTCACCGTATAGTTACCGGCGGATGGCAGGCAGAGAGATATCGACCTGAATGCCACATACTCGGACATTCCCAAGTAGGGCTTGTTTGATGGGGGTAGCCCGCCTATCAATATTTGATCTAAGAGTAGCCACGTAAGAGGTGTAGAACTCTCGAACCAACTCTTCACTATAACGGCCCAAAGAACGCGCTGTCCACTCCAGTCGGTGTCTGGTGAAGAGATTGTGGATCTCTGGCATAGTAGGGAGACTTCCCGTAAGGACCTGCCTTTCCAGTGTAAGGGTCCATATCATGACTCCTTTATCATATAGAAACTTTGCGTCTGAATAAACTTGATATTGCCTGTCGAGACACCTCCGGTTGGGATGGTCGGCAACTAGGGTGAGAGCACAAGTCGGTGAGCCAGGAGTGGAATCGATACTGTCAGCCTCATCGGACGAGGCAGACTGTGCAGCCGTGGCGGGTACAGGGACTTCAGCAGACCAGGAGGCTTCCTCCGACCATGAAACTCCTTAGGATCCAGAAGCTCATTCTTCATGAGTAGCTGACCCAGAAGGTGTGTCGGTCAGTATGCACTCCTCATCAGACTGGGAGGCAGTGACTACATCAGACGCCACCTTTTTGGGCGCAACTCTGGTAGCACATACAACTCGTGATGGAGTGGCAGTGCCTGGGGGAACGTACTCAGGGTCACGCTCATCCTCCGAGCCAATGTCCAGGTGGGCAGACGGGGCGACAAACTTTGATTGCCCACGTGCGTAAACTCGATCTTGTTTTGGTTCCATAAGAGATAGTACCTGTAAAGAATCAATATTAGTACGAGAAGGAGCAACAAGACGAGAAAGAAGGAAACAAAATAAATATAAGAGCTAAGTTGTAATGACTTTTCTACAATAACAGTGAAACACGACGGACCAAGTGACGGCTCGTCGTGAGTACGACGGACCGTCATGGGGACCATCATGTCTTACTTAACTATGTTGATGTGGAGACCCCTGAAGGAAAGTCTCTGACAAGTATGACGGATAAGCTTGACGGACCGTTGGGACAATAACGGTCTGTCATCGATGTCCGTCGTGGAGACCCTTAGGACAAAGGTCTCTGACCATCACAAAAGTTGTGCAGGACAGACTGTAGAGGGTGTGACGGTTGTCTTAGATGTCCGTCAGAGGACACTTAGAAAAAGTGGGAGACCCTTAGAACAAGGGTATCTGACAACCATGACGGTTGTTTAGGACGGACCGTCGTGGTAACGATGGTCCATTGTAGATGTCTGTTATAGGACACTTAGAAAAAGTATGGAGACCCTTAGGAGAGGGGTCTCTGACCGTCATGACGGTTGTGTAGGACAGACCGTCCATGGTGTGATGGTGCGTCGTAGATGTCCATAAGAGGACACTTAGAAAAAGTAGGAGACCCTTAGAAAAAAGGTCTCTCACAACGGGAATGGTTGTGCATGACGGACTGTCGTGGGAACGACGGTCCGTCGCATGTATCCGTTGGTGGACACTTGGAGAAAATGTACAGTGGGATGTTGGAACAGACCCTATGGCGGTCCGTCATCGGGGTCTTGTTCTGTCATTCAGTGACAGAACTGGGGTTGCCACAATCATCCCCTATGATTGAAATGGATTTTTTAGTGTTTAACCAACATTTGTCTAACCCAACTACCGAGCAAACTAGCAATGCTAAAGAACCTATTTCTAGAGTTTTAACAATGCAATTTAAGGATTCTTAACCTAGGTTAGACAAAATTGGATGAAAGCATGAAGACCCACCAAAAGAAATAGACTAATACGAATTGAAAAAAAAATGCAATGTAAATAGGTAGAGATCAGAGACACATACCTGAGAATTTGAAAAAAACAAGCAAGGAAGGTACTCGGTTAGCAAGAACAGAACCACAGCAGTAGACTCCACCCACTAGAGGGTAGATTTTAGGAATTTGGGGAATTGGGGAAGTGATCAGTTGATAGAGAAGAGAGGTAGGAAGCATGAAGTTGAAAAAGGAGGGAAATGGGAGAAAGAAGGAAGGAAATGGGTGAAATGAAGGGGCGGGTTTTTAAAGGTTGCCAATTTTTTAAATTACCCACAACCGGGTGTGGTCGGGTATGCTCATTAATGATGCAACGAGACCCCGACGATGGTCCGTCACAGATGCGATGGTCCATCATCGATTCCGTCACGTGTGCCCTAGTTCTGAAAATAATTGAAAGATGTACCTGGCATGACAGATTCATGCGATGGTCCGTCGCGTGCGTGACGGTCCGTTGATGTGTCCGTCACTAACTGTTGCAGTGTGATTTTTTGCCAAATTTCCTGGTGATGTGCCTGCAAATTTAAAACCTATTAGTAGAAAATGCTACCATTACTAGAAAGAAAACTATAAGTATTGGGTTGCCTCCCAACAAGCGCCTGATTTAACATCGCGGCACGACTAAAGGCACTTGATTACTCAAACTTCATCAAGATGGTATGCCTTGATTACTTCATTTGCTGATTCAGCATGCCCGAAATAGATTTTTATGCATTGTCTATTCACCTTGAACCGCACACCCTCCTTAGTTTCCAACTCAACTGCTCCATGAGTAAATAGTTTGGTAACCAAGTAAGGAACAATCCATTTGGACTTGAGCTTGCCAGGAAACAAGCTCAACCTAGAATTGAATAAAAGCACCAAATCCCCAACCATAGACTCTCGTTTTTCAATTTTTAGGTCATGCTACTTCTTCATCTTTTCTTTGTAGAGGGTGAGCTTTCATAAGCTTTCAGGCGAAATTCATCGAGTTCATTCAACCCAATTAACCATTGTTCTGCTGCTTCGTTCCAATCAATTTTCAACTTCTTCATAGCCCACATGGCTTTATGATCTAATTCAACCAAAAATGACAAGCTTTCCCATATACAAGTTGGTATGGGGACATACCTATGGGAGTCTTATACGCTATCCGTTAGGCTCAAAGAGCATCATCAAGCCTCCTTGACCAATCTGTTCTACTAGCGTTCGTTTTTGACAATATCTGTTTGATCTCCATATTTGACACTTCAACTTGCCAACTAGTTTGAGGATGGTAAGGAGTGGCCACATTATGGCGAACCCCATATTTCTCCAATAATCCCTTGAACAATCTGTTGCAGAAGTGGGAGCCCCTATCACTAATTATTGCTCTTGGAGGCCAAAACGAGAGGATATATTATTTTTTAAGAATGCAGTTACACTATTCCCTTCATTGTTTGCAAGGGCGATAGCTTCCACCCATTTAGATACATAATCAACCGCTACTAAAATATACTTCACTCCATGAGAACTCACAAAAGGATCCATAAATTCAATACCCCAAACATTAAATAACTCAATCACAAGAATGGGGTCTAGAGGGATCTCTTGCTTTCTTGAAATACCGCTATCTCTTTGGCATCTATTACATGCTTTAGCAAACTCATGAGCATCTTGATGAACAGTTGGCCAATATTACCCATATTATAATATCTTATGAGCGGTTTGGATACCACTATGATGTTCACCAACGGGTGAAGAATGGCATGCCTCTAAAACACTCAATATCTCACATTCTTGCACACAACACCGAATAATCCCGTCGGCACAAATCCTATATAAATATGGTTCATCCCAAAAGAACTTCTTCACATCGTACATGAAATTTTTTCTTTGATGAAAGGACAAGTCAGATGGAATAATATCACTAACTAGATAGTTTGCCAAATCTGCGAACCATGGAATCGAGTCTTGTGAGGAAGCCAATACATGGTCATCGGGGAAAGTATCATCAATATCAGTCTTATCACTTAACTCTCTCATAGCTTCATCTTCTAGTCGGGATAATTGATCGGCAACTTGATTTTTGGTCCCTTTTCTATCCCTTACATCAAAGTCAAATTCTTGTAGCAGTAATATCCAACGAATCAACCTTGGTTTCGCATCCTTCTTTGCCATCAAATATCTCAATGCTAAATGGTCAGTATGCACTATAACTCTAGTACCTAGCAAATATGAGCGAAATTTTTCAAAAGCAAAGACTACTGCAAGGAGTTCTTGCTCAGTCACTGTGTAGTTCTTCTAAGCTTCATTTAGGGCTTTACTAGCATAGTAAATAGGGTGAAGGATTTTGTTCTTTCTTTGTACCAATACTACACCAAGAGCAACCCCACTAGCATCGCATATCACCTCAAATTGACTGTTCCAATCCGGAAAAATAATGATAGGTACAGACACCAATTTTTCTTTTAGCTCATCGAATATTTTAAGACAGGATTCATCAAAATAAAATTTACAATCTTTCTCCAGCAGTTTGCACAATGGATGTGCAATTTTTGAAAAATCTTTGATGAATCTCCGGTAAAAACCTGCATGCCCAAGAAAGCTTCTCACACTTTTTATAGAGATAGGTGGGGGAAGTCTCTCTTTTACCTCGACTTTATCTCGATCAACCTTTATGCCCTTTTCTGAAATGCGATGACCCAAAACAATACCTTCTTTCACCAGCAAGTGGCATTTTTCCCAATTAAGTACTAAATTGCAGTCTTTACATCTCTTAAGGACCTCAGATAAATTGTTCAAACACCGCTCGAATGAATCACCAACCACAGAAAAATCATCCATAAAAACTTCTATAGTATCTTCCACCATGTCGGAGAATATCGACATCATACATCTCTGAAATATGGCGGGTGCATTGCACAACCCAAACAACATTCTCTTGAATGCAAAGGTCCCATATGGACAAGTAAATGTGGTTTTCTCTTGATCTTCTGGTGCAATAGAAATCTGATTATTCCCCGAATATCCATCAAGAAAACAGTACCACCCTTTTCCGGCAAGTCTATCTAACATCTGATCCATGAAGGGCATAGGAAAATGGTCTTTTTCAGTCCATGCATTTAATTTGCGGTAACCCATACACACCCTCCATCCAGTAACTGGTCTCATTGGAATAAGTTCATTTTTCTCATTGGGAACCATCACTGTCATTCCCCCTTTATTAGGTACACACTACACAGGGCATACCCAACTATTATTGGTGATCGGATAGATTACTCCGGCATCCAATCACTTAATGATTTCCTTCTTCATGACCTCTTGCATAGGTGGATTTAAGCGTCTCTGGTGCTCAATACTTGGCTTATGATCGGGCATGAGTTGGATTTTATGAGAACAAATACCAGGAGGGATCCCAATAATGTCCGCAATAGTCCACCCAATAACTCTTTTGAACCTTCTTAGCACTTTCACCAAACTCTCAACTTGTTGTTCATTCAGGTCTGATGCAATAATTACCGGCAAAATGTCACCATTTCCTAAGAATTCATACCTTAGATGAGGTGGGAGAGATTTTAGTTCTAACTTTGGAGCCTCCTCTATAGATGGTTTCGCGGGTGGAGACTCGCTATTCTTCATGTCTAACTCATATTTCTTCGGTTTAAACCAAACATCACCTCGATCAAGAGCCGCGACTAATGACTCATACTCTTTAATGCAATCGTTATCAAAATTCATTATCATTGCTGCTAATGCTTCTACACCTAGACGTTCTTTTATTTGTGTCTCAGATGACTCACCAACGTTGTAGGATATAGCAGATACCGATTGGAGCTCACCACTCTGCCTCATGGACCTACGAATGTTGAAGGTCACTTCCTCATTGTGCAACCGAAATTTCATCTGCCCCTTTTCCATATCTACTAAGGCTCTTCCTGTAGCAAGGAATGACCTCCTAAGAATAATAGGCACTTCAAAATCTACTTCACAATCAAGAATAACAAAATCTGCTGGAAATATGAACAACTCCATATTTACTAGCACATCGTAGAGTATCCCTATAGGCCTTTTTACTGTTCGATCGGCCATCAGTAGCCACATCACAGTGGGCTTTGGATTAACCAAACCCAACTTCTTGTAAATCGAAAGGGGCATGAGATTTATGCTTGTGCCCAGATCACATAATTCTTTCGCAAAATGTAATAACCCGATTGTCAAGGAATAGTGAATGCACCCGAATCTTCTTTCTTTTGTACCAGAGATCTGGTAGCAATAGCTCTACAATGCTACATTCTATCATCATCCTCAAAAGTGACCGATCTTCTCTTTGTAACCAGATCTTTCATTAACTTGTCATAATCGGGCACTTGTTCTAAAGCTTCTACCAAAGGGACGTTGATAAAAAGCTGCTTCAACATTATTATAAAACGCTGATATTTACCATCCTCGGTTTTTTTCACTAATGTTTGAGGAAATGGGGGTGGTGGTCTAGGCATGGGAGTTACCTTTTTAGGCATTTCAGCATCATTTCCAGTGTTATCTTCTACTTCACCGTTAACCTCTACCACTTTATCAGTATCTTTTGTCACCTTTTTCTCATTAGGCGGCATAGGTGGGTCAATGGTTTGCTTACCACCGTGAGTAGTGATTGTCATACAATTTCCATTATTTTTCAGATTTTGGACAGTGTTGCTAGGAAGAGTGCCCGGTTGCTGTGTGTTCACAGTCGCAGATAATTGGGCCAATTGTAACTCAAGCTGCTTAATCGATATTGCATGTGTATCGAATTTCTGCCCAATACCCGCTAAATCGCTCCTCAACTATGTAGTGTGCTCATCACTAGCATCGAACCTCCTCATCATTTTATGCAACATATCCTCAACTCGCGCCATACTACATTCACCATCCGTAGGAGTAACTTCAAAATTTTGAGGAGTAACATAGGGACCATTCCTATCATTTGTATTACCATAGTTACCCCTGTTGAAGTTGTTGTCGCGGTTGTAATTTCCTTCTCCAACATAATAACCCTCACAATTATAGTTACCATAGATCCTACCTTGGTTCCTTTAACCTTGGAGCAAATTCTCCTGATTAGAGCCTTGGGCACTTGGTCGGAAACCCCCCGTCTTCTCATTTATCGCATAAGAGTCCTTCTCATAATAACATTCATCATTTGGTGCACCCCAGTGACATGTTTTAATACCAACGCATTATCAGTTCTCATCTGAGCCATCTCTTTACGAATCTCATCTGTGGCCGGGTTGTGAGTGGATTGCACTGCAAAGTTATTTCTCCCAGTATTTGACTTCCTAGTACTCCAAGCTTTATTGTTTCGGGAGATTTTCTCTAACTTTTCGGCAATCTCAGGATAAGGACACTCCCCATAGGACCACCCACTATAGTATCCAACACCACTTTATTATTATCATCATGTCCCCGATAGAAGTATTCCTTCAGTGACTCATCATCTATACGGTGATTTGGGACGCTTCTCAAAAACAAGGTAAATATATCTCAAGAACTAATAACTGACTCTCCTGGTAGTGCCACAAAGTTGTTCACTCTGTCTTTGTGGTTTCGTTTCTTGGAGACCGGGTAGTAACATGCTTAGAAAACGTCCCTTAGTTGGTTCCAACTGAAAATTGAGTTATAAGGGAGCTCAGTGAACCAAATAGCAACCTCTCCCGTCAGTGAGAGAGGAAAGACTCTGATCCCCATTACATCCAAGTCAAAATCAGGCCTCCCTACACAACTTTTACACACTGCCCTTACCTTAGCTATATGGGCATGTGGATCCTCAAAAGGTAGCCCTGAAAATAAACCTTTGGTAGTGATCATTTTTATCAGGCTACTAGTTACCACAAAGGTGTGTCCTGGTGGTAGAGGGGACACGACAAGTGGCCCATCGGAGTCTGCTATATTGTAATAGCCTCTGTAGCATTCTTGAGGACGTGGAGTGGGATTTTGTCCCCTCTGTTGGTTTTCACCCAGAGCATCTGGTAATAACTGACCATGAACATCAATCGGAGCTGGGATGTTCTGGTTTGGATCATCATCATTAATAGCCAAGTTTCGATTCATGTTGCGTAGTGTACGCTCTAATTCGTGATCATAAGGAAACAAGAGTTCTCTTCTTCTCCGTGTATTTGGCATACAAGGAAGATAGTTCTGCAAGAATAAAAAACAATAAACAAAGTAAAATTAAGAAAATATTGACTAAACTATAGTAATAAGTTTAAGTTAATCTAAAAGCCACTTTCTCCGGCAGCGGCGTCAAAATTTGATACGCTCAAACTTAGTTCTAAAATAAGAAGTAAAGCGGTCGTATCAAGTAAAGAACCCAACTAATGAGGTTGGGATCGTTCCCACAAGGAAAATAGTTCAAACTTAACTTCAATCTATTATTACTATTATTTAGTCAATTATTTCCTTAGAAAACACAGACAATAAAAAGTTTTTTTTATTTCTAAATGAATGAAATAACTGGATAAATTAAAGTAGACAACTAACAACTTCAAATGTTGGAGTTTAATCAATTAATAAAATGTAACTAGGGTTTAAGTGTTCCCCACAGGTTCCTAACTTGATAATTCTAACTATAACAATTCTTTCCTAGTATCTTGCATGCAAAGTGATCAGTTATGTATCTCTAAATCCTTGGTTCGGCATCTACTAAATTTCACTCCGCACCTTGGTCCGGCTACGTGTGTTGCTATACTAACCTTTAACTTTACCTCTTATTAAGAATTGTATTTGATATTTGACTAATTTATTACCTCGTACCAATCAATAATAGCCAATTATATAATATACACTAAATATATGTTGATAATTCTTTTCCTATTATCTACCTCCTTGGTCCGGCAAGTAGCATTAAGGTGAGTTCTAACATTGGCCATCCGTTAAAAAGACTTCTAAGCGAAAGAATTATCAATAAATGCAAGACACTATTCTAGAATTGTTATTTTAGTTAGATTTTATCTTATTATTCACCCATGGTTCCCACAACCCTTGTTATGGAGTTTAGTTACCCACAGTCACAATCACAATATTCATATATATAATATGAGAATGCATGCACTTACTTCAATGAGAAAGAATAAAATCCTGAAATTTACTTGATTAATCGACAAAATCACTAACAATCAACTCCAGAGAAAAGTGTAACAATCTAAAGTGAAATAATCAAAATAATCTACTAAAAAAGAATCTAACATAAAAGTGTCTAATATACAAGAGTTTAACCCCAAAAACGACGTTTTTCCAACTATTTATAAAAAACTAAAACCTAATAAAATCAGGACTCTATTTGCTGAAAATCTATCAAAATGCGGCTGGGTCGAAGGACCTCGTGACGGGCCTTCGCGGTCATGACGGGCCGTCATTGACTCTGTTGTTCCATACTTTGCAAATTTTTCTTCTACTCTCTTCATTGCCCTCGATGGCAGGTATGCCGTTTCGTTCCAAGCACGACGGTCCGTCGAGGGTCTACGTTTCATAACACTTGAACTTCTTGGAATTTGGGTACTGGACTACTTCTCTGATCATCAAGACGAACCAGCAGGACGGGACATCGTGGCTACGATGGTCCGTCATGCACTTCGTAACTCCACACTTGGTCAGACTTTCCCATCTTTATTCAGCAGCTTCACCACGATGCACCCACGGACTATCACAGGCACGACGGACTATCCTAAGCTTCGTTGGTGGTAACTTTTTTGCATTTGTTGCTCAAAAACTTCCGTGTTCATCTTTAGACAGATTTCCTGCAAATAAATGGAAACTTACATAAAAATCCATACAAAAAGGCTTTTGGACACACACTAAACGTAAGGAAAAAGCATTAAAAATATCGTGAAACCACGGTATATCATTCACCATAGTCCTCCCGGGGTGGATAGCCTCATATTCCAAAAAGGGCATAGAGTGATATTTCTATGACAACCCCCAAGCTCCATAAACTATGTTTCCACCAAAGGAATATTATCTAGGGGATTCACCTAGATGTTACGTTCATGTTTGGTTCTACTTTGGCCGGTAGACCACCTTCCATCGGTTTACAACACCGAATTCCACACTTAGCTCTTGTGTTCTATGTTGGTTAAGGCAAGTGTTCCCGAAACTAAAATGAAGTAATAGACTATACACTAACTAGGGTGATTTTAGAGATTTGACTTAGCCTAGGTAGGGGTATGGGACTCTACCTATGCCTTGCACTAGTTTGCCTTGAGGGAATCCTTAGGAGGTTGTTATTGTGTTTTTATAATGTATATGATATAAATATGATAACTTTACATGTTGATGATTCTATACGTTGTTAGTTTCATTTATGAACATGCTATTGGTCTATAATGCTAAATGTGATGATGACTACTATTTATGCTACGTTATATTGAGTGGACGTTGCTCATGATCCTTTGTTTGGTTTACTTGATTGAGTAAGGTTATGGGGCTATACTTGGTCATTGCACTTGTAGGTTTAATGATGTGTTATGGGTAAGGGTCTTGCTTATGTTATGATGTTATGAATTCTTATACATATTTGTTGATGTCATGACTTGATGTTGGAGTTTTCTTGATTATGTATTAATTATTCGGATATACATGTTGACTTGACTATACTTGCTAATGTTGGTATTGTGTTGTACATGATTAGACTTATGGATTATGTAATTATTAGCTTATATGAGCTCTTGATTTTGCATAAAGCTTTTGGAAGTACTTTGTCATGGATTTGAACAAATGTCCTCTTTAGCATGATTTTACTTGTTTATATGCATATACTCATTGTCACGCCCTTTTTTCCCCTCAATATTTTTTTGATTTTTATTTTTCGAAAGAAAAAGAGTTTTTCCAATTAAAGTGACGTTTTGAAAAGGGATAATTATTATTCAGAGTCGCCACTTGGAATTGAGTTTTGGTGTTCCAAGTCACCTTGTTTAAATCCCTAATCAAAAGGAAATTTGACTCTATTTTATTGGTCTGCGAACTAGAAATTTGGGTAAGGAATTTTGTTGACTGAGGAGAAGGTCGGCACTCCTCGAGTCCCGTGGTTCTGGCACGGTCGCTTTATTGACTTTAGTATGACTTAACTTAATTTTTTTTGGACATTGTATTATTTAACTTAATAATAAAATTTTTATTTATCCTCAGATTTATTCTAAACTTATTTGAAACTGACTTATTTATTTTAAAGGGTCTTTATTAATTTTTATTTATTTTTATTGTGTAATTTTAAAGTTGAATATTTGTATTTTTTTTTCTGCTTATATTTGTATGTTTTTTAATTTTTAATGTTATTATAGGTAGAATATATATAGATATCTAGTTTCTAAGAATTAGAGTTTGTGTAGGAAAGAGATATTTAGAGTTCAAGTTAATTTAAGATTATATATTTATTTATTTATTTTAAATTTAAAATAAGAAAATAAATTTTATAAGATTTAAAGTTAGTTTTATCAAGAAATCCTAAATAAATTAGGAATGTTTTATTTTAAATTTTATATTTTTTTTTCTATAAAATTTGTTTCTCATTTTTTTTTAAATTTTATTTTATCATAATTTTAATTTTATTATCATTTTATAAATTTTTTTTTCTTCTCCTGTTTTTTAAATAATTTTTGTTTCTTCTTTTTACGTACTTTTTCATTTTTTGTTTTATTTCCTGTTTTATATAAAAAATCATTCTGCTTCTCTTTTTTTTTAAAAATCTTTTTTTTCTGCACGTTTCTTGTTTATTTTAAATTTTATATATATATTTTTTGATCTCTGAAAGTCCGTTTCTCTCTTTTTCTTCTTTTTTTTAATTATTTTATTTTATCATTATTTTTATTATATTATTATTTTATAGTTTTTGTCTTCTTCTTTCTTTTTTTTCCAATTATTTTGTACTAATTCTGTTATTCTTTTATCATTTTTTTTAATTGTGTTGTTTTTGATTTTTTTAACGTTCTATTTTATTAATTTTAAAATTGATTTTTTTTTAAATTTTACTTCTCTTTTTTTTACTTTTTTATATTTTTTTTAATTACGTTCTTTTTTTTTTGTTTCTGTTAAAAAAAATTTGTTATGTTTTTTCTTATTATTATATTTTCATACTTTTTTTCTTTTTCTTTTTAAAATCTCTTTTCTGATTATATAATTTCTCAATTTTTACTTCTGTTATTATTATTATTATTATTATTATTATTAGTTTATAATATTAATCTCTAAATGAAATTTATTTTTCTTTTAATTACAATTCTACTTAGATTAGTTTTTCATTTTGAAAAATCATTTATTAGTTATTATTTTTATATCCTAATCTAACAAGTCTACAATAAATTCAACAAAAATCTTCTAAAGTGAAAATAGACGAAAGATATATTAATCTATTTAATTTCATCAATTCAATATCATGAAGCAACATAAATTGCAAAATCTATCTAAAAAAAACATAATAATAGTAATAACGTAATAATAATCAATATAATACATGTGATTTAAAGTATTTCATGCTATTAGAATCAACTTTTCATAGAAGTAGTATTATTAAATCACGCGAGAATTTATAGTTACCTCGCTGCGAAAATTGATACCACAAAAGCGAGCTGTATCCACGAATTCGGAATAACGATCAAATCTTTAACTCTAACCTAATTCTCAAAAGAAATAACTCATTTTTTTTTCTTCGTGTTTGCTTGTTTTTTCTTTTCTATGTCTATCAATCTCAGTTTCTGTGTGTTCTCTATATTTCTCTCTGTATTTTTCTCTATATCTCTCTTTTCCTCTCTATATTTTTTTTGTATCTGTCTGTCCCCTTCTTTTTTTAACTGAATGTGTTTTTCTTTATAATAATTTTGGTTGAGAGTCTGGTGCTAATTAAAAGGAACATAATAGAGTGGGATTAGGATTTAATTTAAAATATTGTTGAGGAAATTATGGTTGAGAAATAATTAAATAATTATCCTACTAAATAAAAATGATAGGAAGATTAGTTTTTGGGAGTTTGAGGTTAATTAAGTTAAGGGGAAGGTAGTTTGAAAATCTAGGACTCTTTTTTTTCTTCTTCTTCTACCATTATTTTTAAACTAATTAAAATTTGAAGATTTAAAACAAATACCATAAATTCATATTAAAGTAATTTACACAATTTATTTTTTATTTATTTTAAATATAACCTTTTTTTTAAATTGGTGTTAAATCTTTATATTTTAATAAAAAATTAGGTGTTCACAGTATGCCCCTCTTTGCTTGAAAACATGAAGAGTTTTCATGCAAAGACGTGAACAATGTGACTAATTTTTTACTGAAATATTTATGTGAAAAATTTATAGTAGAGAAGAGGTTTGATTGTGTCCTAACTTTTAAAAACTACCTATCCTATGTTGAGATAATAAGGAGTCAGACGTAGTTACAATGAGTTAGGTAGTCGAGTGAGGTTTTGTCGAAATTCTGGTTCATAGCTCCAGCTATTACATACAAAAACAAAATGCAGAAGGAAAGATATGTAATCCTATCTACTCCGATAGTGCTAAGTCTTTATTTTGAATTCTCAGATATCGCTTCACCCTCTTTGGTAGGTTCATCGATTCTGAACTTTGCTCTGGACATCTGAGTTTAAAACTTGAAACTTCATGACTTGACTTTAGCCACTGACGTTATTCTTCATGATATTTTTGAAAACTCATTTTCTTGAAAGGATGAATTCTTTTATTTTTGAACTGCAAATTTCTGTACTATGTAGAAACCTGCACACAAAATAAAATTTTCTGCCTAGTTTGCACTAGGAAATTTTGTGAGTTACTGATAAAAGCTATAAAAGTCTATACTAATAATAAAAACAATGTTTTTGTAGCCTATTAAAAAGTGTAAAAAAAATACAAAAGGGAGTTTTCTACCCAAATTACAATCAGGGGTTATTGTGCCCTGTGAATACATGAAAAATAAAATAGGGGTTATTGTGTCCTCTATGTAACCAGGGGTTATTGTGCCCTCTGAAGACATGAAAAATAAAAAAAAAAGGGTTATTGTGCCCTATATGCAACCAGGGGTTATTGTGCTCTGTGAAGAAAAATGATAGGGGTCATTATGCCCTCTGAAGACATGAAAAAAAAATAGGGGTTATTGTGCGCTATATGCAACCAGGGATTATTGTGCCCTGTGAAGACAAAAAGAAATGATAGGGGTCATTATGCCCTATATGCAATCCAGGGGTTATTGTGCCCTGTGAAGACATGAAAATAAGGATAGGGGTTATTGTGCCCTATATGCAATCAGGGGTTATTGTGCCCTGTGAAGACATAAAAAAAATGATAAGGTTATTGTGCCCTATATGCAATCCAGGGGTTATTCTGCCCTGTGAAAACATGAAAAATAGGATAGGGTTATTGTGCCCTATATGCAACTAGGGGTTATTGTGCCCTGTGAAGACATAAAAAGTAAAATAAGGGTTATTGTGCCCTATATGCAACCAGGGATTATCGTGCCCTGTGAAGGCATAAAAAATAAGATAGGGGTTATTGTTCCCTATATGCAACCAACGGTTATTGTGTCCTGTGAAAATATAAAATAGGGGTTATTGTGCCCTATATGCAACTAGGGGTTATTGTGCCATGTGAAGAAAAATGATTGGGGTTATTGTGCCCTCTGAAGACATGAAAAATAACATAGGGGTTATTGTGCCCTATATGCAACCAGGGGTTATCGTGCTCTGTAAAGACATAAAAAATAAGATAGGGGTTATTGTGCCCTATATGCAATCAAGGGGTTATTGTTTCCTGTGAAGACATGAAAAAAATGAAAGAGGTTATTGTGCCCTATATGCAATCCAGGGGTTATTGTGCCCTTTGAAGACATGAAAAAAATGATAGGAGTTATTGTGCCCTATATGCAATCCAGGGGTTATTGTGCCCTGTGAAGACATGAAAAAAAATGACAGGGGTTGTTGTGCCCTATATGCAATCTAGGGGTTATTGTGCCCTGTGAAGACATAAAAAGTAAAATAAGGGTTATTGTGCCCTATATGCAACCAGGGATTATCGTGCCCTGTGAAGGCATAAAAAAATAAGATAGGGGTTATTGTTCCCTATATGCAACCAACGGTTATTGTGTCCTGTGAAAATATAAAATAGGGGTTATTGTGCCCTATATGCAACTAGGGGTTATTGTGCCATGTGAAGAAAAATGATTGGGTTTATTGTGCCTTCTGAAGACATGAAAAATAACATAGGGGTTATTGTGCCCTATATGTAACCAGGGGTTATCGTGCTCTGTGAAGACATAAAAAATAAGATAGGGGTTATTGTGCCCTATATGCAATCAAGGGGTTATTGTTCCCTGTGAAGACATGAAAAAAATGAAAGAGGTTATTGTGCCCTATATGCAATCCAGGGGTTATTGTGCCCTTTGAAGACATGAAAAAAATGATAGGAGTTATTGTGCCCTATATGCAATCCAGGGGTTATTGTGCCCTGTGAAGACATGAAAAAAAATGATAGGGGTTGTTGTGCCCTATATGCAATCTAGGGGTTATTGTGCCCTGTGAAGACGTGAAAAAAAATGATAGGGGTTATTGTGCCCTATATGCAATCCAGGGGTTATTGTACCCTATGAAGACATGAAAAATAGGATAGGGGTTATTGTGCCCTATATGCAATCCAGGGGTTATTGTGCCTTGAAAAAAAAAGAAAAAATGATAGGGGTTATTGTGCCCTATATGCAACCAGTGGTTACCGTGCCCTGTAAAAATAAAATAGGGTTATTGTACCTTATATGCAACCAGAGATTATTATTTTTTACTTATATTATTATTAATTATTATTTTATTTTATTTTATTTTTATTAATATATAGACCAATCTAAAAATAAAATAAAATGCCCCATATTTTATTAAGAAAAAAATAATCCTTTTTTTTGTATAGTATATGAGAGATAAGGATTCAAAAACTTATCATCGCGGCGTTTGTCTCTAGCAAATTACTTGCACGATTTGTCTTTATAGCTCTTTCAGCCTATAACTTCACCTTGATTGTGCTCATGCCAAGACGAAATGTCCTCATTTGATAAATTGTGTCATTCATGATTTTTTACCAAGTAGACATTCTTATCTTTTCACTGTCGTCTTATTGTTCTCGTGAAAATTTTCACTCATAAGACCCTCTTATTTTTTTTATTTTTTTATTACATACCATAGGCTACAATGTCATGTTTCAACCCTTGGAGTTTTAAAATATCATGATCATTATTTTATTGAGTGATTAGACCGAACCTTAATGAAGGGCTGCCTACGTATCCTCTTACGAATCAGGTCGAACGTAATTCAATAAAAAATATTTTTGTTTTTTTTTTATTTTTAGAAATATAATGAAAAAATTGGAAAAAGAATTAGTTTATGTTTGATAATCCCTTGACTTCAGTTGGTATCAACAATTAGTATTATGCATATGAACTACATTCAACTACTTTCAAATTAATTTGAGGTCAACTTTGAGTAATTTATATAATTTCAAATTGTATCTCAAATATTCTTAAGTAATTACAAGATCAATTTATCTTGCTAAAATTAATGGATAGAATTATTCGTATCGTCATGTTTCAAATGCACTCGCAACATATGAAAGTCCTACTTCACACAATATAATAATTTAGATCGTAGGACATTTTTGAAAGTCACTCACACTCAGAAAGATATTCGTTCAATGCATGAGATTGAGATACCATATGTTTTTGGCCCTCATGTAAGCATCCACTAATATGAGAACATGAAAAATTAGATCAAATAGGACTTGTCATTGGCTTGTCATGTAGTCTTAGGAAAAGTAAGATATTCATTCGGGATAAAGTGACTATTTCCTCCTTAGAATTTGCACAATGCTTTCAAAATTTTTTTTCATTTGACCTTTTTTTTTCTTGTAAGATCTTTTTTCATTTATTTTTTTCTCTTCATTTTTTTTTTGATTTCATCTCCTTTTTGTTGGAGATTTTTTTTTTCATTTTTCATTCTATCTTTTTTTTTTGACATATTTGATCTTTTTCACATTGTTACCCAACTTAAGTCTTTGATGTTATGTAGATATTTCATAGTGCACTCAAGGAGGTGAGATAAAGGGATTAGTGCAATTATACACTCAAAAGGTATATGCTAAGATGTAGTTATTCAAATAAAAAGTTTTCAGGGTCGAAATAGTAATTTGTAGATAAATGTCATTCGGTAGGCTTGAAAGGCACAATCGATTCAAAGAAAGCCTATATTCCTTTCTCAAGTTAAATATTGCTCAAAATTTCGTCTCAACCAACATTCGGGCCAAGTTCTAGATCAACAAAATCATGACTTTGAATTTTACGTCTAAAGCTCACCACACAATGCATTTGAAACAATGAGATCAAATTTATTTTATCCATAACTTTAAACAAGATAATTTCTCAAGTATGACATAAATGTATTGAGAGATGCCAATAGAAGTCTATAGGTCACAACAAAGATGATCTGTCTTACCAAATAGTTTAACATTTTTTTTCTTATGCATAATCCTAAGCATGTTGTTACCAACCAAGTCAAAGAAAAAAATCTATTTTTTTGCCCCAGTTTATGTGACTAGAATTTTTAGAATTTTTTTTCTCGGTTGGACAGAACCTCACAATAAGGTTGCCTACGTATCTTGTTAAAACAAGAATCAGGTCTAACGTAGTTCCAAATTATAAGTAAAAATATATTTTCTTAAGCACAAATCCCTTTTTAATATATACATATATTATTTCATTTTTTAAATTTTTAAATAATAATTAAGATATTTTTTAAATTTTTTAATTTTTAAATATGGATCACCGAACCCAAGGAAGGTTGCCTACGTATCTCATCATGGTGAGAATCAGGTGTGCGTAGTTCGTTCAGATTGAAGTCTAAAATAATTTTTGTTTGAAATTTGTTGACAAATGCAACTCTTTTCTTCGTTTAAAGTGATATAAGAAAACTTTTAAAATTTCTTGTTGTGAACTTTACATTGTAAAAGATTTTTTTTTCTATTGTTCTGATTTTAATTTAAAAATGGCAAATTGAGTTACTTATCTAGATAGATCGGATCAGATGTAGAGTCTTTCATTAAATCATATACAAATGATTCAAATAATGAAGTCTATTAGGAACTATCATATTTGGTTTCAGTTACCAAACTTAAACTCGTGGAGAAAAGTATCTAGACTGGCTATAAAATGAGCTGACAACTCGAGTCAGGGAGTAGCAACGTATCGGTAGCAGCGGTTTCCGGCTTTGTGCATGGGTGCTCTCCATCCTAAAATGGTGTGACTAAATATCCTTCACCATGGACCGAAGATCCACTGGCTATCTTTATAAAATTGGGGTGCGCAGTCGCAATTCCCATAATTATATTAGTGAATACTCATAGTTGTGTGCAAGAAAACAATTTATATACCGTTCAAATAATATTAAAATAAAAATAAATATACAATTAGCACATTAACACAATAAATACTATATCAAAAAATGTAAATAAATAAGTCATAGTCATACATAAATTAATATTTAAAACTCGACTTCTAGTTAATCCCCAGCAGAGTCGCCATCTGTCACGCCCTTTTTTTTCCCTCAATAATTTTTTTGATTTTTATTTTTTGAAAAAAAAAAGAGTTTTTCCAATTAAAGTGACGTTTTGAAAAGGGATAATTATTATTCAGAGTCGCCACTTGGAATTGAGTTTTGGTGTTCCAAATCACCTTGTTTAAATCCCTAATCAAAAGGAAATTTGACTCTATTTTATTGGTCTGCGAACTAGAAATTAGGGTAAGGAATTCTGTTGACCGAGAGGAAGGTGTTAGGCACCCTCGAGTCTCGTGGTTATGGCACGGTCGCTTTATTGACTTTAGTATGACTTAACTTAATTTTTCTTTTTGGACTTTGTATTATTTAACTTAATAATAAAATTGTTATTTATTCTCAGATTTATTCTAAACTTATTTGAAACTGACTTATTTATTTTAAAGGGTCTTTATTTATTTTTATTGTGTAATTTTAAAGTTGAATATTCGTATATATTTTTTTTGTGCTTATATTTGTATGTTTTAAATTTTTAATGTTATTATAGGTAGAATATATATAGATATCTAGTTTCTAAAAATTAGAGTTTGTGTAGGAAAGACATATTTAGAGTTCAAGTTAATTTAGGATTATATATTTATTTATTTATTTTAGATTTAAAATAAGAAAATAAAATTTTATATGATTTAAAGTTAGTTTTATCAAGAAATCCTAAATAAATTAGGAATGTTTTATTTTAAATTATATATATATATATATATATATATATATATATATATATATATATATATATATATATATTATTTTTTTCTGTAAAATTTGTTTCTCATTTTTTTTAATTTTATTTTATCATTATTTTTATTTTATTATTATTTTATAAATTTAGTCTTCTTCTCCTTTTTGTTTATATAATTTTGGTTTCTTCTTTTTACGTACTTTTTCTTTTTTTGTTTTATTTCCTGTTTTATATATAAAAAAATCATTCTGCTTCTCTTTTTTTAAAAAAAAAATCTTTTTTTTCTTTTTTTTTCTGCACGTTTCTTGTTTATTTTAAATTTTATGTATTTGTTTTTTTTTTGTTCTCTGAAAGTCCGTTTCTCTCTTTTTCTTCTTTTTTTTATTATTTTATTTTATCATTATTTTTATAATATTATTATTTTATAGTTTTTGTCTTCTTCTTTCTTTTTTTTTCCAATTATTTTGTACTAATTTTGTTACTGTTTTATCATTTTTTTTAATTGTGTTGTTTTTGTTTGTTTTTTTTAACGTTCTATTTTATTAATTTTAAAATTGTATTTCTTTTTAATTTTACTTCTCTTTTTTTCAACGTTTTTATATTTTTTTTATTTATGTTCTTTTTTTTGTTTCTATTAAAAAATTTTGTTATGCTTTTTCTTATTATTATATTTTCATGCTTTTTTTCTTTTTATTTTTAAAATCTCTTTTCTCTTTATATAATTTCTCAATTTTTACTTCTGTTATTATTATTATTATTATTATTTTTATTATTAGTTTATAATATTAATCTCTAAATGAAATTTATTTTCCTTTTAATTACAATTCTACTTAGATTAGTTTTTCTTGTTGAAAAATCATTTATTGGTTATTATTTTTATATCCTAATCTAACAAGTCTTCAATAAATTCAACAAAAATCTTCTAAAGTGAAATTAGACGGAAAGATATATTAATCTATTTAAATTCATCAATTCAATATCATGAAGACACATAAATTGCAAAATCTATCTAAAAAAAACATAATAATAGTAATAACGTAACAATAATCAATATAATACATGTGATTTGAAGTATTTCATGCTATTAGAATCAACTTTTCATAGAAGTAGTATTATTAAAATCACGCGAGAATTTATAGTTACCTCACTGCAAAAATTGATACCACAAAGCGAGCTGTATCCAAGAATTCGGAATCACGATCAAATCTCTAACTCTAACCTAATTCTCAAAAGAAATAACTCATTTTTTTTTCTTTGTGTTTGCTTGTTTTTTCTTTTCTATGTCTATCAATCTTAGTTTATGTGTGTTCTCTATATTTCTCTCTGTATTTTTCTCTATATCTCTCTTTTCCTTTCTGTATTTTTTTGTATTTGTCTGTCCCTTTTTTTTTCAACTGAACGTGTTTTTCTTTATAATAATTTTGGTTGAGAGTCTGGTGCTAATTAAAAGGAACCTAATAGAGTGGGATTAGGGTTTAATTTATTGTTGAGGGAATTATGCTTGAGAAATAATTAAATAATTATCCTACTAAATAACAATAATAGGAAAATTAGTTTTTGGGATTTTGAGGTTAATTAAGATAAGGGGAAGGTAGTTTGAAAATCTAGGACTCTTTTTTTTCTTCTTCTTCTACCATTATTTTTAAACTAATTAAAAGTTGAAGATTTAAAACAAATACCATAAATTCATAACTTTTTTATTATTAAAGTAATTTACACAATTTATTTTTTATTTATTTTAAATATAACCTTTTTTTAAATTGGTGTTAAGTCTTTATATTTTGGTAAAAAATTAAGTGTTCACACTCATACTTAGTACAAGTGTGTACTAATCTCATGTTTATGTTTACTATAAATTGTAGGATCCGGCCATTAAGCTTATAAAAAAGCCTTTGAAGACTACTTGGATATAAATGTTCGGTAAGTCCTCACTTTACGAGGACGATGACACTATCATGATATTGAATATTGTTTAGTCTTAAAGACAATTTAGTTCATTCGCTTTCTTTATTGACTTTGTATATGCCTATATGAGGCCTTTATTATAATGAAGTATGGGTTGAACCCAAGATGTTGTATTTGACTTAGATGGTTTAATACGAGACGTATTTATAGACTTCTTATAAATCTGTAGGGTTTATATTATGTATGTGAAATAAAAGTAGAAGCCTATGTATTGCTTCTTATACGAGGAGTCTATTTATATTCGCTAATTATATACTATGTCTATGCGAAAGGTCTACATAAACCTCAATGTAGAAGTAGTTAAAAAGTGTTAAATTTTCCACTAATTTTACCTATGAAATGTAATGATGAATGCTAAGGGGTTAGTCTTAGTCCTATTCGAGGACGACGATACCGATTACTTCTAGGGGGTCTCCCCGGATCTGACTAACATGATATCAGATCATGAAGTTAAATATCTTTAGCATTGATGTCTCATTAAACCACGTTCATGTATAATCTTATTCATATTTGTGAAGCGCACCACACTTATGAGTGAGAAGCTATATGATGCTTAAGAAATTCTCATCTTCTTGGAAATCCAATGTCGTGCCTTTAGAGTCTACTTTATGTGCTTTCACCTAAACCTTGTATTATTTTTATATGTATGAATACTCGAATGGAAGACACACGAAGACCTGATGAAGATATTGCTAATGCGGGAGTTCCTCCCGTGGAAATTAGATCCTCTTCTTGAAGAAGTTGCTAATGATGACCAAACTCTGGCCAATCCTCCGACCTTGTCGAATGGACACATAAGGGCAACTTTCTCCAAATGGCCCAAGCCGTGACTACTCAAGCATAATATGTCACTACTAAAACTTAATCCATGACGGCCCAAGCTAACCGGGAGATGGTACCTAGAGGAAACCAACATGTGAGCAGCCTTGCCTCTCACTTGAGGGATTTCACTAAAATGAATCCCCCTACTTTATATGGGTCCAAAGTGGAGGAAGACCCCCAAAAGTTCCTAGACAGTCTACAAAATCCTATTTGGTATAGGATTTACTACTAGTGAGAAGGCCGAGTTGGCTACTTACCAACTAAAGAATGTGGCCAAACTTGGTATGTTCAATGGAGGGACATAGGCCTTTGAAGGGTGGTCCGGTGACATGGGCGATTTTCAAGAAGTCTTTTCTTTATAGGTTCTTTCCAAGGGAGAAGAGGGAATCCAAAGTGGAAGAATTCATCAACCTTCGTCAAGAAGGTATGAGTGTGCTTGACTATTCTTAGAAATTTACTAAGTTGTCCAAGTATGCTCATTCTTTGGTTTTCGACCGTAGGGATGAAATGAGCCATTTTGTGACGGGAGTGTCGGACGAATTGAAAGAGGAATGTCGTTAAAATATGCTATTTGACAATATGAATATTTCTCGTCTAATGTTTCATGCTCAACAAGTCGAAGAGTCAAGGTTTAAGAGGAAGAGTAGAGATGTCAATAGGGCAAAGTTATTTTGATGATGGTTCTTCAAAGAGTAGGATTGATATCCAAGACAAGAATAGATTTAAAAATAGGTATTCTAATCAAGTTATTTCCAAATTACCTAAGGCTCGTGACGATGGGGTTTCAAACCCTAAGCCTTAAAAGGGAAGGCGTTCTAGTTCTCTAAAGAAGAATCCAACTTGTGGAAAGTGTGGCAAGAAGCACTATGATGATTGCCTTATTGGAACAGACAATTATTATGGATGTGGTAAAAGTTGGCATAAGGTTCAAGATTACACAAATGTGAAGAGGCAAGACAAGGGGAGTGAACAATCAAGTGGTTCAAATGTTGATCCTCCAAAGAAGAATCGTTTTTATGCATTTCGCTCTAGGGGTGAACAAGAGAGTTTTCCAGAAGTGGTGACGGGTATGTTACAAGTCTTATCTATTGATGTATATGCTTTACTTGATCCGTGCGTGACATTGTCTTTTGTTACTCCTCTTGTAGCAAAAAAGTTTGATATTTTTCCTGACATTCTAAAAAACCATTTATGGTGACTACCCCGGTGGGTGAGTCGATTGTTGCAAAGAGGGTATATAGTAGTTGTCCCATAATGTTTCCCAATATAATTATTTATGTTGAACTAATTGAACTTGATATGGCCGATTTTGATGTTATATTAGGTATGGATTGGCTACATGCTTGCTTTGCTACTATAGATTTTAGAACAAGGGTGGTGAAGTTTAACTTTCCAAATGAACCCGTGTTAGAGTGGAAGGGGGGAAATTCTATTCCTAAAGGTCAAATTATTTCTTGTTTGAAAGCTTGCAAAATGATCTCAAAAGGGTGTTGATACCATATTGTAAGAATCAATATTTAGACTCTTAGATTCCTCTCATTGAGATGGTCCCCACAGTGAGGGAATTTCCTGAGGTCTTTCCAAATAATCTTCCCGTAATCCCTCTCGAACGGGAAATTGGTTTTGGTATTGACTTGCTACCGGATACAAATCCCATTTCAATTTCTCCTTATCGGATAACTCTGACCAAATTGAAAGAGTTGATGTCTCAACTCAAGTTTTACTAGACAAGGGTTTCATACAACCTAGTATTTCCCCATGGAGTGCTTCGTTTTTGTTTGTAAAGAAGAAGGATGGGTCCCATAGAATGTGTATCGATTATCGGCAACTTAATAAAGTTACCATTAAGAATAAGTATCCTCTCCCTCGGATTGACGACTTGTTTGATCAACTCCAAGGGGCAAGCTACTTTTCTAAGATCGATTCGAGGTCAGGATATCACAAACTTAGGGTGAGAAATGAGGATATTCCCAAAACGGCCTTTAGAACAATATATGGTCACTATGAGTTTAGGGTGATGTCATTTGGGTTGACTAATACCCCGACGACATTTATGGACCTTATGACTATGGGTGTTTCGAAGTTACCTAGATTTCTTTATCATTGTGTTCATTGACGACATCTTGGTATATTTGAAGAATGAGGGTGAGCATGTTGACCACTTGAGAGTGGTTTTGCAAGTCCTTAAAGAACATCAACTATTTTCCAAGTATAATAAAAATGAGTGTTGGTTGAGGTCGGTGGCTTTTCTTGGTCATATTATCTCTAGTGAAGGGGTAGAGCTGGATCCGAGAAATACTGAAACAGTAAAGAATTGGCCTAGACCTTTGGCTCCAACTGACATTAGGAGCTTCTTGGGTATCGTGGGTTATTATAGAAGGTTTGTTGATGGGTTTGAGTTCATTGATTATCCATTGACTACCTTGACCCAAAAGAATGTGAAGTTCAAGTGGTCGGAATCATGTGAACGAAGCTTCCAAATGTTGAAAGATTGGATTACCTCCGCTCTGATGTTGACCTTACTAGAGGGTACTAAAGGGTTCGTGGTATATTGTGATGCATCCCGAGTGGGTTTGGGGTATGTTCTTATGCAACATGTTAAATTCATAGCCTATACCTCTAGGCAATTTAATATTCATTAGAAGAATTACCCGACTCATGATCTTGAGTTAGTGGCAGATGTTTTTGCTTTGAAAATATGGAGGCATTACTTGTATGGTGTTCATGTTGATGTGTATACCGACAATAAGAGTCTTCAATATGTGTTTACCCAAAAGGAGTTGAATCTCCAATAACAAAGGTGGTTAGAGTTGTTGAAAGATTACGACATGAGTGTGCTCTTTCACCTTGGTTTAGCTAATGTGGTTGCGGATGAACTAAGTCGTATGACTATGGGTAGTGTGTCTCATGTAGATGAAGCAAAGAAAGAACTAGTGAAGGATATTCATAGTTGGATCGTTTGGGTGTTCGATTGGAAGATTCTCCGAATGGTGGTATTGTGGTTGATCACAACTTTGAACAATCTTTGGTGGTTGAGGTGAAGTCTAAGCTACACCTTGATCCATTATTGATGGAGTTGAAGGAATTGGTCCTTGGTAAGATTAATGAGTCATTCTCCCAAGGGTGGGATGGTGTTTTGAGGTACCAATGAAGGTTGTGTGTACCCAATGTGGATGATTTGAGAAATCAGATCCTAGAGGAAGCTATGGGTACCGTTATTCGATTCATCCGGGTTCTACTAAGATGAATCATGACATTAGAGGAGTGTTTTGGTGGGATGTCTTGAAAAAGACATAACGGAATTTCTCGCAAAGTGTCCGAATTGCCAACAAGTGAAAGTTAAGCACCAAAAGCGGGGTAGTTTACTTCAAGAAATCCAAGTTTCCACTTGGAAGTGGGAAGACATTAATATGGACTTTATAGTGGGTTTGCCTGGGAATCGAAGGCAAAATGAATCTATACGGGTGGTGGGGGATAGATTGACCAAGTCCACCCATTTTATTCCCATTAAGTCTACTTACTCGGTGAAAGATTATGCAAATATCTATATAGATGAACACTTGCCTTTGGTTGATTTCTCTTATAACAATAGTTATCATTCCTCAATATCATGACTCCTTTTGAAGCTTTGTATGGTAGGAGGTATAGGTATCCTATCGGATGGTTTGAGGTTGGCGAATCTTTGATTTTTGGTCTCGACTTGATTTATAAGACCTTGTAGAAAGTTCACCTAATAATAAATCATTTCCAAACAGCCTATAGTCGGCAAAAGTCTTATGCCGACAATATGATAAGAGCATTAGAATTCGAAGAAGGTCATAAGGTGTATTTGAAAATATCCCCCATGAAAAGGGTGGTATGATTTGGCAAGAAAGGGAAGTTAAGTTCTCGTTATATGGGTACCTATTAAATTTTGCAAAGGGTTGTCAAGGTTGCATACGAATTAAGATTACCTAGTGAGCTATCTTTGGTTTATCCGATTTACATGTATCTATGCTAAAGAAGTGCATTGGTGACCCCAAGTCAATTCTTCCTATTAAAGGTCTTGGAGTGAAAAAGAACCTCTCCCGTGAGAAGGTTTTGGTTCAAATTCTTGATCGTCAAGTGAAGAGGTTGATGAACAAGGAGGTGGCCTCCATAAAGGTGTTATGGAGGAACCACCTAGTTGAGGGAGCAACATAGGAGGTCGAGGCTGACATGAAGTCTATTTATCCTCATCTCTTTGCTATCTAAGGTTAGTTATTCCTATCAATAATTAAAATAATGAGTTTATTTGAATTTGACTTGTTTTGCAAAGTTATGCATGTTTATGGTAAAAGGTTTATTCTAAAATGAACTATCATGGAAAAATGTTCTTTCGCTTGAATTGCACTATTCCGTGTATTTGGTATGTGTTTGCCTTCATAATGTGATACTGAGCATGTTCGTACGTTGAAAAAGGAACTTTGGATAATTGACTCTTTGATGATATGTTGAGCCCATGTTGTTGTTGTGAGAAGGAAATTCCTTATGTTGTGATTTTGAGCTCCTATGTGTGAAAGTTGATGTTTTGAGTCATTTATGTAAATGCCATAATTATATATTGAATGGAGTTGTATAACACTCCTTGAGTTGTAACTCATGTTAATAATGATTTTGTATATTGTTGGTTGGGCTACTAGTCTTAAGTCTATCCTTTTCCTTTTAAAAAGTTTATTCTCATTTGCGGATGAATGTTCCTGGGGGGGGGGGGATAATGTAACATTCCGAAAATTCAAGACCTAATATAGAGCATAAAACAAGTGTCTAGGGGTATATATATTGTTTTAATACCCAAAATAGTGTGTATAAGTCATTTGGGAAGTTTTAGAGCCAAGACGTCATGGAACGTCCACAACGTCAAGGAACGTCCACAACGTCAAGGAACGTCCACGACGTCCGGAAACTAGGTAAATTGAACTAGTTGACGTCACTATGTTTGGTGAAGTTTTGGAAGGGTCAAATGAATTCTAAAACTTGTAAAAAGAGTGTAAATAGTATAAATGTAGTATATACTGCGCGAGTCAAGAATCAAGGGGCTGCTGCGCGACGCACATCCCACACGAGGTCCACCGACTCAGTTTACTTTGCAAAAATAAATTTGGATATTAGCCTCCCAATGCGGAGCCACTTTCCAGATTTGTAAACATCGTATTTTACGCATTTTGACTTCAAAAGAAGACCCATTTAAGTGAGGGAGTCTTGGATAATTTAGGGGGTGATTATACATAGCCTAAGGGTCAGTTTTAAGTAATTTTTTCACTCATCTAAACCTTGTTACAAAAACAAACGCAAAAGCTATCATCTCTCTCTACTTTCTCTCTCCCAATATCCTCCATTGAAGGAAGAACAAAGCTCAAAGAAGAAGACCAATTTCTCTAGGATTTCACTTAAATTTTGTAGATTAATCTTCACTAAGGTATGGTTTCTTCACTCTTGAGATTCATTTCCCCAAGAGGTCCTTTCAAATTTGATTTCTAGATCACGCAATTCCTAGGGTTTTCCAATTTTAATGGGTTTTCTTCTAAACTTCAAATTGATGATTGATCTTGATTAATTGAGATTACTTATGACTAACTGAGTATAGATTGTTTTTTAATTGATGTTAATTGATTGAATTTAATGAAGATCATGTCCCTTCCCCAATTTCCCAAATCTTTGATCTTGATTGTAAATTGATGGAATTTAAGCATGAATTGATCACTAGACTTGTTTTACCTATTCTGATTTATGTATAGATTGACTAGGGTAATGTATTGTTGGTATTGGATCAAATTCTTGATGAAGCCTATTTCCCCTAATCCTAGGTTTTGAATTGATGTTAATTGGATAGCGATGATGTGATTGACCTAGTTCTTGTGTTGATTACTATTGATTGATGTTACTACACCTATTGTTGGATGTAATTGGTTGGTTGATGGTAAGGACATGGTGATGGATATTGAAGGAGATTGAGTAAGTCGTATGATCCTAACCTTTACTTCAATCATGATGGCTGATGTAGTTCAATTGAAGCATGACTTATGATTAGCTTAAGTAGGTGGTGGTATTATGTTGAATTGAAATGTCTTGACTATGTGATTTTGAGATTATGTTTATGATGAAATGATATAAGGTTGGTTATGAAGTACCTATGTGCCTTATTATGACAAGATGATGATGTTATGCTAATCTCACCTATGAGGGTTGCCATGAAATGATATTCTCATGCAATTCCTAATAATATAATGACAATGACTATACAAGGGATTAGACTCTATGACCTAAACTAAGCTTATGATTGATAAAGAAAGATATTTTTAAAGGGACTCTATCTTAGCACCGAGTGATCTTGTAGATGAGGGGTGACACCTTCCCAAGGAGGGAAGGTAGGGTTCACCATAGTCCTCACGGGGTGGATAGCCTCATAGTCCAAAAAAGGCATAGATGGATGTTTCTATGACAGCCCCCAAGCTCTATAAACTATGTTGCCACCATAAGAATACTAGCTAGTGGATCCACCTAGATGCTATGTTCATGTTTGGTTCTACTTTGGTCGGTAGACAACCTTTCTTATCGGTGTAAGGTTTTACAACACTGAATTCCACACTTATGTCTTGTGGTGTATGTCGGTTAAGGAATGTGTTCCCAGAAGTAATTGAAGTAATGGACTATACACTAGCTAGGGTGACTTGAGAGGTTTGACTTACCTAGGTAGGGGTATGAGACTCTACCTATGCCTTGCACTAGTTTGCCTTGAGGGAATCCTTAGGAGGTTGTTCTTGTGTTCTTATAATGTATATACTATGAATAGGATGACTTTACATGTTGATGATCCTATATGTTGATAGCTTCATTTATGAACATGCTATTGGTGTATATTGCTAAATGTGATGATGACTACTATTGATGTTATATTATATTGAGTGGACATTGTTCATGATCCTTTGTTTGGTTTACTTGATTGAGTAGGTTATGGGGCTTTACTTGGTAATTGCACCTGTAGGCTTAATAATGGGTTATGGGTAAGGGTCTTACTTTTGTTATGATGTTATGAACTCTTATACATGTTTGTTGATGTCATGAATTGATGTTAGAGTTGTCTTGATTATCTACTTAGTTATGTGGATATACATGTTGATTTGACTTTACTTGTTAATGTTGGTATTGTGTTGTAGATGGTTTAGACTTATGGATTATGTAAGTATTGACTTATATGAGCTCTTTATTGTGCATAAAGCTTTTCAAAGTACTTTGGCATGGATTTGAACAAATGTACTCTTTAGCATGATTTTACTTATTTATGTTCATATAATCATACTTAGTACAAGTGTGTATTGACCCTATGTTTATGTTTATTACAAATTGTAGGATCCATCTGTTGACATTATAGAAGGCCTATGAAGAGTTCTTGGATATTTCCCAAGTGTTCGGTAGGTCCTTACTCTCCTAGAACGATGTCTCTATCTTGCTATTGAATATTGTTTAGTTGTCACATTCGGGGAGCACCCCCTAAAAGTAACATGGCGTACTTGACTTCTCGGAGGTCTTACACAAGCCCATAGTTATCATTCATAGCATTGACATAGTAAATTTAGCGGAAATTTACAACTTTTTGTAGCACATCATATCCTAGAAACTTAACTTCATATATGCATAAAATATAAGTCATAAAACATATTTAGACTCAGTATCTTTTCCATCTTAGAGTCACAACTTACAATACATTAGGGACACGACCCTTAAAACATAAGACATAACTATATAACTTTTAATAAACTTTACATTAAGACATGAACAGAGAATCCTTGGAACTTAAGGACCCCTTTCCTTGATCTTGGGAATCATCTATCAAGCTCTTCATCATTCAATACATCCATTAGCATCCATAACCTACACTTTGTGTATAAAGTAGATAAGAATGGGATTAGTACAAGAATGCACTAAGTATGGCAACCATGCATTTAAAAGGGACATTTTCTTAAAATCATGCTTCATGCCTTTTTGAGTAAATCTTTATAAAAACTTTATACAATAGCATTTATATCATTCACATACTTCATCTTAACAAATTCAAAAGCCAAAAATTACATAAGATCACATATATTTACTTCTTTGTATATTCATCATTATTAGACCTTGTTCATGACCCCAATCTTAGTCTACTAGTGCAATGAACATATAGAGCCCCATAACCCCATACATTATTAGTAAACCCTTCATGAGACCACAAACCTTAACATTCAATTCATACATCAACAAGTAAGTGAAGGAAACTTCATTCATGTTAATACAAGACCTTCATCATATAGACATTTAGACTAACATAGTGCATATGAGGATAGGACCACATCATATAAATTCATAACATGCACATATTTGTAACAAGTAGACCAATACTACAAACTCATGCATATGTACATAAACATAATCATACATATTAGGTCACCTTCCTAGGACTTCCTAAGGAGCTACTTGTGCAATGTCTAGATGGGTTCATTACTTCCACCTATCCTAAGTAACTCACCTTAAGTCCTCTTAGTTAGGATCCTATTCATTTGCTTCCATTCTCCATTTTACTTTAGGGAAACTATAGAATTAACTGACACTAAGACCATGGGTGCTAAACATGGAATTTGGTGTTGTAGAGCCTTACAGCAATGGAAGGTATTCCTATCTATCCAAGGTATAACATTAACATACATCCTAGCAGTTAATTCACTTTCCTAGATCCTATGTGGCAAGCATAGTTTATGGAACTAAGAGATAGGTCTTCCATCTTCATACCACTTGGTAATTAGGGCCTCCTATCATGAGAAAACATGGGTGAGTCTTCCTCAAAGGGAAGTCATCAACTCATGTGTATCCACAGGTGAGTATTCCTCTAAGGGAAGTCAACACTCTATAAGAAACAAATGGTGAATCTTTTTCCAAGAGAAGTCAACACCTGTCAATGTCAATTTCACTCGATGCTAAGCTAAGTTCCCTTTATTGAAAAGTCTTTATTACATTTTTCATAAAAATAGGCTTAGAATATTCATTCCTCATATGCTTATAGCATATTCAAGCACCTATCTAGTTTAGAGTATTCTTGGGCACACCTTTCAATTTCCCTTTATCAATTAGATCATCATTCGTGTTTGTGTGTATTTATATGTGAGCGAACCATTCAAATAACACATAATGTCACACATGTTCTTATATCAATATATAAGTCTATATATGTACTTATACGACCAATCCTTTCATATCAACACTTCAAGACACTATGCACATTCATACTTCATCATATCATATATTTAACATCATAGACATCATCTTAATATGCATAGTAGTAGACACTAGTGAATATGAAAACTACCTTTCATTTAGACACCATGAATTTTACTACTTGTAACATGCATGTAAAGTGAGTGTGTGTGTGTACATTGGCAAACATGATCACATAATGGCTATCAACAACACATTGAGGTATCCACCCTCTTATACCATAATACTCTATCAAGCATAAACCACACAACACAATAGCATAGGAAACAAGCCAACATCATATTACACTTAAGACTCCTAACTTGTGCTATTCATGAATGAACATAGGGATAAATAGGTAAGGGATTATTAACCATTTTAATTTATCATGCATGAACATATGGGTACATAGGTAAGGGATAATTACCCTAACATGGATGTACACATGATTATACAATAGCCATACAACCTAGATCACAACTAGAATAGGAAAGTAGGCATAAACTTCACATAGTATCATCGTAATTCATATGTTAATCAAACCTTCAAGTCCATGGTAAACACATATATAATTAAAATAAAGTAAACATCGCCACCATAAGTGGACAATACAACACAATGCCATGCAAGGCTTCATCAACACTATATAGAAAGGTAGAGGGATAAGGCATCCTTACCAATTCATCAATCGTTGACTATTATTGATCAATAGTCCATTATGATTATTTATACATTATAGAGAAGTATCTATAAGTGCTTAAATCATAAACGAAACCATGTACAAGTCGTTACAAGAGAATGATACAACTAGAGCACTATATCACATATATGGTATAAAAAAGGAGTTATAGATCATCAAGTAACTTCCTTAGTTTAATTCATATATCATCTTGTATAACTATCATTCCTTTAAGGCAGTAGCTAAATGAATCATAGTCTAGGTTAGACACTACTACAATTACCAATAACTTTGAATTCACTATAAGCATGCTTCATACTACGAATTCATGGAAGGTAAGTTTACATAGGTTAATCCAATTAAAACTATAATGAATTGATCCACATTGGATCCATTACATATAATTCATACCCACATTACATTATAGGCAGTAGCTATAGACAATTAACCATGATCAATTCATACAACAATTAACCTAACATCAAGTTTACAAGTTACAACTCCATAGACTCGAAGAACTTAGCTCAACTCATATTCACCCTTCTTAACCTTGATCATACACGATTTATAATTACAATTCAATCATTATATTACCCTTAAACAGTAGCTACAAGAACCACGACATAATCGAATTCCACTTTTTAATCAATTGAGGACCCACATTACAATGATCATCATGAAGACTAGGCTAGGCATGTTCAAACCTTTATACATTGATCCACATGGATTCTTCATCATCAATTCAACATCAATTCACGTACATAACAGCATATATAACCACTTCAACATAATAGAATCACAATTCAATCAATAAAAAGTTAAGATCACATAGCCCATGCAAGGACTAAATCGATTTAAGAAAGGAGCATGGGTTCATCATGCAACTGGAGTGAAATCACATTGAAACCAATACATTAAAATCATTTTATCATGATTTAACCATTTGAAACGTTTTTAGAAAGAACACATGGCTAGATTGAAGAAGAAGAGCTTTGATCAAAAAACTTTCTTTGAAAACATCGATAAGAACTCTCTAAGTGAAAGATAACTTATAGATGAAGGATCACCATACCTTTGTATAGTTTAAAACCTTTTAAACTTTATGATTAATCCATAGAATTCCAATCTCCAACCTTTTCTTGAGCTTCACCAACAATGGTGGTTTCTAGGGAGAATATTTTCGAGGGAAAGGTTCAATTCATGTGAAAGGATTTGGAATGGGTTCCTCACCTTTTTGATGACTTATATAAACCCAAAAGTAGCTAAATAAAAATATTAGAATTATTTTATTATGTGGGGTAAATTTCCCATTCTTCCCTTAAATAAAAAAGTTCCCTAGATAGTAGCTATAGGCCACCATCGACGGACCCATCGACTGGCCGTCCTTTGGCTTCCGTCGATTGGTCCATAGCCAAATTTTTGGATGAGACCTGCCCAAGCTAAGTGTCCATCAACGAGACCTCACCAACGGGCCGTTGGTTTACCAACTAGCTGTTGGTTGACCAACTGGCCGTCGTTTGGTCCGTCGATTGGCACTGCCAAGGTAGTGTCTCGACCAGCCTTGGGTCCTTCTTGTGGGGCCTTTTACGGGGCCCTTTAGAAGTCGTACCCAGATATTTCCAATATAAATACAAACCTTAGGAAGTTTTAGACTTTCCACATAAGTTTCACCCAAAAAACACCTGCAACTCGTCTAAACAGGCTAGGCCCCATCAAGACACACATTGAGCGTCTTAAGGGCTATTTGTCGAACGCCTTGGACGTTCTTGGTCGTTTGACCTCCAAACTTCTCGAAACTCCATAAAACATCTTTAAAAATCATTATAATTAATTTTAAGATTTCATAAGATCATAAAATACAGTATATGAACACGCATGGACATATGAGACACATAGGTGGCTAGTCGTCGAACATTTTGGTCGTCCCTTGACGTTCGACTTTCAAATCAGCTCAAACTTTACGCACTGAATCTAAAACATATTATAAGACATTTTAGGACTTTAAAACATTTATATGAAAATGTTAGGATCTAGACACCCTAACTCATTTTGGGGTCTTACAATATCCCCTACTTGGGAACATTCGTCCTCGAATGACACTTAGAATACTTTAATCACCACAAGGACATCAATGCTTCATAGAGCAGTTCATAATATTTATAACATCAACAAATCAATTCAGCACTCAATCACACAAGCAAGCAAAACCATTTCTCACTCACTCTTTAATGCATTTAAACACATAGGCTCTTATTATGTTCATAGGATGAACATCCTTCTCCTAATCATAACATGGTCATTTCACTTCAATTCATTAAGATATTATCTTGCAAGTATTCTTTAATTCACATGTAGGAAGATTTCAATAACACTCAAGAAGAAATTTAGGCATTCATACTTCAATGAACATAGACTTGAGTTAATTGAATCAATAAGGATCTTTATTAGTTAGACCTAGTACCATGAAGGTCATACTCAACCATACCATGCTTAGTGGTGCCCATGGAGGAATGTCCTTCTCCTCAATACACTTAAATGTATCATGAGTTTACACCTAATCAAAGTACAAGGTCAATTCCTTTTAACATGAGAAATTCTCAATTTTCAAACCAAGACATGAGCATATTTTCTTCCTAGTGAAGTCTAAATGGTAAGTCACACCAAGTTCATCACAACAATTAGGAAGTAATTTCACAAGTCAATTTCTAACATAGTTCTCACCTTCACAATAAGCATCTTTTGAGAAGAATAACACACATCATAGGCACACACATTAACACTTAGCTAAACATGCATTCACTTTTTAAGAATGAGACTACAATTATGCATCCCAAATCATAACAGTCACATAATTTCCAAGAGACTTTACACATTTCATTTTAAAGAGACTCATTTTTTCATCATAAGGCAAAATATTTCACCTCACAAGTGACTATTAACATGCTTCATATCTTATCTCATGAAGTCAAATGCATAACAAGCATATCAAGATGCAATTTAACATGACAAAACATGGATTTTATCAACAATTTTCTTGAATGATTTTGGAATCTTCACAATATCTTTAAGGTAATGTTAATCAATACATACCAAACTTATAAGGTCATGCAATTCATACTTTATGCAGAAATCTTATTCATGAACAAGCTTACTAAGAATTCATTAGATTCAAGATCAATTAAGAATAGAAGGACAAGGTAGAATAATATCTACAACCTTACTACCCCATCACCATCCCCCACTTAGGTTAAACCCAATCAAGAGCAACTTAATCCAAACTTAAGAGGATCTTAACTAAACAACCTTCATTTACATCACTTAAAAGTGATCACAACTTTAGAAGGAATTTACAGTAAGTCAACATAGGAATACCAAGGTATTCTAAACTTCATCTCCTAGGCAATTTATCCCCAACTATCAAGTTAGGTAATCTTATTCGACTACATAAGGTTTTCATACAATACAATGGATACCAAGATCATACATCTTTAGGGGGAATAATAGAGGAGACTTAGCCTTAAGGACTCTTTCTTTTCCTTCAACATTAAAGTAAGGTAACTTATAGGTCAATCAAACCTACATCATCACCCTACAAGGATAAGAGTACTACCCTCAATTCTAGGGAAACATCAATTCCAAAACATCAAGGGACTCACAACACAATAAGAAGTTAAAGATAATTCTACAACTCATGATGCCATAAGACTCTCATTCTTCATTCAAAATATGCAAATTTTAGGCAATTGATAGGAAAAGCATGACAATATGATATACAAAACTTTACCAACTCATCCCACATAAGCATGCATATTATCATCACACCTAGGATCAAGTCTATGCAAATGACTCCAATCCATACTAGGCAACTTATCAAGGACCACATGTATATAAAATGAAACATTGAACACCTTGAAGAACATATTCTTAAGGAAGCATGCTTTCATAGGAAGTCACTAAGAATTTCAAGTTTAAACCATAGCATAAGGCTACTTTCATACAAAACCATATAGTAACACATTATTCCAAAAGAACTCATGTCAACCATAAAAACTTCTAGCATGCTTTGACTATATCATGACATACATTTCTCAACATAACATGCAATTTCACATAAATTTCATATATATACACACATGGCATCACATCAACAAAACATTCCCAAAATTCACCTTCACACATACTCATTCAACCATATAACCAAGATAAGAATTTAAACTCACCTTTTCTCCCTCAAGCATGATGAAGAAGGGAAACTCTATCGTTCTAAAGCTCTCGTAACATTTAATATGCCGCGACTCAAAACCAATGATACAAGAGTCTACTAGACATGGCAATATGAGACTTCTTGGATCCTAAACCACTTATAAAAACCATGCTCTGACACCACGTTTGTCACATCGAGGAGCACCCCCTAGAAGTAACATGGCGTACTTGACCTCTCGGAGGTCTTATACAAGCCCATAGTTATCATTCATAGCATTGACATAGTAAATTTAGCAGAAATTTAAAACTTTTCATAGCACATCATATGCTACAAACTTAACTTCATATATACATAAAATATAAGTCATAATACATATTTAGACTTTAAGTCTCTTTTCCATCTTAGACTCAACAACTTAGAATACATAAAGGACACGACCCTTAAAACGTAAGACATAACCATATAACTTTTAATAAACTTTACACTAAGACATGAATAGGGAATCCTTGGAACTTAAGGACCCCTTTCCTTGAGCTTGGAAATCATCTATCAAGCTCTTCACCAGTCAAGACATCCATTAAGCATCCATAACCTGCACTTTGTGTAAAAAGTAGAGAAGAATGAGATTAGTACAATAATGCAAAGTATGTCAACCATGCATTTAAAAGGGACATTTTCTTGAAATCGTGCTTCATGCCTTTTTGAGTAATCTTTATAAAAACTTTATACAATAGCATTTATATCATTCACATACTTCATCTTAACATATTAAAAAGCCAATAATTACATAAGATCACATATATTTACTTCTTTGTATATTCATCATTATTAGACCTTGTTCATGACCCCAATCTTAGTCTACTAGTGCAATGAACATATAGAGCCCCATAACCCCATACATTATTAGTAAACCCTTCATGAGACCACAAACCTTAACATTCAATTCATACATCAACAAGTAAGTGAAGGAAACTTCATTCATGTTAATACAAGACCTTTATCATATAGACATTTAGACCAACATAGTGCATATAAGGATAGGACCACATCATATAAATTTATACCGCGCACATATTTGTAACAAGTAGACCAATACTACAAACTCATGCATATGTACATAAACATAATCATACATATTAGGTCACCTTCCTAGGACTTCCTAAGGAGCTACTCGTGCAATGTCTAGATGGGTTCATTACTTCCACCTTACTAAGTAACTTACCTTAAGTCCTCCTAGTTATGATCCTATTCATTTACTTCCATCCTCAATTTTACTTTAGGGAAACTATAGCCTTAACCGACACTAAGACCATGGGTGCTAAACATGGAATTTGGTGTTGTACAGCCTTACACCGTGGAAGGTGTTCCTACCTAGCCAAGGTAGAAGATTAACATAACATCCTAGCATCCTAAGTTAATTCACTTTGCTAGATCCTATGTGGTAAGTTTAGCTTATGGAACTAAGATATAGGTCTTCCCTGTTCATATCACTTGGTAATTGTGGCCTCCTATCATGAGAATGGGCGAATCTGCCTTAAAGGGAAGTCATCACCTCATGTGGATTCATAGGTGAGTATTCCTCTAAGGGAATTCAACACTCTATAAGGAACAAATGGTGAATATTCCTCCAAGAGAATTCAACACTTGTCAATGTCAAGTTCAGTCGATGCTAAGCTAAGTTCCCTTTATTGAAAAGCCTTTATTACATTTTTCATAAAACATAGGCTTAGAATATTCATTCCTCATATGCTTATAGCATATTCAAGCACCTATCTAGTTTAGAGTATTGATGGGCATACCTTTCAATGTCTCTCTATAAACTATATCATCATCTATGTGTGTGTGTATTTATATGTGAGCAAACCTTTCACATAACACATAAAGTCACACATGTTCATATATGAATGCATAAGTCTATATATGTATTTATATGATCAATCCTTTCATATAAACACTCCAAAACACTATGCACATTCATACTTCATTATATCATATACTTAACATCATAGACATCATCTTAACATGCATAGTAGTAGACACTAGTGAATATGAGAACTACCTTTCATTTAAACACCATGACTTTTAGTACTTGTAACATGCATGTAAAGTGAGATTGTGTGTACATTGTTCAATATGATCACATATTGTCTATCAACAACACATTGAGGCAGCCACCCTCTTAGACCATAATACTCCATCAAGCATAAACCACACAACACACAATAGCATAGGAGACAAGTCAATTTCATATTACACTTAAGACTCCTTACTTTTGGTATTCATGCATTCACATAGGGGTACATAGGTAAGGGATTATTAACCATTTAAATTCATCAATGACAGCAAATACTTTACCCTAACATGGATATACACATGCTTATATAATAGCCATACAACCTAGATCAAAACTATTAGGAAAGTAGGCATAAACTTCACATAGTATCATCATAAGCACATGTTCATATGTTCATCAATTTGCCTTCAATAACATGGTCAACACATATATAATGAAAACAAAGTAAACACCGCAATCATAAGTGGACCATACCACACAATGTCATACAAGGCTTCATCAACATTATATAGAAAGGTAGAGGGATAAGGCATCCTTACCAATTCATCAATATTTGAACATTATTGATCAATAGTCCTTTATAATCATTTATACATTATAAAGAAGTATCTATAAGTTCTTAAATAATAAACGAAACCATGTACAAGTCGTTACAAGATCATGATACAACGAGTGCACTATATCACATATATGGTATAAAATAAAGAGTTATAGATCATCAAGTAACTTCTCTAGTTTAATTCATCAATCATCTTGTATCAATATAATTCCTTTAAGTCAGTATCTAAGAAATCATATTCTATATGAGACACTACTACAATTACCAATAAGGTCAAATTCACTATAAGCATGCTTCATATTAGGAATTCATGGAAGGTAAGGTTACATAGGTTAATCCTATTCAAACTATCATGAATTTATACACAATGGATCCATTACATATAATTCATACTCACATTAAGTTAGAGGAAGTATCTATAGACAATTAACCATGATCAATTCATATAACAACTAACCAAACATCAAAATGACTAGTTACAACTCCATAGACTAGAAGAACTTAGCTCAACTCATATTCATCCTTATTCACCTTGATCATACACGATTTATACTTACAATTCAATCATAATATTACCCTTAAACAGTAGCTACAAGAACCACAACATAATTGAATTCAACTTTTTAATCAATTGAGGACCCACATTACAATGATCATAATGAAGACTAGGCTAGGCATATTCAAACCTTCATATATTGATCCACATGTATTTTTCATCATCAATTCAACATAAATTCACGTATATAAAGTCATATATAACCACTTCAACGTAATAGAATCAAAATTCAATCGATAACAAGTTAAGATCATAAAGCCCATGCAAGGACTAAATTGATTTAAGGAAGGAGCATGGGTTCATCATGAAACTATAGTGAAATCACATTAAAACCAATATAATAACATCAATCATCATGATTTAACCATTTAAAACGTTTTTAGAAAGAACCCATGGCTAGATTGAAGAAGAAGACTATCATAAACTTTCTTTGAAAACATTGATAAGAACTCTCCAAGTGAAAGGTTACTTAGAGATGAAGGATCACCGTACCTTTGTCTAGTTTAAAACCTTTAAAACTTGATGATTCATCCATGGAATTCGAAGATCCAATCTGTTCTTGAGCTTCACCAACAATGGTGGTTTCTAAGGAGAATATTTTGGAGGGAAAGGTTCGATTCGTGAGAAAGGATTTGGAATGGGTTCTTCACGTTTTTGATGACTAATATACACCCAAAAGTAGTTATATAAACCTATTATAATCGGGTTAGGACATGAGTTGAATTTCCTATTCACCTCTTAGATAAAACAGTTTGCTAGACAGTAGTTACATGCCACCATTGACGAACTTATTGACTGGCCGTTGGTCAATCGATTGGCTGTCCTTTAGCTTCTGTGGATTGTTCCTTAGCCAAATTTTGTGTTAAGACCTTCTCAAGATAATTTTACATCTAATATACCTCACCAACGGACCGTTTTTTGACCAACTGACCATCGTTTGGTCCGTCGATTGACACTCTTAAGGCAGTGTCTCTACCATCCTTGGGACCTTTAGAAGTAGTACCTGGAAGTTTCCAACGTAAATATGAACCTTAAAAAGTTTTACACCTTCCACATAAGTTTCACCCAAAACAAACACCTGCAACTCGTACAAACATGCTAGCCCTATCAAGACACAAATTGAGCGTCTTAAGGGCTATCTTTCGAACGCCTTGGACGTTCTTGGTCGTTTGACCTCCAAACTTCTCAAACATCCATACACCATATTTAAAAATCATTATAACTCATTTTAAGACTTCATAATCTCATATAATACATTATATAAACATGCATGGACACATGAAACACATAGTTGATTAGTCGTCGAACATTTTGATCGTCCCTTGACGTTTGACTTCCAAATCACCCCAAACATTACACAATGACTCTAAACCATATTATAAGACATTTTATAACCTTATAACCTTTATATGAACTTGTTACAATCTAGACACCCTAACTCTTTTTGGGGTCTTACATTAGTCTTAAAAATAATTTAGTTCATTCTCTTTCTTTGTTGACTTTGTATATGACTATATGAGGCTTTAATTGTAATGAAGTATAGGTTGAACCCAAGATGTTCTATTCGAATTAGATGGTTTAATATGAGACGTATTTCTAGACTTCTTATAAATCTATAGGGTTTATATTATGTATGTGAAATAAAAGCAGAAGCCTATGTATTGCTTCCTATACAAGAAATCTATGTATACTTGCTATTATATACTGCGTGTATGTGAGAGGTCGAAGTAAACCTCAATGTAGAAGTAGTTAAAAAGTTTTAAATTTTTTGCTAATTTAACTATGAAATGTAATGACGAATACTAAGAGGTTAGTCTTAGTTCTCATCGAGGACGACAACACTGGTACTTCTAGGGGGTTCTCCCTGGATGTACCAGAATGTTGGGTGTCTTACCATAAAATACTTCAAAAGGACACTTCCTTTGGGTTGTAGAAGGAATTCTATTGATTAGATAAAAAAACACTGAATACACAACCCCCAAAATCTCAAAGGGCTATGCCCTTGAAATTTTAAGTGCTCTGGCAACTTCAAGGATCTATCTGTGTCTCCTCTCAATCACCCCATTTTGTTGAGTCGTATGAACATAAGGACTTTGGGGTATTATGCCTGCATCTCTAGAAGAATATTTACACTGTGTATTAAAAAAACTCAGTACCATTGTCACTTCTAAGCACCTTGATGCAAGTATAAACTAAGACTGGATAAGCAACAAAAAATATTGTATAAAAGTACTAATATCACTTCTCAATTCAACAGAAACAACTAAGTCAGTTAGCTATAATCATCAACTTAAGTCAAGAAAAACCTTTTACCATCATGGGTTGGTACCCTGTAAGGACCCCAAACATCTCCATGAATCAGGTCAAAAATTCTAGATGCTCTACTCATACTTCGTGGAAAAAGGAAATCTAGTTTGTTTTGCCAAAGGACATACAGGGCAGAAAAGACTACCTCATCCTTAGATTTTATTAAGGACAATTGGTGAAGTATTTTGCCTGGAATATGACCAAGCCTCCTATTCCAAAGTTCACCATCACTCTTGGTCCTTACAGAAGTTGTAGAATAGTCTTGTGTCTTGTGATCCCAGTAGTATAAGCCTCATTCTAGTTTACCAATCTTTTGCACCATCCCAGTGTGAAGTTCCTACAGTAGAAAATAGTCTGGATAAAATGCTAAACAACACTCTAATTCCCTTGTTAACTTGGGAACTGATAACATGATGTATTTAAAATCTGGAACATGAAGGACATTTTGAGTAACACCTTGAGGCAACCTACACTGTCCTATGTGAGAAATAGATGTTTTACTTCTATCAGGTAAATGAACATGCTGACCATGTTGTTTACAGGTTTCATATAGAAATATTAGATTTGAATTCATGTGATTAGTGGCACCTGTATCAAATATCCACCTATCAACCATACTACTAGCATGAAATGAGGTAACAATACATGTAGAATGAGCAGAATGAGCTGTTATTCCATTTGGATGTTGATCCTTGTCGGGCATGGGCATATTCTGTCCATGTGCATGATATTGATTTGGTTTAATTTGTCCATGTGTTACATTTTTGTTTGTCTTTTACCCCTATGAGAAACTTCTAATAGACAACCATTAAAACCATAATTGTTTGAGTTGTAGCCATTATAATATTAACTTGTTGGTTGTGGATTATTATTGTTACAATGATGAGGAAACTGATCCAAAAACCTCCCCGGGTATTGATCACCTAAGAAAGAATTATTAGCAGCAATTCCCTCTTTCTTCTTGCCTTCATAATTGGGAGAATAACCAAAAAGCTTATAACAATTTGCCTTAAATGACCTTTAATCTTACAAAATTCACATCTCTCATTCCAATGTTCATTATGTGGTTTCCTATAGGTCTGCGATCCTCGTGCACTCCATAATGCAGTTTTGTCATTGCCTTCTATAATTGAATTAGGCGTAGTTTTCAGACCAGTACCTTTTTGACATTCGTCCTCAATGATTAGTGCATAAGCCTGATTTAGAGTAGGCTCAGCTGTCTTCATAAAGATTTGTCGTCTTGCTTGATCATAAGAATCATTTAAGCCTCCTTAAAACTGTGACAAAACATTGTTGGTGAAGATGTTCTACATTCTCCTTCCCTTTATCACAACCACAATTAGCAGAAGGGACCATTGTGCATCAAAATCAGCCAACAATTCTTTCAATTTGGTGAAATACTCAGCTACAGAGTTTGTTCTTTGAACAATTGTGTTGATTTCTCGATGTAATTGATAAATTCTCATATGATTGACCTTGTCAAATCATTCCTTCAGATCTGTTGGGAAAGACAAGGCACTAACAAAGAATGCCTGACAGGATAACAGCGGAAGAATACCCAAGTCTATACTTTCCCTTCTCAATTTGAACCAAGAGAAGACAAACAACCACAAGCAATATGACAGTAAGGAAGCAAGTAATTCAACCAAACAAATATAACAAGGCAACAATAAACCAATCACACAAGACACCAATATTTACGTGGAAAACCCTTCGATGTGAAGAGTAAAAAACCACGGGACCAAAAGCTCCACTATAATCACCAAGAGTTACAAAATTGTTCTCCAAAATTGGCCACAAAACAAGTGCCAAACAATGAGCAACAACAAAATAAGATTGCACCAAATCTAGAGAATTAAAGGAGCAAAATCACCAATTTCGCACTACTATTCACGACAGCAAAATGGAAGCTGCAGGCCACCAAATCCAACTCTGTCAGTTCCTAATCAAATATTGAGATGAATATAATATGCTGTACAAAATTCCGCTCAATCGGACAAGAAACGAAGCGGGAATCGCAATTTGAAGTTGGCTGTTAGGGCTGAATTTTGACTGCGAAAAACTGCTCTTTTTCTCTCTTTTTGGCTGCTGAAAAAACTCTCTGTGTATTTGAAAATAAGACCTAAATAGGCTTATATTTGCCTCATAAAAATGGGCCTATGGGAAAAAATGGATTGGTCCAAATAGGGCTTTTATTTATCCACATAGGAAGGGAAAAAAGACCCATAACCCAACAATTCTCCCCCTCACGACTATGTGGAGGAGACCGCCATCCCGGTGACCATGTAACAATCTTCAAACTTCCCTCATGGCAAAGCTTTAGTCATCATATCGGAACCATTGTTATTTGTATGAATCTTTTCAAGCTCAAGAAACTTAGAATCCAACACATCTCGAATCCAATGGTATCTCACATCAATGTGTTTAGACCGACCATGGAACGTAGAATTCTTGCCAAGATGTATAGCACTTTGGCTGTCACAATAAAGAACATACCTCTCTTGAGCACAACCAAGTTCCCCCAAGAATCTCTTCATCCAAAGCAATTCTTTACAAGCTTCAACGACAGCAATAAGCTCAGCTTCTGTAGTAGATAGAGCAACACATTTTTGCAACCTAGATTGCCAAGACACAACTCCCCCTGCAAAAGTAACCAAGTACCCTGAAGTAGACTTGCGAGTATCAACATCACCAGCCATGTCTGAATCAGTATAACCACAAAGAATAGGCTTCCCTGTACCAAAACACAAACTCAGACTAGAAGTGCCACAGAGATATCTCATAACCCACTTCACAGCATTCCAATGTTCTCTTCCCGGATTAGAAAGAAAACGGCTAACAACTCCAACAGCGTGAGCAATATCCGGTCTTGTACAAAACATCGCATACATCAAACTACCAACAGCTGAAGCATAAGGAACTTTCTTCATATCTTCCTTCTCATCATCACTAGAAGGACACTGTTTCGTGCTCAATTTGAAGTGCATAGCTAAAGGTGTACTGATAACCTTAGCTTTGTCCATGCTGAATCTGCGAAGTACTTTTTGAATGTACTTCTCTTGTGATAATACCAATTTCTTGGCCTTTCTATCACGGACAATCTGCATGCCAAGAATCTGCCTTGCTGGTCCTAAGTCTTTCATAGCGAAAGACTTACTCAACTCTTGCTTCAACTTCTGAATCCTGCAAGTATTATGACCAACAACAAGCATGTCATCAACATAAAGCAACACAATAATAAAGTCACTATCAGAGAACTTTTGCACAGAAACACAATGGTCTGAAGAAGTCTTCTTGAAGCCCTGCTGACTCATAAAAGAACCAAACTTCCTGTACCACTGCCTGGGAGCTTGTTTCAAACCATACAAGCTCTTCTTCAATTTGCAAACATAATTCTCTTTACCCTTGACTTCAAAACCTTCTGGTTGCTCCATATAAATTTCTTCATCTAAGTCACCATGGAGGAAAGCAGTTTTAACATCCATTTGCTCAACCTATAAATCTAGACTTGCAGCCAAGCCTAGAACCACACGAATGGATGACATCTTCACAACTGGAGAGAATATCTCATCAAAATCAACTCCACTTTTCTGATTAAATCCCTTGACAACTAATCTAGCTTTGTACCGTGGAACTGGATTACCATCTTCATGTTTCACCTGAAAAACCCACCTGTTTTTCAAAGATTTTCTGTCTTTAGGTAACTTAACCAAATCAAAGGTATGATTATCATGCAAGGATTTAATCTCATCTTCCATAGCATCAAACCACCTTTCTTTTTCTGCACTTTCCATGGCCTCATCAAGACTCTCAGGTTCTCCCCCGTCAGTCAATAGTACATACTCATTGGGAGAATAACGAGATGAAAGAATTCTCTCTCTACTAGATCGTCTGAGAGAACTCTCTGGAGCATCTATAATTGGTTGTTGGACAACCACATCATCTTGCACTGGAGCATCAACAACATCATGCCGGTCATTCTGAACATGATCACCATCTTCATTATCAACTTGATTTTCATCATTATGAAGATTTTCTTCCGGTGCAATAGTCAAAGGAACTGGATCAACATCAACTAAGCTCTCACTACTCTGAAAATCAGCCTTATCAGCTTTGTCAGAATCTTCAATTGTTTGGTCTTCAAAGAACACAACATCACGGCTTCTAACAAGTTTCTTCTCAATAGGATCATAGAAACGATAGTCAAATTCTTCTTGACCATAACCAATGAAGATACACTGCCTAGTTTTAACATCCAACTTTGACCTTTCATCCTTAGGAACATGTACAAAGGTTTTACACCCAAAGACTCTAAGATGATCATGAGAAACATTCTTATCAGTCCAAACTCTGTCAGGGACATCACCATCTAAAGCAACATCAGGAGATAAATTGATAACATAAGCAGCAGTATTAAGTGCTTCTGCCCAAAAGGAATCTGACAGCTTAGCATCTGAAAGCATACATCTAACCCTCTCAACTAGAGTTCTGTTAATCCTCTCTGCTAAACCATTTAACTGAGGAGTCTTTGGAGGAGTTTTCTGATGCCTAATACCCTGCTCTCTGCAATATCTATCAAAAGGACCAATATATTCACCAATATTATCTGAGCGGATGCATTTCAATGTCTTCCCTGTTTGTCTTTCAACCAAGGCCTGAAAACTCTTGAACACATCAAGTACTTGATCCTTGGACTTCAAAGGAAATACCCAGAGTTTGCGAGAATGATCATCAATAAAAGTCACAAAGTAAAGTGCACCACCATGAGATCTTACCTTAAAAGGACCACACAAATCAGAATGTACCAACTCCAGCAAATCAAGCTTTCTTGAAGGTGGATGACTCTGAAAAGAAACTCTGTTCTGTTTACCGGCTAAGCAATGAACACATTTCTTCAACTTTGCTTGTTTCACTCCAGAAAGCAAATTTTTCTTAGCCAAACTATCAATCCCCTTCTCGCTCATATGACTCAGCCTTCTATGCCATAACTCTGATGAAGTATCATTCTCCACCAAATTTACTGAGTCTCTGGACATGGAGCCCTGAAATACATACAAGTTAGAAAACTTGTCACCGCGGGCCACAACCATCAAACCTCTAGTAAGCTTCCACTGGCCAACACCAAGTGTATTAACATAACCCTCATCATAAAGATATCCCATAGAAATCAAATTCAAGCGAACATCTGGAGCATGCTTGACATTATTAAGAACTAGTTTGGAACCATTGTTACTTTCTAAACAAACTATCTCAATGCCAATAACTTCAACTTCATGATTATTGCTCATTTTCAACGTTCCAAAATTACCTGGAGTATAAGAAGAAAATAATTCCTTCTTTGGCGTGACATGAGAAGTAGCACCAGAATCCACAAACCAGCTAGACTCATCACGAACAAGATTAATGGCATTTGCATCACAAGAAACAAGAAGATCATTAGGAACAACAGCAACACAATTTTCATTATTGCCTTCTCTCTTTTGTTGTCTCATATCTCTCTTGTGCTTGTAACAATATTTCATGATATGCCCATTCTTGTGGCAATAGTCACATGTAATATTCTTGTATTTAGACTTTAACTTGCTTCTACTTTTACCTCTATCATTTTGACCTCTGGACTTGTTTCTCCCCCTATCTTCAGTAACCAAAACATCGGAGTGTGAAGCTGAAGAAGATGAGAGTTGAGATCTTCTTCTCATTTCTTCATTCAAGACACCACTCTTAATATATTCCATGGTTACAACACCACTGGGAGCAGAATTAGTCAAAGAAACTCGAAGAGTTTCCCAAGAGTCTGGCAGAGTATTAAGAAGCCAAAGTACCTGTATCTCATCATCAAACTTTACACCCATTCCGGACAGCTGGTCAAGAACACCCTGAAAATCATTAATATGATCAGAAATAGGAGTGCCCTCTTTATACCTGATATTCATTAATTGTTTCAATAGGAACAACTTGTTGTTGCCAGTCTTCGAAGCATAAAGTGTCTCGAGCTTGTCCCACAAACTTTTGGCATGTGTCTCAATCACAATATGATTTCTAACATTATCTTCAACCCATTGTCTAATATAGCCACAAACCTGCAGATGCTCAAATTTCCATTCTTCATCATTCAAAGACTGAGGCTTATTAGAAGCAAACACAGGTAAATGCATCTTCTTGACAAATAGAAGATCTTTCATCTTGCCTTTCCAAATATGATAGTTACTACCATTTAAACACACCATTTTGCTCATATTTGCCTCCATCATTCAAAACGACAATCAACAATAACCAATGCTCTGATACCACTTTGTTGGGAAAGACAAGGCACTAACAAAGAATGTCTGACAGGATAACAGCGGAAGAATACCCAAGTCTATACTTTCCCTTCTCGATTTGAACCAAGAGAAGACAAACAACCACAAGCAATATGACAGTAAGGCAGTTAGTAATTCAACCAAAAAAATATAACAAGGCAATAATAAACCAATCACACAAGACAGCAAGAATTTACGTGGAAAATCCTTCGATGTGAAGAGTAAAAAACCACGGGACCAAAAGCTCCACTATAATCACCAAGAGTTACAATATTGTTCTCCAAAATTGTCCACAAAACAAGTGCAAAACAATGAGCAACAACAAAATAAGATTGCACCAAATCTAGAGAACTAAAGGAGCAAAATCACCAATTTCGCAGCTACTATTCACGATAGCAAAACTGAAGTTGCAGGCGACCAAATCCAACTCTGTCAGTTCCTAATCAAAGATTGAGATGAATATAATATGCTGTCCAAAAATCATCTCAATCGGATAAGAAACGAAGCGGAAACCGCAATTTGAAGTTGGTTGTTAGGGCTGAATTTTGACTGCGAAAAACTGCTCTTTTTCTCTCTTTTTGGCTGCTGAAAAAACTCTCTGTGTATTTGAAAATAAGACCTAAATAGGATTATATTTGCCTCATAAGAATGGGCCTATGGGAAAAAATGGATTGGTCCAAATTGGGCTTTTATTTATCCACATAGGAAGGGAAAAAAGACCCATAACCCAACAAGATCTTCCCAAACTAAAAAAGCACTTGAAGCATAAATAATGACACTTTGAAGAGATGGGGCAACAATGTTCATGATCCAAGAAAGTATCAACGCATTATAGGTTTATCAATGTTCGTGATGTTCATCTCGAACTGATTCTTTTGTGCAAACACCAATAACAAAACCCAATTTCCTTTTAGCCTGTAAACTATCGTCATCGATCTCCACCAAATCCCATAATTTTTTAGAACCTTTCAATTGAACTGGAACGAGAACAACTCGAGGAGTATCTTATGAATGTACATACAAAGGATATGTGTGATCGATCCGCTCTGCCATTGAAGATCTGGTGACAAGAACAGAATACGAAGCAAGAACACGTAAACGAGAATTACAACTGTAGCTCTTATACCATGTTAAGAAAGCTCACAATCTTCTCCAAATGGAAGTTGTGGCTATGGAGTATTTGAGAATAAAGGAGATAGGGGATAAAGAGTAAAACCAACCAACTGCAATGTTATATCATCCTTCTGTACATATTATATTCTGTGTATTAGTATTTATACAGATTCTAAAATTGTAACTATCTCTACTGGATACAACATCTATTTATAACAAATCATTTACTGTTCTAACTAACTAACAATATAACTAACATCTTGAAAATGACTAATCTAACAAAATTAAATAATAGTTGGCACTACATACTAGACTCTTTATCTTCACACAACTTTATAACCATTACTCTTGTAATCTTTCACTTTCATAACCTCCTCCATTATATTATGTTAATGTCATATTTATGACTAACCTTTTGTATGCCTCTGTGCTACACTATAAAGAGAGACATAATAGTCCATATTGTATAGACTTGAAGTTTGGGTGAATACTTGAATAAGAAAAACTCTTAATCTCTTGTCTACCTACTTTTATCGCTATCATCTTTTATATTTCTTGTCTTATTTACTTTAGTTTTACAACACGCTATCAGCACGATTGTTCTAATATTAAAGGATTGAAGAAAAGAAAATATAAAGAAGGTAAAAATATTTGTGTTTATTTTTTCTCAAGGTAAATTACTATATAATTTATTGTATAAATACTTCTAATTATACATCATTAGTTTTCTTACCATCTCAAAATCATTACATGTCAAGAAGTTGATTTTACTTTTAGTAAACTTTTAATTTGATTACTTATATATTTAAAAAGTAAAATTAAATTTGTAAGTTAACAATTTATAAAAACATTTTCTTTATGATTTTGTTTTTTTGAGTTATATGGCATATATACATATTGATTGGGTGATTATTTTTGGTTACTTTTGCACCTCTTTATTTTCTTTATTTAAACATTTACTTGTTGAGTTATTAACATATTACTTGTACTGACAAAGCTTGTTTAAAGTCCTAATGCATTATAGTGATGATATGATGATGACTGACATAAAGTTTTATAATTTAGACTGAAAGTCATGAAATTTACCCAATTAATTTACTCCATTCTCTTATGTGAATGTTTTAGGAGTGTATTAATATGTCTGAAAAATGACTAGTGGTTAAATGTATGAATATGGATGTGGTAAAATTTTAATGATCATCATTGTGATAATTAAAAGGAAGAACATTATGGGTTCTTAAGATGATCCTTCAAATGTGAAGGTAAATTTTTATCCATCAAAGTGGTATGAGAAGTTATTGGGCACATTGTTGTTAGTGCAACATAAATTTAAATTTTTTGTAAATCCTCCATCAAATAAAAGAATACAAAGTGATAGTACATTTGGTACATTTGCTCTTTTAAAGTGATGTTGAGGTGAGTCACATAAATTTGATATATAAATGTGAAAGTATGACAATGAGTTTCTAATAAAAACTTATGTAGCATGTTCAAATGGTTATGGTCCATTTCTTAAAGAAAATGTGACTTGTGTTCTTATGGATAAGAACATGTCCATGATTGTTTGATAAATGTCACATTTCACCTCCACGGGAGGTTTGGGATATTGAAAAGAAATATTTTTATATAAATGATCATTTAGTCATATACTTTAGTATTACACAAATATTGTAATATGTTAAATTATGAACTATTTAATGACAAAGAAAAGCAACAGTTCTTTCCTATAAAGGTTGTGATTATTACCAAACAAAAAATAAGTCATTGGTTGTCAAGAAATAAGTCTTGCATGTGATAATTTAACTATAACAATAATAATAATAATTTTCTCCTGATGGTCACCATAATAATGACGTTGTGAAATTTGTGGTAGTACACAAATTAGTTGAGAGTTTCGAAATGATTAGTTTGTTACTATCCGAATGGATGAAATTATTCATAATACTGGGGTTGTAATGAGTCTCAAAAGAAACTTTTAAGCTTCAGAAGAAATGAAAAGAAAAATATTATATTGAGACTATAAATTATGGGAAGATTTAATATCTTCAAATTACCACAACAAAGTGGGTTGTAAATATTTATGTATAAGATTATCCATTATTTCCTTTTGTTTGTTGTGTTCATACATGGGCATGCTGATGAAATCAAATGCAAAAGTAAACTAGAAGTTTACTAGAATAAATATCAGTTGGCACAATCAATTGGCCATTCCGATTTATAAGTGATGCAAAAAAATTGAGAATTCACGTGACTATATGCTGAAGAAATAAAAAATTCTTCAAGATTCCTCTTTTGTAACTTGTTCTCGTGATAAAATAATCATGGTACCAGCTAAGGGTGGGATTGTATCCTCTAAAATTATTTGGAACATATAAAAAGGTGAATATGGATCGGTTCACCTGCCATGTGGACCGTTTACTATTGTGATTTAATAGATGCATCTATGGTGTGATCACATGTGCATTTGTATCAACTTACAAATTGGTTTTTGTAAGGTTGTTTGCTCAAATTATTAAATTATAAAGAGCACAATTTCAAACTATAAAATCATGTTGATAATGTTGGTTGGTTTAACAGAAATTGTATACCTCTAATTATTGCTAGACCATTAATTATGAGAATAAATCTACAAATAAAATTTGGTATGAGATGAATTTATTTAACATGTATGTATCAAGCCAACAATGTTCTCCTAACACAATTGGTTCAGGGTCAGAAACCAAATAATTTCCATCTAAAAATTTGACATGTGCACATATAATTTTGTTGCTCCACCATGCACAAAGATGGATCCCCAATTGAGGTTGAGGATTATTGTTAGATTTCCTAACATTAGGGGGAGATATGTGTAGCAGTTGAAAATTATGTGTGAGGTGAATTATCTAGATCCTCGTTAAAAATGTGAATTTGATGTTCAAGAGATAATTCATTTGCAAAATGTTGCAAGTAATTTGCCAGATGTATTTGTTGATCCAATATTTTAATTAAGCTGCAAATGCTTCAATAAATAGTCCTTAAAGGACATAGTCTATGATACACTAAAAACATGATAGACCATCGATTCCAAATATAAAACTTCTTGAGGAAGGAGCGGATAAAATTATCAAAATGGTCTTTGATAATGAGGTAAGTGCTTTGAAAGAGCACTATGTCACAACATTTCATAAAACCTTGGCAAAGGTTCAGGTACCTGAGAATGATGAAAAATAAAGAAATCTCGATAAGTTATGTCGTATTGAAAATCTATATCAAAGTAAACGTCGACTGTATATTTGATATGAAGTACAACTCAATGCTATAAATGGTTATGAATATCTTAAAGTTGAATTTGTCATATAGTGTAGATAGATAAATAATTAACTAAATAAAATGCATTATTTATGTATATTTTGTTTGACTTAGGAAAGTGATGTTTTTGAACTTATAGTTCATAAATCAAAATATATGTCAGTGGGGTACAAATGAATCATTGTGTGAAATATAATCGTAAGATATAAATTACTGTTAATGCCTCGGAGCATAAAGAGTTTTCGCAAAAATTCTGACATTATTAAATAGAGATATATTCTCTAGTGGTGGATGTAATAAGACTTGTTTTAGTCTGACAATAGATGAAATACTTGAATATGCATAATAATTGATTATTTCGTCTAACTAGACGATGAATGTTATGAAAATCCTTGCAGGATTTAAAAGCTCTTAAAGAAATTCCATTGAGTGTCCAATGGTTTTGAGATTGCTTATCAGGAAAAAAAATATTTTGAAACCTCATGAAAATAATTAAAAAAGTCATGTATTAGTACAATGGGTGCACTTACAAATTGTTGGTTATGCAAATGCTAGAAGATATGATTTTCTTTGAGAAGAAAAGACGATCTTATCAAATCGATCAATCTCTCATGAGTCAAATGATTTGATTATGTAAATCCAAAATATTTATTTGATCTACATAGAGGTCGGTAACAAATGAGCTATATTCTTACATATGGAGGCATAACAATATCTTGGCATACAACAAACATTGGTAACCACTTCTTTAAATCATGCAGAAAAAATATTGATCTATAAAGTAAGTCACGGTGTGTTTGGTTTGAACCATGATCTATCATTTTCAGAAAATGTGATTTTCCTTTGACAAAAGATATTCCAGCCACCATATACGAAAATAATATTTATCTCAATTGAAGGAAGGATCAATCAAAAGAGATCGGACAAAGTATATTTCACCAAAAGTCATTTTCACAGATGATATTCACTAAGAATTGCAACATCAATATTTGAGAAGTTGTGATATATGATTGGAACGCATAGTTCCGAGATATCAAGTAAAGTTTTTATCGGGGGGAGAAAAATATGTGTTGTACTCTTTTCCTTAACCATGATTTTGTCCCAAATGGATTTTCCTGAAAAGGTTTTTAACGAGGCAGCATTCAAGTATATTAAAAGATATGTGTACTCTTTTTCCTTCACTAGGATTTTTTCCACATTATTTTTTCCTAGTAAGGTTTTAACGAGGCACATTATATATGGACATCCAAGGGGGAGTGTTTTTTAAAATATTATAGTGTGGATATCCACTACACCAAGAATTTACTCACCCATTATCTCCATTACTTTCTTCCATTATGATGATAACCATAACCTCCATAACCTCCAACTTTATAATCATTACTCGTTTAGCCTTTCACTTTCATAATCTCCTCCATTATATTCATGTTAATGTCATGTTTATGACTAACCTTTTGTATGCCTCTATGCTACGATATAAATAGAGGCATAAGAGTTCATATTGTATAGACTTGAAGATTGGGTGAATATTTGAATAAGAAAAACTCTCATCTCTTGTCTACCTATTTCTATTGCTATGATATTTTATATTTCTTGTCTTATTTTACTTTAGCTTTACAACAAAGTATTTATGTTTACTAAATTTTATAAGTGGATATTATGCGTACTTTAAGGATTGAAAGTTGATTGAAGTATCGTATATGATCTCACTTTGACAAAGTTCATCCTTTTAATTTTTTTTCTTTTTTCCTTCTCATTCGACTCTTCTAAATATTTTTGCTGAAATGGTAAAAAATGACCTTAAACTATGTGAAAAGAACAAAAATGTCCTTCGTTTATAGTTTGGCTAAAAAATGTCCTCATCATCAATACTTTGGCTCAAAAATGTCCTTAAACTATGTGAAATGAACAAAAATGTCCCCCGAGTAGTTTGGTCCAAAAATGTTCTTGCTATCAATGCTTTGGTCAAAAAATGCTCTTATTGTTATTTGATGGATAAAAAAAGTTCATTTTTCAGATAAATACATATTATTATTATTTTCTTTTTGACACATTTTTTTCAATTAATTTTCTAAAAAAAATTACCAAATGTTTATCTTACTTTAAATCAAAAGAAAATAAAAAATAAAAATATTTTTTTATTTTATCATAAATATTATTTTTTATCGTTATATAAATATAAATTAATGATAGATATAATATGATCTTATGTATATGGGACATATTATCTATCGAAAGGGTACATGAAATTATTCTATTTTAATTGAAAAATGAGATTAAGAAAAATAAAAAGAATTTCTACATTTTTATTTGTTAAAGTGATTTTAGAAGAAAGAAAACAAGAATAGTATTTCTTAATAATATTTTAATTAGGAAGAACATGTTTTTAAGAAGAAAAAATAATGTGTATATATATATATATATATATATATATATATATATATATATATATATATATATTCGGAAAAGGGGCATTTTTGACCCATTTTGTAACTATAGGGGCATTTATAAACCAAAGTATTGACTACAAAGGCATTTTTGAGTCAAACTATAAACGAAGAACATTTTTGTTCCTTTCACATAGTTTAAGGTCATTTTTACCCTTTTCCCTATGTTTGATTTATGGCTATTTACGACAAGCTTAATTTGAAAAATATAAAAGCAAACATACCATAAATAAATGTAATATTTGCTGCTACAAAATATATGTCTATTAACATAAATTTGTTGACTTTCATGTCTCAAGTCATTGCTGAGCATTTGAGTTATATATGTTACACCCATTTTTAATTTTTTCATGTTCAAGAATATATCTTTAACATGAGTCTACAGTCCAACATTTTGATCAACTTGTACTTTCATAATGCAATAATTATATATACATATTCATGAAAAAGTCATAAAATTGCATTGATGAAACATTTATAAGGGCCTTCAAGCAGCAGTTTCATGAAGAATAAATTTCTAAGAGGGTCAACAATAATATTTTGCTGTTGTTTCAAATTTATTTTTATCCTTCTATAAATTTTGTTAGAGTAACACAATAACAATAACAAAAAGTGTTGAATGTTTGGCCTTAGACAAGTAGATTCTCTAAAAAAAATTATTTATGTTGTTATGGTGTATATTTTTAATGGTCTTCTAATCATTGAATTATCACATTCTATATTTTACATGTACAAAAAAATAAAAAAAGAAATGATGTTTCATTGCTACATAAAAATATCACTCAATTTTAACAAGACAATTATATTAGCAAACATATATTATGATAAATTATGTAAAAGACAAAAATAATTAGATATCAAGATATTTTTAATCATTCATTATATATTTATAATTCTTGAGATATGTGAGAATGTGAAATCATTAAATTTATGTTGAAATGTCCTTAAAACCTTCTAAAAATTACTTTTTTCTTTTTTCTTATAATAGTCTATTATTGGAAAGATTGTTCTAAAGCTTAGAAAGATTATGTATGCTTGCGCGAAGTGCATGCAAAATTACCTAGTTTAATATAGGCTTAAGTTATCAGCGGCCTCTTAAAGTTGTCCTCATAATTCACTTAGATACTTCAACTAATACTAGTACCAATTAAACACTTTTACCTATATAATTATCATTTCTATTAAACATTTTTTGATAATCAACAAAAAATGTGAAAAATGTGTGATACACTTGCGGTGACGTAACAAAATGACTAATTAAAAAATAACATTTGGCATTGGGCCCGAAAATTATAAAAAAAATATACATTTAATATCTAATTTTTAAAAAAAAAAATAAAAAATCAAAATGTCAACCTATTCTACCCCACCTTACCCTACCCCACCCCAACCCCCTTTCATCTTCATCTTCTTCCCCAAAACACATTCTTTCTCAAATTACAAAATCTTATTCTTTTCAAATAACTTCAAGATTAGTTTTTTTTTCATACTAAGAGTGAAGAAGAAATAAAATTTTGTTGGCGGTTATTCAACTCTACATCGATGACAAAATGAAATTGATATCTCCAAAATTATTTATTTCAAAATTTTTATGTCATTTTTGATAAATTTAATGACCCCATATGAATTTGAGTAAAACAATTTGTTCGAAAATTGTAATAAATAAATATTGGCTAACTATTTTTATACGTAAAAATCATTTATCTTTTTCCATCTTCTTCATAGTTGTTTCTTGTTTTTATGAGATTTGAAATAAATCATACCAAGACTTTCTTTCAAATCTGAATCTTTATAGTTGATTTAAATTTATCTTCATATTTAAAAGATATAATTTTTTTGTATATAAAAAAAGAAAAAAAATAGTGTTGGAGCTAAAATGAAGAAAGTTTGTAAACTAAATTATGAAGAAGATGATAGATATGGAGTGGGGGTTTTCTTTTTTGAAAAAAGTGTAAATAAAGGAGAAAAGTATTTTTTAAGTTAATATAATGCCAAGTGTCAATAAAAGAAGAAAAAATGTAAAAAATAATAATAAAAAGACACTATTTTAAGTCTTTTCACGCGCTTCAAGAAAGTGCAATACATATTTTTGCCATATCAGCATTTTGTGTCTAATAGGTAGATGTTTTGAACAATTTAGGTGTTCAATAGGTACAAGTTTCAGTTCAGGTGTCTAAGTGAATTATGCGGATAACTTTGAGGGGCGGTATATGACTTAACTCTTTAATATATAAATATATTTTATATTATTTTTAAAATATAAATATAACCTAGATCCTAGACCTATGGTGATTGGACGTACCTCTAAGCCTTTTCCCTTCAATTAGCTTTAAATCAATTAGATTTAAAAATTAAAAAATAATATCATAAATCCCCTGCCAAACAATCTAATTTGAAGTTTTAGCTAAAACAATACGGCAACAAGATCTACATTCTTACCCCACAGAGTAACCAGATGATCTTACTCACTAGCCAAAACCCCATGTCATTAGCAGACTTAGGAGATCCATTTCACATTGTGTTCATTTAATAAGAAATCTTTCTACTAATACTTCACCTGTTCACCAAGAGAAGAGAGGGGAACATTTTACTGAGCACCAATATAAATCAATGGTTCTACTTGACTCAGAAATTGCTCAAATAGCTCATTATGTATGTGGTAAATGGATATTCTGGGCTTTGTCTAAGCTTGTCACAAACTTAACTGCCTACTTGCTTGCTACTGGTGAACATAACCTCCTTAACATGCACCGCTACAACCACACAGTGCCTAAGAACCACGATGTATGCTAGCCAGTAAGAATTTATGAACGAATACATGTTTATGCAATTTTGTAAATTACTACATCAAGAAAGAAGGAAAGAAATGAAAAGAAAAAAATCCTGCTTGTTAAATTTTAATACAAGAAAAGGCTGAACTCAACAAATCTTCTAAGGACGGGAGGAACATTAAGGTCACAAAATCGATCCAATATTCCACAAAACCAATGCCATTGTCAAGTAATTACCACAACATTGAGATCAAACAGCTTGAATTATCTAACACAAAACAGTGTTGTATCGCTCAGCGACTTAACCTTGCCCAAATTCATATATAAAACAATCTAGTGAGTAATGCAACCTTAATCTGTTAACTACTTTTTTTTTATGAAGGAGGTTTCATTGGAAGGCATCAAGAAGATGCTAGGCAAAAAAATACAGAGGGGTCTGCTCCTGTAGAAGAATTTACTGAATAACTAAAGAGCAGATGGTCCAAAAAAAGATCAACAGTGGTTACATGAGCCTGATTGAAACAGCTATATAAGAGGACTAAACAGTTGGATTTAAGAATGTGGTTAGGAATTGAAATCCCATCAAAACATCTACGATTCCTTTCATTCCAGATGCACCAAAAGATAGGTTATAGACAATATATAAAAAAAAATCAAAATGAATTGAGCTATTTGTCCGTAAAGATATGACATTCATTCCTGAACTTGAATAACTCAACCTTCAATCATATTTATTTATCCAATTAAAAGAAGAAGTGGATCTCCAATCATGATTGTAGCAGTAATTTAATACAACAATCGAAGCTCCTGTGGTCTGAATGATGAATTACTATCCAGTAGAGTTCAGAACAGAATATGACATATATGTTCTGCATTTAACACAGAAATTATCAAACAATGCAAACAAGATTGGCAAGTTCACTAAGTTATCTATGAATATATAGGATTTAAATAAAGGGACCAAACTGCATATGATTGTCAATCTAAAATCCAAAACTAAATTTATTTTGGGAGTAAGATATCACGAGGAGGAAACAGCACCCTTTCATAGTAAATCAAGCTGCAGCTTGGAACTGCTTTAATGTATCACAATTTGGTGTTTGTCGTTGATAACCCCAATGAAGCTGTTGTTGCTCAAGCCTGCAGTTGTGAGATAGAATTGAGAAATAATCATTGTCGATTTTTTCTTCAAGGGCTGAACGCATTGGGGTATTAACAGGATACTCCTGTTCAAATTTCCCAGACTTGACATAGTAGTTGACACCCCTTTCTGTAGCCAGGCGAAGATCATATGGATAAGACCTCGAAAATAAATAAACTGGGTCTGATGAAGGTAGAAAGTTGACCAACAAGATCAATATGACAGGCAACAATTGAATCAAAGTCTTGAATAAGGACTTTGATCCCTGATTTCCTCCCATTCCCATTCCAGTGCCAAAGCTAAAATGAGTAGTAGTTGCCGGATTCATACCGCCAAAGAAGAAATTCCTAAATATCTCATCAGCATCAACGTCATCACTAAATCGAAATCCAGTAGCATGATGATGTGTAGTAGGATGTCTCGTATAAACAGGCTCCTCAGAGCCAACAGAGTCATATGTTCTCCTTCTCTCCGCATCACTCAAACACTGAAATGCCTTAGACACCATCTTAAACGCCTCTTCCGCCCCCGGAGCCTTGTTCTTATCAGGATGAACTTTTAAAGATAACTTCCTATAAGATTTCCTCACATCCTCAACACTAGATCCTTTCTCCAACCCTAAGATATCGTAATAATCCTTCTTCCTCTTGATCTCCCTAACAATTGTAACTTGTTCCTCCGTATACAAAGAAACTCTCCGACGAGTACAACTACTTCCCGACTTAGAGGGTATAGATGAGCTAGAAGGAGAGCTGGATACACTACTTTTAGATTGAAAAGCATCAGCTTGTGACAATAAATCATCAATTTCAAGCGATGGATCTAATCGACGTGCTTTATTCAAGAATTTCAACGCCCGTTCTCGATTTCCAGATTCAATCGAAGTTTGTGCGATTTTTAAGCATTTCAAAGCCTCATCTTTGTTACCATCCATCTCCAAAATCACAAACAAAATATAAATATCAATTCATGAAGCAAATTGAATGAAAAAACGAACAGTAGGAGAGAAAAACGAACTTACTGTAAAATCGGAGAATCCCTTTCCCCAGATCGACAGAGATTAAGATGTTCCAACGGAAAAGAAAAGGGTCAATCGGTGCCTTAGAGTGGCGGTGATCGTGATGGATTCAACGCTGTGCCGCCGCAGTTGTTCGGTTGCGTTAAAACATCTTTCTGAGAAATATCCTTGTTCTCAAGAAATTTGTATGGTTACATTAATTTTCCTACCCTAGTGCAATGTCAAAAAAAGCTTTCTTTCTGCCATTTAATTCCCATTTTATTTTTAACTTTCTCAAAAAAATATTTTTTAAAAAGAATAATATTGTTATTACAATAATAAAGTTAGGAGAAAAATGTTAGTGTTGACAAACATTATAGAGAAGAGAGAGATCATTATTACTTTGGACAAAAAAATGTTATCAGATTTTGAGAAAAAAAAAAATCATTTATTTCGTTTGTTTTAAGTTGGATTTGTTTATATCTCTTGCAAGAACACAACATATTTATTCATGTCATTATTGTATAACTGATTTAGATATACCATTTTTTACAGGTACGCAGTTATGATACGATCATTCAATTAATTAAACCACTCAATGTGAAACTCATCTATTTTTTTTTTAAAAAAAAAAAACAAATCAAGATCCACTTCTTTTTTAACTCAATATTAGTCAGCCCTTACCTTTTTCACTACCCCATCGACGAGCTTCTAGCTTCAGTGGACCCAAGAGCAACTAGTGATTCAATAAAACCCTTTTCCCTTTTTACAAAGTTCGAGATAAATGAATACAAATAACTCTCTATAGCCTCCTCTCCTTACCGCAAGTGGCTTTCTGCACGACAAGACTTGATCAGAATCATAGTTCAAATTCAAGTTGGTTTAAAAGGGACAATCGCGAAAGTCACCGTATGGGTCGGTCTTTTTTATTTCTCTCATATGAGAACGTGTATATGTTTGTATATGTATAAAAGATGACAAGTGACGTAATCAAAACTTGTTAGTGAAAAACTTACAAGATAACAAAAAATACAATATTACAGTTGAAAATAAAATGATGAAAATAAATCTCTTCAAGGCTGAGGCGCGGATATTTCACTCTCTTTAAGGAAATTCAAGCCACCGCAACAAATGTTTTCATCGGTCCAGCAGTAGTCCTCTTTGACTTGTCTCCTCCAGGATACAACATTTTTCACAAAGTATAAGTCAACAACTCTTGACAAGAGTTGAGTCCAAAGCTTCACAAAAAGAACATCTCCCTTCAATTAATAAAAACTCTCTTTTTAGACTTATACTTTATGCACTCTATATTTTCTTGTATGTTGTGCGCATCAAATCAAATGATGACCATCAATATTATACTACAAGAAGTCTTCCTAGCAATGAATAGAAAGATAATGGTGTAGTAAATATTGAAAATAAATGGCCTAGAGGTTACATATGTTACATAGGTTACAAAGAATAATGAAGGAGTAAAGAATGAGATAATGAGAGGGGTAACTAATATTAACAACGGACAACAAATATGCTGCCCAAGATCAATCCACCAACGTTCTCAGCAACGTTTTATTTCCCCCAAAATAATGAGCAATTAAGCCCAAAATAAAACATAATGAGTGGATAACGGTGTTACGTATATTACTTAAAACAATATGTAAGAAGAATTGCCACTAATGGTCACACTGGATTTTCACATGACATATTGTACTAAATTAAATGATAAATTACCAACAATCACCCACTCATTTTAATGTTAATTAAGAAAGTCTTTCAGCTAAAGGAAGACTATTAGGCATAATGAGGGTGTGCTCTGCATTGAACCTCCACTTAGTGAAATAGTAATTTTTACTCCAGAGTCGTAGTGATCCCAGACTTGAACTATGATTGCTAAAGAAAAATAAAATATCACTGCTCACACATAATAATCAAGGTGTTGTTGGCATGAGCTTTAAAACCAATACATTATGCCCATGTTCTATCTCTATTTTATGGGTGCATTTGAGAATAAGCCTGATTCTCATAGGAAGCGACCTACTTCCACACATCACATAGGTGAAATTTGTTGAGAGTGCTCCTGTAAGCTTAACACTCCACCAATACAGGCAACAGATATTCATTAAGAGTTTTATCAACTCAACCTTTATAAACTACAGTAAACAATGCACCCACATCATAGGGAGGAAATAATAAGATAGTGTGCATTTTTCACAACAAGTCATCATATGATTAGTTTTTCCCTTTGAACCTGGTTATAGGATCTCTAGTCCACAGGTTGAGTTTTCTCATATATGACTCAAGGATTTGTAGTCTTTAATATCATCCCCCTCGATGTGCTTCAGACTTTTTCTCTTGTTAATGCCTTAGTAAGAGGATCTGCAAGATTATCACAAGATTTGACATAATCAACATTAATGATAGCACTTGTCAAATATGATCTTCTATTACTGTGTTTCCTCCTTATAGGTCTGAATTTACCGTTGTAATAGTGGTTTGAACTCTACCAATTACAGTGGTGCTATCACAATGAATTAAAATAGGAGAAATTGGTTTTTCAAAATAAAGAATTTGAAACAATAAATATCTTAACCAATTCGCTTCATCACTAGCTGAAGCTAAAACAATTAGTTCAGCCTCCTTGGTAGAGTTAGTAATTATAGTTTGTTTTTTTGATCTCCAACAAATATCACCACCACCTAAAGTAAAAGCATAACCAGTGATAGAATAAGAATGACCTGACAAAGTGCTCCAATCTGCATCACAAAAGCCTTCAAGTACAACAGGATATCTTTTATAGAACAAACCACAATTTTTTGTTCCAATTAAATATCTCATAACTCTTGTTAAAGCATGTCAATGTTCATTACCTGGCTTGCTTGTAAACCTGTCAAGTACTCCTACTGCATATGCAATATCAGGCCTAGTCCAATCAGTCACATATCTTAAACTTTCGATTATAGTAGCATATCTCATTTGATTTATTACATCATTTTCACTTTCAATAATAAATAAATGAACACTTGAATCCAAAGGAGTAGCAACATGATTGCAATCATGAAAGTTATATTTTTTCTCAACATAATGTGACTGGTCAAGAAAAATTCCCTCACATGTTCTTGTTATTTTTATTCCAAGAAAAAATTTGCCTCACCAAGATCTTCATTATCAAAATGACTTCTAAAAACATTTTTATCTTCATCAATAACATTCATGTTAGGCAAATAAACACATGTGAATTATTTCAAAACTTATGATATATGCACTTATACACTCATTTGTTTTAAAACCATTTTCAATCAATGCAGGAATCAAAATTTTCATGTCATTGCTTTGGTGCCTGTTTCTAGCCATATAGGGATTTAGTAAGTTTACATACTTTTCTTTCTTGGCCTGCTTCAACAAAACATTCAGATTGATCCATATAAATTTTTTCATTTAGGTCTCCATTTAGAAAAATAATTTTTACATCCATTTGATGAATTTGCAAATAAAAATTGCAGTCATAGCAATTAAAAGTTTTATGAGTGTAATTCTTGTTACCGGAGAAAAAGTATCAAAAAAATTCTAGGCTTTCTAGTTGTTTAAAACCTTTTGCAACTAGCCTAACCTTATATTTATCAATAGATCCATCCGGTTTCAACTTTTTTCATAAGATTCATTTACAACCAATAGTTTTACAATCCGGTGATAAATCAACTAACTTCAAAGTTTTACTAGAAATTAGAGATTTCATTTCATCATTTACAGCGTCTTTCCAAAAAATATAATCATGTGAAGATAATGCTTATTTCAAAGTTAGAGGGTCATCTTCAACATTAAACACATAAAAATCAGGACTAAAATCTTTTTCTACTCTAGCTCTTTTACTTCTTCTTAAGTCAAAATCATAAACTTCTTTATTTTTTAAAGTAGAATTAGAAGAACTAAGTAGTGACAAAATATTTTGTTCAATCCTTTGACCCCCACTATTTTTAAAATCAAAAGAAAATTTATTTTCATGAAAAATAGCATCACCAGATTCAATCACAATATTATCTTCAAGATTAAAAAATCTATAGGCTATACTATTTGAAACATAACCAAGAAAAACACAAGTAGTAACTTTCTTACCCAACTTTGTGATCTTGGGATCCATTAGCCTCAAAAAGGCTAGACAATTCCAAACTCTTGGATATCCAAAACTTGACTTGTAATCTTTCCACAATTCAAAAGGTGTAAACTTAAACTTTTTATGAGGCACACAATTAAATACATAACAAGCAGTTAAAATAGCTTCACCCCAAAAATTTAAACGCACATGTGACTCAATAAGCATGACATTAGTCAATTCAACCAAAGTTCTATTTTTCCTTTCCGCTACTCCATTAGATGAAAGAGAGTAAGGATGAGGAGTTTCATGAATTATTCCCAATGATCTAACAAAAGTATTAAACTCATTTATTCATATTCACAACCTCTATCACTTCTAATACTCTTCCAAACTGATTTTCAATCTCATGGAGATAAGTTTTGAAATTTTCAAAAGCATCACTTTTATTTTTCACCAAGTAAGCATATGTAAATTTAGAAAAATCATCAATGAAAGTGATAAATATTTATTACCTCCACGAGTTAGAATTCCACCAAGTTCACAAATATTATATGAACTAATCTTAACAAATCAGTTTTTCTTTCAACTTGAAAATGAGGACTTTTAGTGATTTTAGCTTTACTACAAGCCTCACACTTTTCAAAATTCTTTTTAACCGTTGGGATTAATCCTACACTACTCATGATCTCAGCATAATGATCATTGATATGACACAAATGAGCATGCCAAAAATTGATAGAAGAAAGCATATAAACAGAAGTAGTAGTTTTATTAATCTCTACATTCAACTTAAACATCCCATCACATACATACCCCTTCCTCACAAAAATACCCTTCTTCACTATTACATATTTATTAGATTCAATAATTTGTTTAAAGTCTTCTTTAGCAAGAAAAAAACTAGACATCAAATTTTTTTAATAGGAGTATAAAGTACATCTATCAAAGTTAATACCCTTTCAGAAGTAAAACACAATTGGACATCTCCCTTTCCAAGCACTTGAGTAGTTTGAGTATCACCAAGCATGATGGTTTTGGGCTCCTCAAAATGAGTATATTTCTAAAACAATCTTTGTCATAACAAACATGACGGTTTGCACCAGAATCAGCCCACCATCCATCAAAATTCTCAACCATGTTTATGTCGGTAATCACCGTCACAAAAGGTTCTTCAGTAACATTTGCCTGAGGGTTAGGACCACGTTTCCAGAATTTGTAAAATCGAGCAAAATGCCCACTCTTGCCACTAACAAAACATGGCCCCTTTTCTTGAACTTGGTTATTTTCACCATTATTTTTCTTGGGAGGTCTACCATTATTTTTTTTGAATTTTTTCTTCTTAAGCTATAAAGAAGTATTTCTGTGAGTTCCAAGAGTAGCATTATTCGCAGTAATATAATTTACCTTCGACGTGATGTTGTTCTCTTCTGTTTGTAAAAGTGCATCCTGACCCCTTGCTTCTTATTCCATGCGGATTTTCATTATCAAGGTTTTAAGAGAGGTTTCCTTTAATTTGTGGTGCACAGTTTTTTTAAATTCCTTCCAAGAAGGTGAAAGTTTATCTACTATGCCAGAAACAATAAGGTTATATCCAAGTTTAACATCTTCAGACCTAAGTTCTCCAACAATCATGACAAAGTCTTGAGCTTGGTCTACCACTGATTTATTGTCCATCGTTTGAAAATAAAAAAATCTACTAGCTGCATATTTTCTCTCCAGCCTCTTCGGTATCATACTTACTCTGTATTGCTTTTTAAATTTTATTTGTACTAGAGTAAGTTCTATCATAGTATTCATAAAAATTATCAGACGGACAATTAAGAAGATAATACTGACACTTATAGGAATCACCATCGTGTTTTTTCACTTTATCTAGATGAGAAATAATTTCATCATCATTCATAGAGGTGATGTCTTCTTTATTTTGATTCTTCTCAGTTAATACATAAGAAACATTGAGAAAACTTAAGTAGAAAAGTACTTTACCCTTTCATCTCTTAAAATGGTTTCCATTGAACCGAAATGGCTTGCTAAGGTCTCCCATCTTTACATCCGTGGTTTTTTCAATTGTAGCCATGTTGAATCTCCTTAAATTGTTAGTGAAAAATTTACAAAATAACTAAATACAAGATTACAATTGAAAATAAAATGAAGAAAATAAATATCTTCAAGGTTGAGGCGTGAATATCTCGCTCTCTTTAAGGAGATTCAAGTCACTACAACAAATATTTTCACTAGTCCAACAGTAATCCTCTTTGACTTGTCCCCTCAAAGATACAACAACATTCACAAAGTATAACTCAAGAATTATGAACAAGAGTTGAGTCCAAAGCTCCACAAAAAGAGCAACTCCCTTCAAATAATAAAAACTCTCTTTTTAGACTTATATTTTATGCACTCTATATTTTCTTGTATGTTGTGCGTATCAAACCAAATGAAGACCATCACTATTTATATTATAATAAGTCTTCCTAGCAATCAATAGAAAAATAATGGTGTAGTAAATAGTGAAGATAAATGGCATAGATGTTACATATGTTACATAGGTTATAAAGAATAATGGAGGAGTAAAGAATGAAATAATGAGAGGGGTAACTAATGTTAACAACAGACAACATATGTGCTGCCCATGATCAGTCCACCGACCTTCTCAACAACATTTTATTTTCTCCAAAATAGTGAGCAATTAAGCCCAAAATAAAATGCACATAATGAGTGGATAGTAACGTCACGTATATTACTTAAAATAATATGTAAGAATCATTGCCACTAACTGTCACAGTGACTTTCTACATGACACATTTTATTAATTTAAAATGCTAAATTACCATCAAAACTAAAATTAAGTTGTGAGTCATAATTAATTTAAATTATGACTATATTAGCTAATTAATTAGTATATATTTATTTTTTCGCACAATTCTTCAAATATAATTTTTACTTAAATTTTAGCATTTAAAAATTTAAATGGATTTTGAGTTTGGTCTCTTGTTATTTATAAGGAAAAATTATATAAAATAGCAAATTATTAATTCATATTATAGCCACCATTTGATTTAATTGTATTCGTTACAAACAGTTGACATTCACATGTCTCTGTGAATTTCTCGCTGCCAGTCTCTCTCTCACCTCTCTCACATTATACAAACACAATGTATAAAATGTGTTTATTTTCTAAAAAGAAAGAAAATACTGTATATACAAATATAAGTACATATATTTTGATCTGATACACTTATAATTATACAAATATATATCTTGTCCCGTCCAATTTTCTTTTGTCTTTCTCTCTTTCTCGCTTTATATCAACACAAATTATACAAATCACAATGTATAATTTGTTTTGTATAAAGCTAGAGAAAGAGAGAAATTTTGATATACAAATGTTTTATTTCGATTCAATTGTATACTAATTCATATTTTATGTTTATGTACAATCACATAAAATTGAATTGAGAGGGTGCCAACGATTTATACAAATGAGAGACTATCAACGATTTATACAAATCTGATGCTCCATAACAAACATAAAAAAAATTGTGGAACACAATTAGACAAACTATAGCTATAGCATATAAATATGATTTTTATGTTTGCTAAACCTAATTTCTTTTTCTATTTTTAAGATTCTATGTTATTTTTATTTTTCAATTAATTTTTAGTTGACCCACAGGCTGAACATACCCATATTTCTTAAGCTCCACAAATCTGCAGCTTATTTAGACAGGGCTAACAACACTTTTCTTAAATGGGTTTGAAAAATCTTATGTCAACCCTATTAAATTACGGATTAGGTCAGGTCAACCAACACATCTAGCCCATATTTATGGATCTAGTTATGATGCTTTCTTTGAGATTCAGAATCCCTATATGCATTGTGGTGGATGAGGAGAAATAGGCTTTTGCTAAAAGCAAAAAGTCTCACATTGGTGGTTAATGAGATGAGTTGACTCCTTATAAAATTTGGACAATCTTCCTCCCTTTGAGTGAGCTTTTAGGTTATTAGTTAAGCCTATGACCTAATATAACATGTGAAAAATCATATCATATACACATTAAGAGTTAATATTACGTGTTTTAGACCTACTCTTAAAAAATTCTTACTTATTATAGTTTATTTACGGGTTATCACATATCAATTAAATTTAACTTTATTTAAAAATCAATTTAAAATTGAATTTCTTTATATTTTATATTATTGATTATTACTCCTGCCATCCCATTTTTTGCGAGGTAGTTTGATACGACACATAATTTAAGAAATAAAGTCTTTTATAACTTTTTGTCCAAAATAAATGAGAGAAATTTGTGTGGATGTAATCATAAGGGTAAAATAGTTATTGTTGACACCCAATTTTGACCGGCCTTTAACCATTTTTAGGAATTCTATTCGATTAAATACGTATTTAAAGTTTAAAATTTAAGTCGATTTTTTTTCTTGAAAATTATATATTTTAGTATCGTTCACTTTATAAAATTATCGTAAATATTATAATATTTTAAAATTATTAATGAATTTCAAATGTTTTTAAAATTTAAATGATTTTCAATTATATAAAAAATATTTTAATAATGTAGTATTTCAATTAAATAGTAATTCCTACACTTTCCTTAAAATTATTTAAATCTTAACCCATTATATTCTAATTTCTTTCAATTCTAGCCACTCCAATTCAAAATTTCTTTCAAGTATAATCATCCTCTTCCTTTCAATTCTAGCCGACTTTATTACAATTTTAGCCATTCCAATCCTCCAACCAATTTGATTTTTTTTCATCCTTTAATCTCATCCATCCATCTTAAAAAAATAATTCCTAAATCTAATCCTAACCCTGCATCTCTATCTAATCTAGCGGTTGAGATCAACTTTTTTCAATTTCTCTCTTTAACACCAAAAGACCCAAAACCTAAAATTTTAACTTATTCTTCTCCCTCCTCTTCCTCTCTAGCCACCTCCCCTCTCCCTTCTCTCTCCCTCTCTTCCATTTTTTCGGCGAGGGAGACAGCCGGACGGGAACACCAAGCAGCACCACTGCTCTCCTTCCTCCCCTTCTCCCTCTCTCCAACTCGTTCTCTTCCTCCCCTTCTCCATCTCCCGTCGCTACTCCTCCCTCTCTCCCTTTTTCCGACCAGCCATCCTCCTCCCCCCTCTCCCCCCATTTTATTCGGCAAGGGTGGCCGCCAGGCAGCCTCCGTCTCCCTCTCTCCTGCTTCATCAAGCGCCACCAGCTCTCCTCCCATCTATCTTTTTCCGGCAAGGGCCAGCAATTGTTGGCCGCTTGTATCTCTTTCTTCCCTTTTCCCCATCGCTCCTTCTTCTTCATCTCTCCCTCCTCCCTTTTATCTTCTCTCGCAGCGAGCTGTCAGGCGCCCAATAGCTGCACAAAATCAGCAACAGTCCGGCGAGGAGCAGGAATGTGACTCCGGACAACAGCTACGACCAGCAGCAACGAACTCCGGCAAATGACAGCATCTCTAGCGACAACAAGCAGCGCAACATCGACAAGGAGGAACGTCGCCAGCTACGACAACAACCAGCAGCTCCGGCCGGCTAGAAGCAGCAACAAAGTAGCGAGCTCCGACGAGAGCTTTTGGAAAATCAAGTTTGTGAAAAAGACGGATCTTTAAAAGATCCATCCGGGTACATTCTTTTAACTTTATTATCTCATCTTTTGGTAATGTTTGTTCTTCTTTCATTTATAATTTGGCTTGAATTTTAGAATATAAATGTTGTTATGCATATCACCATTAAGGATGAAAACTTACTGATTAGATCTTAAAGTTTTGAATTTAATTGCTTATGGGTTGTTAGTTCTTAAAGTTCGAGTTCTTTAGATTAATTGCAGGCACACATAGTTCTTAACCTTTCCCTTTTAATAATATGGTCACCATTTTCTAGTGACAAAATTATGACTTTGAGATCAATTGTATGTATTAAAAGTATTCGTTTCTTATTCGTATATGAGCTAGATTTCTTGGCTTATTTGGTTTGCTAATATTGCTCCATTGATAATTGGAATAGATTGCTTATATATTTTGTAGCATATATTTATTCCCTCTTGATGTAATAAAAATAATAATAACTGGTGAACCATTTTACCTCACTGTTTTCCCTCTCTCTTGGTTGTTTAATTGAAAATTGATTAATCGATGCTAAGACGATTTTATCACCTTATATGAATTCGGACAAATCTTATGGATTGGTGAGGTAATTGTGCCTACTATTTTATTTACAAATGTTAATTGATTGTAACGACCCGTTTAGTCGTTTTGAGCAACAGACTTCAATTCTGGAAAAACTGGCAGAAGCGACGGACCCCACGACGGACCGTCAAGGGCACGACGGACCGTCGCAGGGTCTCGTTTCAAAACACTTAGAAAATCTGAAATTGGGTACTAAAAATCGACTCTCTGAACTTTGTGACGGAATGGCAGGACGGACCGTCACAGGTGTGACGGACCGTCACAGGTGTGACGGACCGTCACAGACCCTTGGTGGAAATATTGGGTCTCTGAACTCTGCGACGACCTGCAGGACGGACCGTCACAGGCACGACGGCCCGTCACAAGTTGCGCAAATCCCAGGCAGAATCGGATTTCCTTACACGTTTTAAGGGACGTTTTGGGACTATTCTTTCCTTAATTATAGATTTCGTGGGTTTATATTAATAACTCAAATTCTTGGGGGTTAAAAGAGGTAACCCTAAGTTAATTAGTGGGGTATTATTGCCATCTTTTATTCTTAATTATATGTTAATTTGGGGTAAAAGAAAGAGGGTTTTGAATAAGAAAAGAGAAAAGAAAAGAGAGGGATAGATTGATCGATTGAGAGAGAGAGAGAGTCGAACGAGGAAGAAGAATATCAAAGCTTGGGATATTGCTTGTTGATTCCAATTCTTCGGTGGAGGTAGGTTATGATTTTCATGCTTTCATAGTAAACTCTTAATAGAGAATGATATGTATTGGTAGTATTGTAAACCCTACTATATGCTTAATTGTATGTTTGCATGAATATGATTATGTGATTGTGATAAGATAAGCATGATGAAAATATTGAATCCCAAATCTTGAAAAGAAACTTTAATATACGTTATTAATGATGATGCCTTGGTATAGAAGAAGGCTTGATGAATTAAAGTAATGGGATTGATGATGCCTTGGTATAGAGAAGGCTTGATGATTTACAGAATGATATTAGTGGATCGGAGTGTCACGTACCGACACATATAGGGGATCGGGTATCACGAACTGACACGTAGAATTAGGGGATCGGGTGTCACGAACCGACACGTAGAATTAGGGGATCGGGTGTCACGAACTGACACGTAGAATTAGGAGATCGGGTGTCACGAACCGACACGTAGAATTAGGGGATCGGGTGTCACGAACCGACACGTAGAATTAGGGGATCGAGTGTCACGAACCGACACGTAGAATTAGGGGATCGGGTGTCACGAACCGACACGTAGATTTAGGGGATCGGGTGTCACGAACCGACACGTAGATTTAGGGGATCGGAGTGTCACGTACCGACACAAGAGGAATAATGAATATGAGGGATCGGAGTGTCACGTGCCGACACAAGAGAAATAAAGATAATGAATCTTGAAAGATGTTAATATACTCAATCTAACGAACATGATTCCCAAATGAGTATGGTATTGGGGCTTGAGTCCTCATGTGTGAACTTGATGGTACTTATTGATGATTATAGTACTTGTTGTTGTTACATATTGAGTTTTATAGTTGATTTACGATAATACTTGATATATACTGTTCCCTATTTTGAGTTGGCCGATGATATCTACTCAGTACCCGTGTTTTGTACTGACCCCTACTTTTATGTTTTCTTCTTGTTTATTTGTGGAGTACAGCAAACGTGCCATCGTCTTCAACTCAACAGTAATTCAAGCCAGTCTTACTACATCGGAAATTCAGGGTGAGCTAATGCTTCTAGCTTGGACTGGATCTTCTTCTTCAAGTCTTGATGCCTTGAACTTCCGGCATGGACTAGCTTCTTATGTATTTTTAGATTTTAGAATACTCTTAGTTTAGTCATTTGATTTTGGATGTTCTTGTGATGATGACTTCCAGGTTTTGGGAATAATAGATGTTGAATATTGATAGTTATTGAATTGGTTTTATTAATGAGTTTAAGTCTTCCGCATTATTTTCTGTTGTTATTACATTGAAATGGTAAGGTTTAGATTGGTTGGTTCGCTCACATAGGAGGGTAAGTGTGGGTGCCAGTCGCAACCCGGTTTGGGTCGTGACAAACTTGGTATCAGAGCATTAGGTTCGTTGGTCTCATCACACAAGAACAGGTCTAGTAGAGTCTTAAGGAGCGGTAGGGGGACGCCTTTACTTTTCCTTGAGAGGCTATAAGACTTTAGGAAAATTTCACTCTTTCATTCTTTCTTTCGTGCTACTACTTGAGTCCAATTGGTATCTAGGCGATACGAATTGGTATCTGACCATCTTCACTCTCTTTCGCAGATGGTTAGAGCTAGAGCAACGACTACGCCAACACCAACGTCGGCCAGACAAGAAACAACTGAGCCAGCCACTGGGGCTGTGGCTCGAGGAAGAACAGCGGCAAGGGGCCGTGGAAGAGGTCGTGGGAGGACGTCCTCTAGAGGGAGAGGACAAGCACCTAGCCCATCTGATACTAGGGCAGTGACTCCTCCACCGACTGAGGAGGTAATAAGAGAAGGGGAGGATGGGGAAACTGAACAAGTGCAGAATGAGGAAATGCCACCCCAACCTACCCCAGAGATGATCAATCAGGTTCTGGCTTATCTTAGCGGGTTGTCGGATCAGGGCCAGACACCCCAGTGTTCTCTGCACCAGCACCTCAGGCTCCGGAGGTACAACATGCGCTACTATGGCTCCCCGCATGGATGTTCCATTGGAAATAGGCACGTTTCCACATCTGACTACTGGGCCTATAATGACAAATGATCAGCATGAACTTTTCAGTAAGTTCTTGAAATTGAAACCTCCAGTCTTCAAGGGTGCTGAATCGGAGGATGCTTATGATTTTCTGGTTGACTGTCACGAGCTACTACACAAGATGGGTATAGTAGAACGGTTTGGTGTGGAGTTTGTGACTTATCAGTTTCAAGGGAACGCCAAAATGTGGTGGCGGTCACATGTCGAGTGTCAACCAATAGAGGCACCACCTATGACTTGGGCCTCATTCTCTAGTTTGTTTATGGAGAAGTATATCCCCCGGACTTTGAGGGATCGGAAAAGGGATGAGTTCTTGAGCCTAGAGCAAGGTAGGATGTCGGTTAATGCTTATGAGGCTAAGTTTCGTGCACTATACAGATATGCCACTCAATTATGTTTCAGTCCCCAAGAGCGAATTCGCCGGTTTGTGAAGGGGTTGAGGTCAGAATTGCGGATTTCGGCCTTACAGATAGCGGCAACGGCAAAATCCTTCCAAGAGGTGGTAGACTTTGTGATAGAAGTGGAAGGAGTGAAGCCAGACGACTTCACCACAACATCGACATCAAAAAGGCTTCGAAAGGGAGGTGAGTTTAATGGTTCTTACACTAGAGGACCGGGTTCGGGAAGTTACTCAGTCCGACCAATTCAGTCTCCACTACAGACTGTAGTTGGGGGACCACCTCAGACCGGTCAACACTTCTCCGAGGGGCATATGATCGACTCCAAAGAATGTTATGGATGTGGGGAGATTGGACATATTAGGAGAAATTGTCCCAGACCAAGTTACAGACCCCCAATAGCTAGAGGTAGAGGTGGTCATGGTAGAGGCCGTTTTTCTGGAGGGCGTGGTGGTCGAGGTAATAGTGGTCACCAAAACGGCAGAGGTAATGGGCAAACTGGGGCCACTACATCACAACATGGTAGGGGCAACGGGCAGACGAACGATAGGGCCCATTGTTACGCTTTCCCTGGGCGGTCTGAAGCGGAGGCATCTGATGCTGTCATCACAGGTAATCTTCTGGTTTGTGATTGCATGGCTTCTGTATTGTTTGATCCTGGATCCACGTTTTCTTATGTATCTTCCTCATTTGCTAATGGTCTAAATTTACATTGTGAATTACTTGATATGCCTATCCGTGTCTCTACTCCGGTGGGTGAGTCTGTGGTAGTTGAAAAGGTATATAGGTCTTGTTTGGTAAACTTTGTGGGGAGCAACACTTATGTAGATTTGGTTATCTTAGAAATGGATGATTTTGACGTGATTCTGGGTATGACTTGGCTTTCTCCGCAATTTGCAATCTTGGATTGTAATGCTAAAACGGTGACGTTAGCCAAGCCTGGGACAGACCCGTTAGTGTGGGAGGGTGACTACACTTCCAATCCGGTCCGCATCGTCTCCTTTCTTCGTGCTAAGAAAATGATTAGTAAAGGGTGTTTAGCTTTCTTGGCACATCTCAAGGATGACACTACCCAAGTACCTTCGATTGAGTCGGTTTCAGTAGTTCGTGAGTTTCTGGATGTGTTCCCTGCAGATCTTCCTGGTATGCCACCGGATAGGGATATTGACTTCTGTATTGATCTTGAACCCGGTACTCGCCCCATTTCTATACCCCCTTATAGAATGGCTCCCGCGGAGTTAAGAGAGTTAAAAGCACAACTTCAAGAGTTATTGAACAAAGGCTTCATTAGACCAAGTGCATCTCCTTGGGGTGCTCCGGTTTTGTTTGTAAAGAAGAAGGATGGGAGTTTTCGGATGTGCATAGACTACAGACAACTGAATAAAGTAACTATTAAGAACAAGTACCCTCTTCCCCGCATTGATGATTTGTTCGATCAGTTAAAAGGTGCTTGTGTCTTCTCTAAGATTGACTTGAGATCCGGTTATCATCAATTGAAAATACGGGCAACGGATGTGCCAAAGACTGCTTTTCGAACGAGGTATGGGCATTACGAATTTGTAGTGATGTCCTTTGGTCGTACGAATGCCCCTGCTGCGTTCATGAGCTTGATGAACGGGATTTTTAAGCCATATTTGGACCTCTTCGTGATCGTATTTATTGATGATATATTGGTATACTCAAAGAGCAAGAAGGAACATGAAGAGCATTTGAGAATGGTATTGGAAATGTTGAGGGAGAAAAAGCTTTATGCCAAGTTCTCTAAGTGTGAGTTTTGGCTAGATGCGGTGTCCTTCTTGGGGCACGTGGTTTCTAAGGATGGAGTGATGGTGGATCCTTCTAAGATTGAGACAGTGAAGAATTGGGTAAGACCCACTAATGTGTCAGAAATAAGGAGCTTTGTTGGGTTAGCTAGCTACTACCGCCGATTTGTCAAGGGATTCTCTTCTATTGCTTCCCAATTGACGAACTTGACTAAGCAGAATGTCCCATTTGTATGGTCGGATGAATGTGAGGAAAGCTTTCAGAAGCTCAAGACTTTGTTGACTACCGCACCTATCCTTACCTTGCCAGTAGAGGGTAAGAACTTCATCGTTTATTGTGATGCATCCTATTCTGGTTTGGGTGCAGTGCTAATGCAAGAGAAGAGTGTGATTGCTTATGCTTCAAGACAATTAAAAGTGCATGAACGTAACTATCCCACTCATGATTTGGAATTGGCCGCGGTAGTGTTTGCATTAAAACAATGGAGACACTATTTATATGGGGTTAAGTGTGAGATCTATACGGATCATCGTAGCCTTCAGTATGTCTTCACTCAGAAAGATTTGAACTTAAGACAGAGGAGATGGATGGAGTTAGTAAAGGACTACGATATCACTATCTTGCATCATCCGGGGAAGGCGAATGTTGTAGCGGATGCTTTAAGTAGGAAAGCGGGAAGCATGGGAAGTCTAGCTCACTTGCAAGCTTCTAGACGCCCATTGGCTAGAGAGGTTCAGACTCTAGCTAATGACTTGATGAGATTAGAAGTAAATGAGAAGGGAGGATTGTTGGCTTCGGTGGAAGCAAGATCTTCCTTTCTTGACAAGATTAAGGGAAGACAGTCTGATGATGAGAAACTGCGCAGAATTCAAGGTAAGGTATTGCGAGGAGAGGCTAAGGAAGCACAAATCGATGAGGAAGGTGTTTTGAGGATCAAGGGAAGGGTATGTGTACCCCGCGTCGATGATTTGATCAACACAATTCTGACAGAGGCTCATAGTTCAAGGTATTCTATACATCCGGGTGCAACCAAGATGTATCGTGACCTAAAACAACACTTTTGGTGGAGTAGAATGAAGCGTGACATTGTGGATTTTATTGCCAAATGTCCAAACTGTCAACAAGTAAAGTATGAACACCAAAGGCCCGGAGGAACACTTCAGAGAATGCCCATTTCGGAATGGAAGTGGGAAAGAATTGCAATGGATTTTGTGGTTGGTCTTTCGAAGACAATGGGTAAGTATGACTCCATTTGGGTGATTGTTGATAGGTTAACTAAATCTGCTCATTTCATTCCGGTCAAGGTGACTTACAATGCAGAAAAGTTAGCCAAACTTTACATCTCGGAAGTGGTGCGATTGCATGGGGTTCCACTATCCATCATATCAGATAGAGGTACGCAGTTTACTTCTAAGTTTTGGAAAACATTGCATGCAGAATTGGGTACTAGGTTGGACCTTAGTACTGCGTTCCATCCCCAGACCGATGGTCAGTCTGAGCGAACGATTCAAGTGTTGGAGGATATGCTTCGTGCGTGTGTGATAGAGTTTGGTGGTCATTGGGATAGCTTCTTACCCTTAGCGGAGTTTTCATACAATAATAGCTATCACTCAAGCATTGATATGGCCCCATTTGAAGCATTGTATGGTAGGAGATGTAGGTCTCCCATTGGTTGGTTTGATGCGTTCGAGGTCAGACCTTGGGGTACTGATCTCTTGAGGGATTCGATGGAAAAAGTGAGGTCTATTCAAGAAAAGCTTCTAGCGGCACAAAGTAGACAAAAAGAATATGCAGATCGAAAGGTTAGAGACTTAGAGTTCATGGAAGGTGAACAAGTCTTGTTGAAAGTTTCACCAATGAAAGGGGTGATGCGGTTTGGAAAAAGGGGTAAACTAAGTCCAAGATACATTGGACCATTTGAAGTACTTAAGCGAGTAGGAGAGGTGGCTTATGAGTTAGCCTTGCCTCCAGGGCTGTCCGGAGTACATCCGGTATTCCATGTGTCGATGTTGAAAAGATACCATGGGGATGGAAACTACATTATCCGTTGGGATTCAGTTTTGCTTGATGAGAACTTGTCTTATGAGGAGGAGCCTGTTGCTATTTTAGATAGAGAAGTTCGCAAGTTGAGGTCAAGAGAGATTGCATCCATCAAGGTGCAATGGAAGAATCGACCGGTTGAAGAAGCCACTTGGGAGAAGGAGGCGGATATGCGAGAAAAATACCCACATCTGTTTACAGATTCAGGTACTCCTTTTCGCCCTTGTTTTCCTTCTTTTGATCGTTCGGGGACGAACGATGGGTAAATTGGTATCTAATGTAACGACCCGTTTAGTCATTTTGAGCAACATACTTCAATTCTGGAAAAACTGGCAGAAGCGACGGACCCCACGACGGACCGTCAAGGGCACGACGGACCGTCGCAGGGTCTCGTTTCAAAACACTTAGAAAATCTGAAATTGGGTACTAAAAATCGACTCTCTGAACTTTGTGACGGAATGGAAGGACGGACCGTCACAGGTGTGACGGACCGTCACAGACCCTTGGTGGAAATATTGGGTCTTTGAACTCTGCGACGACCTGCAAGACGGACCGTCGCAGGCACGACGGCCCGTCACAAGTTGCGCAAATCCCAGGCAGAATCGGATTTCCTTACACGTTTTAAGGGACGTTTTGGGACTATTCTTTCCTTAATTATAGATTTCGTGGGTTTATATTAATAACTCAAATTCTTGGGGGTTAAAAGAGGTAACCCTAAGTTAATTAGTGGGGTATTATTTCCATCTTTTATTCTTAATTATATGTTAATTTGGGGTAAAAGAAAGAGGGTTTTGAATAAGAAAAGAGAAAAGAAAAGAGAGGGATAGATTGATCGATTGAGAGAGAGAGAGAGAGTCGAACGAGGAAGAAGAATATCAAAGCTTGGGAGATTGCTTGTTGATTCCAATTCTTCGGTGGAGGTAGGTTATGGTTTTCATGCTTTCATAGTAAACTCTTAATAGAGAATGATATGTATTGGTAGTATTGTAAACCCTACTATATGCTTAATTGTATGTTTTCATGAATATGATTATGTGATTGTGATAAGATAAGCATGATGAAAATATTGAATCCCAAATCTTGAAAAGAAACTTTAATATACGTTATTAATGATGATGCCTTGGTATAGAGAAGGCTTGATGATTTACAGAATGATATTAGTGGATCGGAGTGTCACGTACCGACACATGTAGGGGATCGGGTGTCACGAACCGACACGTAGAATTAGGGGATCGGGTGTCACGAACCGACACGTAGAATTAGGGGATCGGGTGTCACGAACCGACACGTAGAATTAGGGGATCGGGTGTCACGAACCGACACGTAGAATTAGGGGATCGGGTGTCACGAACCGACACGTAGAATTAGGGGATCGGGTGTCACGAACGACACGTAGAATTAGGGGATCGGGTGTCACGAACCGACACGTAGATTTAGGGGATCGGGTGTCACGAACCGACACGTAGATTTAGGGGATCGGAGTGTCACGTACCGACACAAGAGGAATAATGAATATGAGGGATCGGAGTGTCACGTACCGACACAAGAGAAATAAAGATAATGAATCTTGAAAGATGTTAATATACTCAATCTAACGAACATGATTCCCAAATGAGTATGGTATTGGGGCTTGAGTCCTCATGTGTGAACTTGATGGTACTTATTGATGATTATAGTACTTGTTGTTGTTACATGTTGAGTTTTATAGTTGATTTACGATAATACTTGATATATACTGTTCCCTATTTTGAGTTGGCCGATGATATCTACTCAGTACCCGTGTTTTGTACTGACCCCTACTTTTATGTTTTCTTCTTGTTTATTTGTGGAGTACAGCAAACGTGCCATCGTCTTCAACTCAACAGTAATTCAAGCAAGTCTTACTACATCGGAAATTCAGGGTGAGCTAATGCTTCTAGCTTGGACTGGATCTTCTTCTTCAAGTCTTGATGCCTTGAACTTCCGGCATGGACTAGCTTCTTATGTATTTTTAGCTTTTAGAATACTCTTAGTTTAGTCATTTGATTGTAGATGTTCTTGTGATGATGACTTCCAGGTTTTGGGAATAATAGATGTTGAATATTGATAGTTATTGAATTGGTTTTATTAATGAGTTTAAGTCTTCTGCATTATTTTCTGTTGTTATTACATTGAAATGGTAAGGTTTAGATTGGTTGGTTCGCTCACATAGGAGGGTAAGTGTGGGTGCCAGTCGCAACCCGGTTTGGGTCGTGACATTGATTCTAACTATCTTTGTTAAAGTTGATTGGATTCTTACATGTTTTATTTTTGGTAAAATTATATTTTTGGGTTGATATAAAATAAATAAATAATTTTGTTGATTTAGTTTCTCCCTTTTAATAAGGAAAATGTTATATCAATTGATTCATGTTTTCATTAATTAAAACTTGACAGATTTCTTACTTGTCTATTTTGGTAAAAAATAATTTAGAATAAAGTTGTTTTTGACTCCTCTTTACTTAAAGAAAAATAATATTTTGGTTTTTCTTTATTTAAGGAAAAATAATATTACTTTTTTTATTTATTTTTTTAGTTACTTGTTTATATTTGGTAATGAAATATTTTAAAATTTTCTGATTTGGTCCTCCTTATAATAAGGAAAATAGAATATCAATTGATTCCTTAAAAAATATTTGTTTACCTTATTTGTTCCCCCTCTTCTGCTATATAAGAGACCCCTTTGCATTCTTTCAATACAAACATCTTTCATAACAAGTTCTCTCATCAACTCACTCATTCTCTCAAAACACAAGAACTAGACTTCTTAAGTCTCTCATTGCTCTCTTGCTACTCTTGAACGAAATAAGTTTTCGGTAACTTTCAAGTTCTACTTTGCTACTTTGGTTTTGTTCGAGTAAATATTGGATCAACTTGTTTCCATTGCTACCATTCTTAATCTGCTTAACCGGTTAGTATTCTTAATTAGCATTTACATTATATATTTTTTTTTTGTATTCGTACATTTGTAAAAGATCATTGTTCTATTCCTTTTGTTATGTATAAGTTGTTAAATAATTACATATGTGTCTTATGTTGTCTAAATAAATTTAATTACTTGTGTAGTTGTGTGATTGCTTTGACAGGTTTCAAACTTAAAGTTCAAGTTGAAGAAGAGAGATTATTTGTCTAATTCATATTTGAATATATTTCTTATGTATTTATTTAACCTTCTTGTAATATTCGTATAACACTAAAGCTCTCATATATGATATAAGATTTGGGGGATTGGCTATAAGGGGAGGGGGATATATATACATGCTAATTTTTTTCTTTGCTTATTATGTTTTTTACTATGTGATTGATATAAATTTTCCGTCTATTACTAATGTCATTAGAATATGCAACATATTGGAATCACCCAAATAGTCTATTGAAAATCAATTATTTGTTTGCCTTATTTAATTAGTTTGAACCAATGCGAGCTTGTAATATTAATAAAGTTAGTAAACTAGATCTTAGTTTTTATATGTTTATAAATTTTTTTAGCATGCTAATGAACTTAACAAGAGAAAGCGAACATTGTAAAAGTATCGATGTCATGATTGTTAATGTAAACCTTACTAATTTCCTCAAGTTCACCTAGAATCATGTTTCTAGGTTTCTAAATATATTTTTAGCATACTCACTCTAATAAAACTGGTTTTGCATATTTTGCCCCCCTTTTAAATTAGCTAATATTATTAATTAATAATCTTATTTGTCCTCTTGAAGATTTTCGCACTTATGATGCAATATATTGTTTTCTTAAAATAATAATAATAAAATAAAATCATTTGATGCATTTAACAAATTACTTGGATTTTAAATATATTTCATAGTATAATCTTTGCATTTAATAAATTTACTACATTAATGTTCTACTAGTTTTCCTTTTACAAAGTTTTTTTGAATTTTTTTTAAAAGACATTGTTTATTTCTCGTTTAAAATTTTGGATTGATTATGACATTGTTTACTTTTAAAAATTAATTATAAGCACTATCTCCTAACCTATCGTTAGTGGGAAAGTCAAAGGAATTATGAGGTATATTTCCAATTTTTAAATTAAACCGGCGCGTCCCCGGAAGTACCACCTACCCATGATTTTTAAATGAATTATGTGTATTTATATGTAAATATTCATGTGACTATATGCAAATTGAGTCTTTTAAATCATTTTCAAAATATAAACTATTTGTTATTTTTCTAAGACCGACCTCAAATCAAAATTGTTTCTATGGTGAAGGAGGGCGATTAATAATATCGTGGCATCACCCCTATAAAGAAACAAACATTTTTTTAGTATAAAATTTCTATTCAAAACTTGCTCAATTTTTCAAAACTTTACTTTCGAACACATTATTCTTGTTTGGTGTAACATAATAAAATTGAGCTATCTTCTATATCTTTTGTGCATATTATGTCTTTCGTTTATCTCTTTATTAATTGCTTAATATTTACAATATTTGTTTATCACATAGATCGTATGCTCAAATAATAAATAATTGAAGTAGTCTTAATTGTTTAGTAATTTATTTGGGGAAGATTAAAATAAAAATAATAAAACTTATTGCTTATTTATTTGCCTTTTTTTCTATCCCTTCGCTTATTTTTAAATTTTTATTTCATGTTCATTTATTGTTATCACTTAGTTTTTGCATGCTTAAACAATTAATTCAAAAAATAATAAATTTATTTCTCAATTATTTAATATTTTATCACTTAGACTCGCATGTTTAAATATTAATTAAGATAATAATGAACTATTTGATTCAACTTGTTGATATATCACCTAGTCTCACATGTTAGATTTAACAAAAATGATTTTAACTATTAATATTTGTTATCACCTAGCCTTTATTAATTAATTAATTAAAAAATAAAATGGTCTTATTTGTTTCATATTTCTTATCACTTAGCAAGTATGCTACTTAAATAAACTAATAAATGAAGTGACCTTAGTTGCTACTTATAACCCCCCACATAGATTGCATGAGCCACGGTCGGGACCCACATTTGAGGACCTCGAGGGAATCCTAACACCTTCCCCTCGAGGTAATTTGAACCCTTACCCTGATCTCTGGCTCGTTGACCTTAGATAGACTTAGTTAGGTTAGATAGGTGCCCTAATGCGCCTTAACTCATTAGGTAACGACTCCTTAAACTCAAAATCCCAAAAGAGTTGTTAGGTCGTGCACAAAACCCATTTTTACAAAAAATGGGGCGCGACAGAATGACGACTCTGCTGGGGATATTAGGTTCTTACCATTACGTGTTTCGTGCTTATTTATAAGGGGTTTACTTCATTTTGGTCATTTCATTATTTGTTAGGTGCTTACCGTGTTTAGTTTATTTTGTTGCTTTATTTATTATCTTTTCTCCGTGTTCCACCCCTTTCCCTTTTCCTTAATTGTTTATTACCATGTTTCACCTCGTCCCTTTTCCGTTATTTGCTTAATTACATGTTTAATTTCATACCCTCTTTCCTTATTTGCGTGATCTTTTAATATATTTATGTGTTTAAATTCATTTATTTATTCATGCTTATTTATCTATTTATTGTTTATAAATTGCCTATATGTTATCGCTTTTTAATTTAAATGCTAAGTGTTTATTGTTTTGATAACTGACATTCCGCTCATACCTCCCCCAATTGGGATCCTCTTCCTTTTTTTATTTTGTTCTCGTAATGTTGTGCCTTTGCACCTCTCACAACTACTCCAATTCTATTCAAATACCCATTATAGAGAGTCGACATATGCATGGACGTAACAGATAGTTTTACTACCGTGAAATCACGAGCCTCTCGCATAGAATCCCTTTCAAGTTCGCGTCAAGCCAACTCTTAGAAGTCCTGGTTAGGTCATATGTGCTGCATAAGCCCTAGGTGTTTTGAACCTTGGTGTCAATGCACATAATTAGTAACCACCCTCTCGTCTAAAGGGCCCTAACACTCTTTAGACAAATTGCATACTTATGTGTCAACGTGATCATAATATAATTAAATCAAGCCAATTTTGTCAAAATGGAGTTTATAAGTTGTTTATTGTTTTATTTGCAGAGTCATGGATGAGTATGAACCCCCAAACCCTCAAATGGTGAAAGAAGTGAGTTAGAGACTTAAGACTTGGTGGATGGATATAAGGAGATATAAGGAAAGAGAGATTCATCAATTGTTGGGTGGCCTCACATTTCTTATTTTTGTTGTACCAAACCCTCACCTGACTATTGCGCTACTAGAGTTTTGGGACCCTGTGAGGATGGTGTTCAAGTTTACAAATTGCAATTTGACACCAACAATTGAAGAAATTAGCGGTTTCATCGATCTTCTATACCACGAGTGTCAAATGATGGTACCTTATAAGCCATCATCATGGGAGTTTCTAAAAAGTATGGGGATGAAGTCAAATCCAACCTGGACTTCTCTAGACCTTGGGTGGACTCGTTTAGACTTCTTATACTCACGATTCGGCTGAGATGATGTCTACTACATTTATGACTATGAATTTGAGTGCTCCGTTGAAGAATGGGAAAAGTATCGTCTTGATGCCTTTGCCATCGCCTTATTAGGATCTTTGATTTTTACTAAATCAAGGGAAATAATCTATACATGTCTAAGGTACGTGGTTCGAGACCTAGCTCAAAGAGGGGGTGAGCCTAGAAAAACCATAGTGCCCATGATCCTGGCGGAGAAAATTAGGAGTCTGTCAGCATGTGTTGATGGTAGAATGTTCTTCGAGAGATGCAACATTCTACCTCAACTATGGGCTATCGATCATTTACACAAGCAATCTGACGTGGTAGATACCTATCTTGGTCAAGGAAACAAGATTGATAACCATCCAAGAAGGTTGACACGTTTCGCCGCTCCTGTAGGATTTGTGGACTGACAGATATTTCTAACTGAGCTTGAGAGCCACCGAATTCAATAGAAGCTTCATTGGCTGTCCACTCCGAATGTCATAGTAAGAGGGACGACCGATATTTCATGGAACTTATTGGCTTAAAGGGTGTCCAACCATATGCGCCTCTTCGAGTACTTCGCCAATTTGGGCAAACTCAAATCATACCACTCCGATCTGACATGGAGACATATAAGTATGATTTTAGACTAGATAAACCACAAGTCCACAACATACCTCGACAATGGGAGCGTGTGTTGACCATTCCTATTGGTGCACGACAGGCTTTATGCATGCATGAGTATCACATATGATCTTGATAGACTCTAAAGTCCCAATATCAAGTGGAGAAGGATACCATGGGCTTGCCGATGAAAAGGAAAACATATGGGCATGGAGTGTGTTGAACATGACACAAGAAGTCCCTCCCATCACAAGAGGTCAATTGGCGCCAAGCTCATGGAGTCGATACCTCCAAGATTTCAGAATTTAGGATGATTTTCCCCAAGTTATCCCTTTTCCCTTTAGTTTATTTCAGTTTTTTTTATGATGTATTGTTTGAATTTTATGGTAAATGAAAATTTTGTTTCTTCTAATATAAACTCCTAATTGGAAAATAAGGCTTGAATTAATTAGTGTGCATCACTTATGTGTCGCTTAGGCCTACCTCTGGCTCAACGAGGCTCTTTTGCATTTAGGGAATTTATCTTAAATAAATATCCCAATTTATGCAATGTTCTAACTTGGGCTTTATTTTGCTTTTTTTATTTTTATTTTACCCTTTCCCAATGGTTGATCTGTACACCATGGTTTATCACACGCGATCAAAGGGTTCATTTCCCTCTCTCCCGACTGAGAATTGCAAAGGAAAAGTGAAAGCGACTAATGCTAAGTTTATGTGCAAAACTATTGAAAACAAGTGTCTTTCAGAAAAGTTGGTATCAAACCTTGAGCAGAAAATAAAGAAGTTAGAAGAAGAGTTGTTGCACAGGCGCGAGTGGGCAAAGTTGTTACTCTCCGCCAATCCAACTTTGGAGACAAACATGGATATGTCACCTTTCACAAGTCAAGTCACTCTCCAAAATAATCCTCCTCCAGATTACTCTACCTCTCAAAGTCAACCGAGCTCCATTCAAATACCTCCAAAGAACATCTACTTTCCAAATCACCCATATCCTCCGCAACATCATGCATATGCTCCTAAACCTCAACACCTTACTTTACACCCGCATCATCCCACTATGCAAACTCATCAATACGAAACGCCTTTGCACCAAGTTCCCTGGCATCATGCGCCTCTCATGCCATTTCCAATCCCTCCATATGAAATGTCTTTGTACCAAAGGCCTCCTATGCCATATCGACAACCAACATATCCTGTCCACAATGCCAAAGTCACTCGACTGCATATCCACAAAAACCTCTTCAAGGATGAGGAGAGACTTGACAAAACTTATACTCCTCTAATTAGCCTATAGGTCAACTTTATGAAAAGGTGAGGGTCAGTGGTCACATAGCTACTATGAATGAAATAAAGATGACTACGCGTGCATCGTGGATTGAACCCTTCAAGATTTGTGCTTATCATTTAGGAATGGAAGGACATACAATAGAAGATTGTCGTGATCTGAAAGATAAGATTCAACAATTGATTGATACTAAGATGTGAATGCACCAACGTCTACTTGATCCAGTTTCTCAAATAAGGCTTGCACCATTTAAGTTCATGTTTTCCACATTCAGACATCCATGATAACATATGGACAAATAAAGTCGGTCAAAATCTACCATTCAATTGCTGTTCAAGAATGTTCTCATGCTCTTTTGTAATTTGGAACTACGTCAGACCTGATTCCCGTTTAAAAGTGGATTTGTAGGCGCTCCTATGGGGTTCGGTCTTATCATAAATAAAACTTTCATTTTCCCCCTTCTATTAATTACTGGGGCAGTATTTTTGAGAGGGTCTCAAAATTCTATCAAGATTTCTCCTTGCACATCTCCGTAAACTCAAAAATTCCATAAAAAAATTTATTCTCAACAACTAGGGCAGATATTTGAGATGATCTCAAAATTGCTGAAAATCAAGACAGGGTAAAAAAAATTGAAAAAAAAAAGTAAAGTTCAAGAGTCAAGCTACAATTATAACAGATCAGAATGACAGAAGTTCTACCCCGGGGCAGAAATTTTGAGGGGATCTCAAAATTTTCGACAACACTCCGAAGAACATTCTATCAATACCAAAGGAGCGCTGTGTCAAATCATGGATACAGATCAACCTCCCCTTTAAACTAACTATTTTTTTAATGTAGAAAATACAGGTACATATACAAAGGCAGTTTCAACAATAAACATACCACTTTTGAGCTCGACAAATGACACTCGACCCTTCCAACAAGGCGGATGTCCAAGCTACTACATACCCTTCTCATTCAACTATGAAGTTGCACTATGCCTGAGATCTAGGCTTGCATGACTACATTATGCCCGACATCGCATTATGCTCAAAGAATCGCATCATCGCATATGCCCAAGATTGACTTATGCTTGAAGAATTGCATCATTGCATGTGTTCGATATTGCATGTGCCCGAAGAAATCCAATATTGCATGTGCTTGATACTGCATGTGCCTGAAGAAATGCATCATTTCATGTGCTCGATACTGCATGTGCCCGAAGAAATGCATCATTGGATGTGCTCGATATTGCATATGCCCGAAGAAATGCATCATCGCATTATGCCCGAGACTGCATTGTGCCCGAATTTTGCATAAGCCCAAGATTGCATCGTGCTCGAAGTTTACATGTGCCCGAATCAAATCAAGTCATAAGTATCAACAGATTCCAAAAACATATACGCTCTCTTTACTCATTACTTATATTCCAAAGGCATCATCCTCCAAAGGCATCATCTTCGATGGCCTGCGGACTTCATGTCATGTCCTGAGGACTATTTTATGCATATCATGTTCCTAAGGCATCATAGTCTTAAGGCATCATCTTTCATGGCATGCGGACATAATTTCATGGCCTAAGGGTTTAATTTCTGTCTATCATGATCCGAAGGTTTCATAGTCTAAAGGCGTCATTGTCATGGCCTGCTGACAACATTTTCATTACCTGAGATACATTTTGTATATCATGGCCCTAGACATCATAGCCTAAGACGTAATTTTTTATGGTCTTAAGGCAAACATTCATGGTCAACATGGGAATAGTATCATATTTGACCTTACCGCTTATTCTTCTCTAACCATTCTATTCAAGTCAAATTACAACTATGCAGATTAAAGGCAAAGCCGCCGTCTGAACGACTGTTCCCTTGCTTACAAATAAAGGTTCCGACAAATTCTTGGCTATTCGCACTATCATTTCGCTACTCATCTATCGTTCAGGCTACCATGAAGATATATTCGGGTTCAACTCGCCACTGTGACCTACTGTCTCTTCATCTAGGCTCGTCCACCTTACAACGCGACATTTAGGCTCGTCCGCCTTACAATGAAACATGTAGGCTCGTCCTCCTTAGAATGCGACATTTAGGCACGTCCGCCTTACAATGCGACATCTAGGCTCGTCCGCCTTACAATGCGACATTTAGGCTCGTCTGTCTTACAATGTGACATCTAGTTTTGTCTGCCTTTCAATGCGACATTTAGGCTCGTCCGCCTTAAAACGACATTTAGGTTTGTCCATCTTATTTGGACATTTAGGTCGTCCACCTTAAAAGGACATTTAGGCTTGTCCTCCTCATAGGACATTTATGTTCGTCCGCTTTATAAGGTATTTAGGCCTTAAAATGACACATAGGCTCGTTCACCTTAATATGACATTTAGACTCTCCTTACAACCAGACATTTTTCTTATATTATTATATGTTTATACTATAAGATCTATTGGAGGTTGACTTTAACCTTCGGAGATGGGTTGCAATTCTTCAACAAGTTAAGCCAAAGTCTACAAGGGCATCTCAAAGCAGATACGCTTCTTATCACCTCTTTTCATTTATTTAGAACTCATATTTTATCATTATTGTTCAAACTTTATCTATTTATAAGCTAACATTTTATCTAGAATTTGCAGATATGATCGATTGCCCCTTGATTACAATTATCATGCTATCATCTATTACAACAAAGATCCTATCAATTCTTTGCTATTCATAATCCGAACCTTGCTCAAAGGCTGATAACATCACTCTATCATGCTCTTCCTGTTTTTCTGTCATAGTTCTTTTAGCCTCTCCATCTCTCTTGTCGCTGCACTAATCTTATCCATTCAAGTCGATATAGTGCTTTTCAAATACCTTAGCACTCTTTCAATTTTTATGAGTTTCATTTGTTCTTGAATCTAGAACTACACACGACTTGATTCTCATATAACCAAAGATATGTAGGCGAATTAATACCAAAGTCTCGGCCGTACCCTTTTTCAACTCTACATCGTTTCAATTGATCTTACTGATATCTCTCATCGTTCGGTCAAAATCGGCTACAAAGTCAACGTTGATTGCCTAACAATTCATTCTTCATTCTCAATCAACCAAGGGCAACTGTTGACACCCAATTTTGACCGACCTTTAACAAGTTTTAGGAATACTATTCGATTAAATACGTATTTAAAGTTTAAAATTTTAGTCGATGTTTTTCTTGAAAATTATATATTTTAGTATAGATCGCTTTATAAAATTATTGTAAATATTATAATATTTTAAAATTATTAATGAATTTCAAATGTTTTAAAAATTTAAATGATTTTCAATTATATAAAAAATATTTTAATATATGTAGTATTTAAATTAAATAGTAATTCCTACACTTTCCTTAAAATTATTTAAATCTTAACCCATTCTATTCTAATTTCTTTCAATTCTAGCCACTCCAATTCAAATTTATTTCAATTATAACCATCCTCTTCCTTTCGATTCTAGCTGACTTTATTACACTTTTAGCCATTCCAATCCTCCAACCAATTTGATTTTTTTTCATCCTTTAATCTCATTCATCCATCTTAAAAAAAAATAATTCCTAAATCTAATCCTAACACTCCATCTCTATCTAGTCTAACGGTTGAGATCAACTTTTTTTCAATCTCTCTTTTAACACCAAAAGACCCAAAACCTAAAATTTTAACTTATTCTTCTTCCTCCTCTTCCTCTCCAGCCGTCTCCCCTCTCCTTTCACTCTCCCTCTCCTCCATTTTTTCCGGCGAGGGAGACAGTCAGACGTGAACACCAAGCAGCACCGCTGCTCTCCATTCCTCCCCTTCTCCCTCTCTCCAACTCGTTCTCTTCCTCCCTTTCTCCATCTCCCGTCGCTACTCCTCCGTCTCTCCCTTTTTCCGACCAGCCATCCTCCTCCCCTCTCTCCCCCCATTTTATCCGGAAAGGATGGCCGCCAGGCAGCCTCTGTCTCTCTCTCTCCTGCTTCATCAAGCGCCACCAGCTAACCTCCCATCTATCTTTTTCCAGCAAGGGCCAACAATTGCTGGACGCCTGTATCTCTTTCTTCCCTTTGCCCCATCGCTCCTTCTTCTTCCTCTCTCCCTCCTCCCTTCTATATTCTCTCTGGTAGCGAGCTGCCAGGCGCCCAATAGCTGCACAAAATCACCAACAGCACCGGCCGGCTAGAAGCAGCAATAAAGCAGCGAGATCCGACGAGCGCTTTTGGAAAATCAAGTTTGTGAAAAAGACGGATCTTTAAAAGATCAATCCGGGTACATTCTTTTAACTTTATTATCTCATCTTTTGGTAATGTTTGTTCTTCTTTCATTTATAGTTTTGCTTGGATTTTAGAATATAAATGTTGTTATGCATATCACCATTAAGGATGAAAACTTGCTGATTAGATCTTAAAGTTTTGAATTTAATTGTTTATGGGTTGTTAGTTCTTAAAATTAAAGTTCTTTAGATTAATTGCAGGCACACATAGTTTTTAACCTTTCCCTTTTAATAATATGGTCGCCATTTTCTAGTGACAAAATTGTGACTTTGAGATCAATTGTATGCATTAAAAGTATTTGTTTCTTATTCGTATGAGCTAGATTTCTTGACTTATTTTGTTTGTTAATGTTGCTCCCTTGATAATTGGAATAGATTGCTTATATATTTTGTAGCATATATTTATTCCCTACTGATGTAATAAAAATAATAATAACCGGTGAACCATTTTACCTCACTGTTTTCCCTCTCTCTTGGTTGTTTAATTGAAAATTGATTAATCGATGCTAAGACGATTTTATTACCTTATATGAATTCGGACAAATCTTATGGGACGGTGAGGTAATTGTGCCTACTATTTTATTTACAAATATTAATTGATTGTAACTATCTTTGTTAAAGTTGATTGGATTCTTACCTGTTTTATTTTTGGTAAAATTATATTTTTGGGTTGATATAAAATAAATAAATATAGTTGTTGATTTAGTTTCTCCCTTTTAATAAGGAAAATGTTATATCAACTGATTCATGTTTTCATTAATTAAAACTTGACAGATTTCTTACTTGTCTATTTTGGTAAAAAATAATTTAGAATAAAGTTGTTTTTGGCTCCTCTTTATTTAAAGAAAAATAATATTTTGGTTTTTCTTTATTTAAGGAAAAATAATATTACTTTTTTTTTATTTTTTTATTTACTTGTTTATATTTGGTAATGAAATATTTTAAAATTTTCTGATTTGACCTTTGCTTATTATGTTTTTTACTATGTGATTGATATAATGTCACGACCCAAATCCGGGCCGCGACTGGCACCCACACTTACCCTCCTATGTGAGCGAACCAACCAATCTAAACCTTAACATTTCAAGGTAATATCAACATAAAGTAATGCGGAAGACTTAAACTCATTAATAAAATCAATAACTATTATTATTCCCAAAATCTGGAAGTCATCATCACAAGAACATCTATAATCAAATTACTAAACTAAGAGTATTCTAAAAAGCTAAAAATACATAAGAAGCTAGTCCATGCCGGAAGTTCAAGGCATCAAGACTTCAAGAAGAAGATCCAGTCCAAGCTAGAAGCATTAGCTCACCCTGAATTTCCGATGTAGTAAGACTGGCTTGAGTTACTCTTGAGTCGAAGATGACGGCACGTTTGCTGCACTCCACAAATAAACAAGAAGAAAACAATAAAAGTAGGGGTCAGTACAAAACACGGGTACTGAGTAGATATCATCGGCCAACTCAAAATAGAAAACAGTATGTATTAAGCAATATCATAAAATCAACTAATATCCTTAGCATGCAGCATTTACAGTTACCATAACCCTTGGTTACAACACCAAGCACATCAATGAGGACTCACACCTCCTCATCATACTCATTTGGGAATTTAGTTCATTAGATTGGATATATTAACATATTTCAAGATTCATTATCTTTATTCCCCTCGTGTCGGTACGTGACACTCCGCTCCTCAATATACTATCCTGGTGTCGGAACGTGACACTATGACCCTCATTCTATCCTGGTACCGGAACGTGACACCCGATCCATATTCTATCCTGGTGTCGGAACGTGACACTCCGATCCTCATATACTATCCTGGTACCGGAACGTGGCACCCGATCCATATTCTATCCTGGTGTCGGAACGTGACACCCGATCCATATTCTATCCTGGTACCGGAACGTGGCACCCGATCCATATTCTATCCTGGTGTCGGAACGTGACACCCGATCCATATTCTATCCTGGTACCAGAACGTGGCACCCGATCCCCTAATCTCACCACTTTCGTTCATCAAGCCTTCTTTTATACCAAGGCATCATCATTAACAAAGTAGATTAGGGTTTCTTTTCAAGATTTGGGATTCAATAACTTCATCATGCTTATTTATTCACAATTACATAATCACATCATTCATGCAAGCATACAATTAAGCATATAGAAGGTTTACAATACTACTAACACATATCATTCGCTATTAAGAGTTTACTACGAATAGCATGAAAACCATAACCTACCTCCACCGAAGAATTGCGATCAACAAGCTATCTTCTCAAAATCCTTGCTATCCTCTTCGTTTCTCTCTCTCTCTACTCGTTCTCTTTCTTTTTCTGTCTCTCTTTGTTCTTTCTATTTTTCTTATTCAACCCCTCTTTCTTTTACCCTAATTAGTATATAATTAAGAATAAAAGATGGCAATAATACCCCACTAATTAACTTAAGGTTACCTCTTTTAACCCCCAAGAATTTGAGTTATTAATATAAACCCATGAAATATATAATTATAGTAGGAATAGTCCAAAACGCCCCTTTAAAACTTAACCAGAAATCCGACTCCAACTGGGATTACGCAAGCTGTGACGGGCCGTCGCGCCTGCGACGGTCCGTCCTGCTGTCCGTCGCATAGTTCAGAAACTTGATTTTTGGGTGAATGGCCTGTGACGGTCCGTTACACCTGTGACGGTCCGTCCTGCCACTCCGTTACGAAGTTCAGAGAGTCGATTTTCAGTACCCAATTTCAGATTTTCTAAGTGTTTGGAAACGAGACCCTGCGACGGTCCGTCGTGCCCATGACGGTCCGTCGTTGGGTTCGTCGCCTCAGTCTGTTTTTCCAGAAATAAAAAATCTGCTGCTCAAAACGACTAAACAGGTCGTTACATATAAATTTTCCGTCTATTACTAATGTCATTAGAAAAGGCAACATATTGGAATCACCCAAATAGTCTATTGAAAATCAATTATTTGTTTGCCTTATTTAATTAGTTTGAACCAATGGGAGCTTGTAATATTAATAAAGTTAGTAACCTAGATCTTAGCTTTTATATTAATTTTTTTAGCATGCTAATGAACTTAACAAGAGAAAGTGAACCTTGTAAAATTATCGATGTCATGATTGTTAATGTAAACCTTACTAATTTCCACATGTTCACCTAGAAATCATGTTTGTAGGTTTCTAAATAAATTTTTAGCATACCTACTCTAATAAAATTGGGTTTGCATATTTTTGCCCCCCTTTTAAATTAACTAATATTATTAATTAGTAGTCTTATTTGTCCGCTTGAAGATTTTCGCATTTATGATGCAATATGTTGTTTTCTTAAAATAATAATAAAAAAAATAAAATAATTTGTTGCATTTAACAAATTACTTGGCTTTTAAATATATTTCATACTAAAATCTTTGCATTTAATAAATTTACTATATTAATGTTCTACTAGTTTTCCTTTTACAAAGTTTTTTTTGTAATTTTTTAATAAGTCGTTTTTCAATCCTCCTTTAAAATTTTGGATTGATTATGACATTGTTTACTTTTAAAAATTAATTATAAGCACTATATCCTAACCTATCGTTAGTGGGAAAGTCAAAGGAATTACGAGGTTTACTTTCAATTTTTAAATTAAACCGGCCTGTCCCTTGGAAGTACCACCTACCCATGATTTTTAAATGAATTATGTGTATTTATATGTAAATATTCATGTGCGTATATGCAAATTGAATCTTTTAAATCATTTTCAAAATATAAACAATTTGTTATTTTCTAAGACCGACCTCAAATCAAAATTGTTTCTATGGTGGAGGAGCGTGATTAATAATATCATGACATCTCCCCTATAAAGAAACAAACATTTTTTTAATATAAAATTCATATTTAAAACTTGCTCAATTTTTCAAAACTTTACTCTTTTTTTTCAAAACTTTACTTTCGAACACATTATTCTTGTTTGGTGTAACATAACAAAATCAAGCTATCTTCTATATCTTTTGTGCATATTATGTCTTTCGTTTATCTCTTTATTAGTTGCTTAATATTTGCAATACTTGTTTATCACATATATCGTATGCTCAAATAATAAATAATTGAAGTAGTCTTAATTGTTTAGTAATTTATTTGGGGAAGATTAAAATAAAAAGGGATAATGCCCAAGTACCCCCTCAACCTATGCCCGAAATCTCAGAGACACACTTATACTATACTAAGGTCCTATTATCCCCCTTAACTTATTTTATTAATAATTTTTTACCCCTTTTTAGCTTACGCGGCACTATCTTGTGGGCCCAACGATGGTTGACTCTTTTTTTTTGAACTAGTGTCACGTAGACTAAAAAGGGGTAGAAAATTACATATAAAATAAGTTCAGGGGGGTAATAGGACCTTAGTATAGTATAAGTGTGTCTCTGGGATTTAGGGCATAGGTTGAGGGGGTACTTGGGTATTTTCCCAAATAAAAATGATAAAACTTATTGCTTATTTATTTGCCTTTTTTTCTATCCCTTCGCTTATTTTAAAATTTTTATTTAATGTTCATTTATTGTTATCACTTAGTTTTGCATGCTTAAACAATTAATTCAAAAAATAATAAATTTATTTCTCAATTATTTAATATTTTATCACTTAGACTTGCATGTTTAAATATTAATTAAGATAATAATGCGCTATTTGATTCAACTTGTTGATATATCACCTAGTCTCACATGTTAGATTTAACAAAAATGATTTTAATTGTTAGTATTTGTTATCACCTAGCCTTTATGAATTAATTAATCAAAAATAAAATGGTCTTATTTGTTTCATATTTCTTATCACCTAGCAAGCATGCTACTTAAATAAACTAATAAATGAAGTGACCTTAGTTGCTACTTGTAACCCCTACATAGATTGAATGAGTCACGGCCGGGACCCACATTTGTGGACCTCGAGGTATGCCTAACACCTTCCCCTCGATGTAATTTGAACCCTTACCCTGATCTCTGGCTCGTTGACCGTAGCTAGACTTAGTTAGGTTAGATAGGTGCCCTAACGCGCCTTAATTCGTTAGGTGGCGACTCCTTAAACTCAAAATTCCAAAAGAGTTGTTAGGTCGTGCACAAAACCCGTTTTTGTGAAAAATGGGGCGCGACAGTCATTTCATAGTAAAATTGTTACTTAATATAGAATTGTGTCATTCTTTTTGGGACCGGCTAAAAAAGAAAGCAAGTCACATAAATTGAGACGGATGGAGTAATATTTAATTAATTTGATTGCAGTTTCTTTTTTAAAATAAGTAACTATCAGTTACTTAAATTTAGGAACTTATATTGATTATAGTTTCTTGATTACATTACACTCCAAACCACTCATTCACATTAATCCCTCCCCTACACCTATTCAATACTACACGCCACCACCCCACTACCTCACATCCACAATCGTCCCTCCCATTCCGTTTCTCATCATCATCATGTTGAAGAAAACAATTTTAACGCCTCAATTAGTTGAAACAACTTCTATGGAAACATATTGACTCAAATTCTGCCGTCAAAAATATTGAAATTTTGACAAAGGGTGGTTCTCCTTGATCGAAGAATCAAAAGGAGAAAAAAACAAAGCGAAAAAATGGTAAGTCCTACAAATCCATAGGAAAAAAAGAGGAAGGGTAAAATTGTAGAAACCCATTGATTCATATTCGAATTATGTAAATGAGATAAAAAAAAACATAAAAAGCTATAAATGACGAAGTTGCTAAATCTTCAAAACCATCAACAAGAAGAACAACAAAAAAAAAAGGAATCAAAAACCCGATATCCAAAAAAGATAAAAAAAAATTGTTAGGATAAGTATTATTTTTAATTTATTTTCACATAAATCAAATTAGTGATATTTTTGCTAAAAATATTACATTATGCTAATTGTCGTTTCGAAACTTTTATTTGGGTGAAACTTGTACAAAATTTGAATAGTATTTGTATGAATCTGACATTGTTGGTATGAAATTGATTTGATATCAGTAGCCCAATTTGTTAATTTTAGTATGGTTTGTTAAATTACTTTGTTTTGTATGAATTATGACTAACATTGGCATGAAATTGAGATTTTTCCTAATAGGAATATTTCTTTTTTCAATTTTTATATTAATGTATTTAAACTTTTAACATTGGTATGAAACTGGTATAAATTGATATTAAATGTTGTTTTGAAATTTAGTTATTGTAATTTGATAAATTTATGAAAGTAGCTTGTTAAATGTCACTGTGCATATGAATCAGGTATGATGTTTGAATAATATTGGTGTGAATTTTGTTTTCAAATCTGATATGATGTATTACTAAAATTTATGTATACGCATGTGAATGAAACACGAATAATATTTGTATGAACTTACTTTTATATATATATATATATATATATATATATATAAATTAATTATGAATTTGATTTATTTTTGGTATAATTTCTGTGATATAATTTAATTATAAATTATTATAAAGTAAAGTTGTTGTTGAAATAACACATGAATAATGTTGTTATGAATCATTCAGTAAAAATAATTTTATTTTATAGGCAAGAAAGACATATACACACTGGTCTTCATGCACAAACACACATGTTTTTGGTTATCTGTTTGAGTTTCTTCGGGCATGAGAGGTTTCATCAATTTTTCGAATAAACACCATTTGATATATTTTATGAGCTACCCAAATAAAGATTCAATGTCACTTGTTGCACAATTTGTTACTTTTTTGAAATCGAAAATGTTATAGACGACATATTTATTATCAAAATAAATAGTCAGTAATACGACATGTTTATCGTCAAAATAAACGGTCAGTACTACATTTTGGGATTAAGGAATTCACAGCAGTAACTGATCTCAAATGTGGACTCCTTATCGACTTTGTTTCAAATTCAACTATTTTAAATAGACTTATCCAAAAGTATTTGGGTGAAATGACCAAAGTTCCTAAGTTAGACTTCTTCAATAAGTTTAAAGAAGCTAATTTCTTTGAGCCCGAGACCATTTTTAAATTGGTGCTCTATACTTTATCAGTACATTTCTCACTGATTTTTGGGCCTACAAAATAACCATATCTAAATTGTATTTTGATTTGGTTGAGTCCGGTCAACATGTACACTTCCCATGGGTAATGAATGTTTCAGGTTGACTCTTAAAGCTTGTAGTCGTAGGTTGGGAAATTGTAATGACCCGGGAAATTATTTTTGGAAATTTTTGAGCTATTTGATAATTATGATAATTTAATTGACAGGTATTTAAACAATCAATTTTTATTAGTTGGTGATTAATGCACCAAGTTACATAGTTTATTTAATACCACTTAACCCATGTAAAATAATAAAAACTAGAATTAAATAAGATGGTGATTATTTCTTTTAGTGTATGAGAGTATGTATGGTAATCATAATTAAATGGATTGGTTGAAGGGTGGAATCTTCTTCGTGTTCCGATTGTACACATTTTAGTCGGCTCTTTGGTCTATATACTAAGAACCGTAAGTTGTTGTTGATGGTGTAAATAGGATGATAAGTATTGGTGGATAATCATAGTTATGGAAGTCGGTTTTTGTAAAAAGTTTGTCAACAAAACTTCTATAATATTTAATAAAGTCTATGCTACAGCTAATGACCTGAAGTTCCTAATTAAAAAATCCAATTATTTGAATTTGTATAGTGTAAGCCCAATTAAATTTATTTATATATTTTTGATAGAAAGGGAATGATTCAATACGTTGTTATTGGTTTGAACTTGAGAGAATACATAATATAATAGGTAAACATATTATATATGTAATTGACTAATGGTGAAAACAACTTGTTAAAATTAATCAATAGTTATTGATTATGTATATACAATTAATTTACAATAGGTTTAGTTTCTATTGGTCAGAGTTGCAAAACATATTATTTGAAATTTTGGGTTATCACAATAAATTTTATAAATTGAGGTTTTTGGTCTAGGGATCTTAGAACAAGATTTGGTATTTGAGAAATTGAAAGTAAACCTAAGTTTGAAATTTGGTAAATATGCAAGTTAACATATTAATTGACATCAAGATTAGGAACTTAGTTATAAATTTGGGTGAATTTTTAGATCAAAATTAAACACATAATAATGCGAGTGTTGTTAGTTTCGAAACTTTATTGTGAATACATATACTTGAATAGATTTCATCGATTTTGAAGCTCAACGGAAAGGAAAGCTCAAAGTCTCGGAGTGATTATTTCAAATGACTAAGGCAAGTGGATTTCTAAACCCTTGTTAAGTGTTTGAAATTATTTTATTTCCTTATAACATGTATCTAGGAGTAATGACAATGTGTGATGGGTTGACTTGGTCATGTTGAGTAATTTTAATGATGAAAAATGGTAATAAAAAGGTAATGTGATAAATTGTTGGTGTGTGATGTTTGAGAATAATTTGAATGCTTATTGCTTATTTGTTGATGTTGTATCACAGGTGTATTTTTGTAAATTGTGCCTTGTTATGAAAATGATCGTCTCATCATTATTTGAATGAACATGTCATTTTCATTATTTTGAGACATGGTTATGACAAGTGTTATGTGCATTGAAAGAATAAGCTATTAAAGAGGATGTATCATTTCGAGAGACGTATCGCGCGCTGTGATGGATACTGTATTTTGAGGGACGTATCACACAGCGCGATGGTTACTATTATCGGGGGTCGTATTGCATGACGCGATGGATACATGGATAGATTTGTCCCTCATGGATCCCAGACTGAGAGACAGCGGGTGTATCACCAGGTCAGACATTTATCATTATACGTGACACTGAATTTCATCGCATTGCACACTTTTATCATTGATGAACTTGATCTTGTGTTGTTGATATTGTGAGTGCCTTTTTTGTGGAAGTTGTGATTGATGAATAAAAAGCTTGTTGTTGAGGATATGGAATTGTTAGAGTGTTGTTGTTGAGTTGTGTGTCATTAAACTATGAACTATTAGGTTGAGTTGGTTGTATGCAGGTTGTAGTTGTGGAGGTTCGGTTCAGGTGGCAGGAGTACCTAAATTTTGTTCCCTTAAGTTGTGTTTAGAGGTTTGCTTGTTGAGTGTCGTGTGGTCTGGTACTCACCCCTTGCTTCTATATTTTTTGTAGGTTACTAGCCCGGACCTTTGTAATATATTCTCTTCTTTTCCAAGGCTTCATAGAGATTTGTGAGGTAACTGTTTGTCATCTCAGCAAACTTTCTTACTCATGTTTAAGGTTTAATTCTACTCTAGAAACAATTTCGTATGAAACTTGTATTTCCTTTTGATTCAATTGTATTATTTTAGAGGCTTGTACACGTGACAAACCAAATTTTGGGGGTATTTTTGAACTTATTATAAAATTTCAGCATTTTATTGTAATGATTGAGTTTTAGGGTGACTTTTTTTCTTGGGACAAGAAGAGTTCCATCACGTCTATTTTTGTATGGTAACAAAATGGTATTAGAGCTATAGGTTCATAGGTCTCACGTTTGTACAAGTCGAGTTTAAGTAGATTCTAGATGGATCGATATGGAAACGTCTGTACTTATCTTTGAGATACTATAGTGACTTTAAGAAAAAATCTTCACTTCTTGGATCTGTATCGTGCAAACTTAATCCGATTTTGATTCTTTATCGCTTCACTCCATTCACTCTCACTTATAGTAATAACTCGTGTGTAGTTTCTCATATGGGTAGTTGGGGTATTGTGTATGGATTGGAGTCTAGATCTAGTTTGGAAGTGATAGAGTTATTGAAAGGAGGCTTGGTCAGACTAAGAATGTTCAGAAATTTGAAGGGGTTCAGTAAGGTTAGTTACCCTAGTAAAGAGAATAGTACTTGTGTGATATATACGACATTTAGAGTCTCTCGTCTGAAGCGATATGCATCCCTTTGTAGGGAATATGTTCAGTCTCTTGTCCTAAGCGATATGCATCCCTTTGTAGAATCAGGTCAACACAAGTAACACATTCTCTAACTCTAAACAAGTAAATATTGACCATTATAGTAGTCATATTATGACCCTTTTTGATAAACACTCAATCTATGAAATCGTAGTAGATATTCTAACATCAATTTGTGAAATCATTCTTATCATTCTCTAAGTAATTCATGCATGTTATGACAACAATTGAAAGTAGAATGATTAAAAGATGGCTATATAATGAATAACGTAACCTTGGAAAATACAATTGGTATTGTTGTCATAACATGTATGAATTACTTAGAGAATGATGAGAATGATTGCACAAATTAATGTTAGAATATCTACTACGGTTTCATAGATTGAGTGTCTATCAAAAAGGCTCATAATATGACTACTATAATGGTCAATATTTGCTTGTTTAGAGTAAGAGCATGTGTTGCTTGTGTTATTGACCGGATCTACAAAGGGATGCATATCGCTTTGGACGAGAGACTGAACATATTTGATAGTGTATGTTAGTTACTTAATGGGGCAATAATGTGTAGGCTATTTGAAATCAATCTTCACGATAGATATAATATGTTCTAATGGTGGATTTAACAGACTTCACAATATGGTACTAGTGGTACGTGAAAATGGATACGTTGATGTCAAGTGCTAACAACTCAAAATGATAATAAAAGTTCATAATGAATAGTGACTAAGATGCAACTATATTATAAGGATTGTGGGTTAAATTAATTTTGTATGTATACCAACTTGCAAGTATCTACGTGTGATTACTTTTTCTATTTAGTGAGTAGCGTGGTTTTGTGAAAAGTTTTAGGAGATGTTGGGATTCCTTTCGAGTAGAATTTAAAGGAGTTAGAGTCATATTGAAAAAAATGTGCGATATAGTGTAGCCTTCAGATCGAGGTGAGAACAAGAAGTTTTTTTTTTCTAATTGCAAGGGCTCAAGAGGTATCTTCAAGAGGTTGAGAATTGGGTTTACAAACATGTGGTGTCATACATTTTATCATGGTTATGGTAATAGTTTCATGAGTATATCAGATTGGTTAAAAATTATAGAATAAGACTTAAGAAATGAGTATGTAAATGTTCCGCTCAAGTGTGATGATAAGTTCTCTTTTGATTTTTAGTTTGGTAAATGGAACGCTTGAATTTTTAACAAAGAATACGATAAGATCGATGGAAAGGCAATCAATTATAGGCTAATATACATGAATCCATAAAGATATTCTATGTATGAGCTAATGTTGGTAGATAATGAGATTGTTTACATGGTTGGGATCAAAATTCAACTTTTTCATGGTGAGTTTATGTTCGTGATAGTATGTTTTGTCAAGGTATTGATTAGATAAGGTAAGAAATGATGGATCCCATTGAATACTGAACATTTGGAAGGAATTGTATATGATAAAAGTCATGAAGTGTGTTATTTTAATTTTTAATGGACCTGAGGAAGGGTTTCATTTGTTGTTTTTATTTTGAGGATAAGGTAAAAAAGTCAAGAGTTGTTGGCCAAAGGATAAGATTGGTGTACGAGTCAATTAAAGGAATAAGAGTCTTGTGTATTAAAGGGTTCAAGATACTAAGAATTTTGTGTCATGGGAAGAATTTTAGAGAAATAAAAGAATCAGACCTCTCATATAGTCTCTTGGTTTGGAGTCGAAGGATCTATGAATTGACATATATAAGTTCTAATATGACTATGATTGTGAATTGGTTCGGTGTAAACTTACTAGGGATTTATCAGTAATATTTTTATGAAGATTGAGTATTAATTTGGGTGAAAACAGTGAGGTGTGTAAGATATGTGTTGTTATGTGGATCTAAATGGTTCAAATTATGTTAGGTGACTTATGGATACGCAACGGTATGAACCTACAATTATATATGGTCATTGAGAATTTTCAGGGGATTGAAACTACTATATTTATGAGACAACATGGACTGTTATGATGTGTTACATAGACATTGGCGGTGAGTAGAGGTAATGAGCTAATAGTATACAAAATTATCGGAGTGACCAAGAACTTCTTTGAGTTTTATCATAAGGTACATGATGGTATGAATGGTAGTTGAAAAATGATATGTGAAAGATGGTGTGAAGTTGACATTGTATGTGATTGTATTGTTGTATCTTGATGGGAATGTAATTTCAAATTTTAAACGGAAAAGGGTCTAAAATGCCCTCAAAGTATTGGAAATGGTACAAAATTACCCTCCATCCATCTATTGGCTCCAAAATACCCTTCCCGCCCACCTATTGGGTCCAAAATACCCTTGTCATTTACCTTTGGTTCAAAACACTTATTTAACGGTTTTATATTTAAACTATTTGAATATTTTTTTAAATACGTGACGCTCAACTATTTGTTATAATTTAACTTATTACTATAATTTATAAATCAATCCACTACCCATCCATTACTAATTAAACCCTCCAAATTAATAAGTCACTCACATTATTAATGCAACAATACAAAAGCTACTGTCAATTGAGTTTTTAAAAAATTTGAGACGAAAAAATCTATAGAAGTAAATTATCATACATTCAAGTGTCTAAATAAAAATTACCGATAAACTTAAAAGTCTGACTATGTTCATCTTAATTATTCTTACGTCTCAATTATGTGATGTTACTTCATAGATAACTTTTTTTTTAAAAATAATATATTAAAAGTTTTAAAACAAATCATAAATATTTATAATATTATATTTTTAAAAAGTGCATGAATTAATTCGGGATGTATTACTTCTTTACCTTTAATCATAAATTTCTAATTCAATCTTGAAAGAGAATCAAATTGAAAGTGTACTCCTAAATAAGTGGCTCAACATAAATTTAATTGGGGCTTCGATTCGGACTCGAATAATATTGGATGTCATTTTCATTAATGTATAATTTCATCGTGTTTTAGTAGTGTTTGTGACGATTTTGATATTATAGTTGGATTTTTAATTGGGTGGGGTTTAGTTAGTAATGGGTGGGTAGTGGGTTGGTTTATAAATAATACAAATAAATTAAATTATAACCAATAGTTGTACATCAAGTATTTTAAAAATATTTAAATAGTTTAGATTTAAAATCATTAAATAAGTGGTCAATTTTGAAATCAATGGTGGATGACAAGGGTATTTTGGAGCCAATAGGTGGATGAAAAGGACATTTTGGAGCCAATAGGTGGATGAAGGGTACTTTTGTACCATTTTCAATACTGCAAGGATATTTTAGACCCTTTTCCGAATTTTAAATTAGTGCGCCTTGTGTGAAAATCATATTTTTCTTGTAATGCTTAAATGGAAAGACCAGTAGCCATAGTTTGAGATTTTGGAGGCGATAATACATTTGTTAAGAAGACTTAATACTAGTGTCAATTTGAAAAAATAATGTAAGTGGTTAGTGCAGTCATAATGTTTGTTAATGCTAATAATGGTGTCTTTATTACAGTACTATGAGAGTATGTGGGGTTTGATAAATTGTGTTTGTATGATTATAATGAGGATAAGACTGGTTGATTTTAGTTGGCTAAAAATTGAGGGATGTAGTTAGATGAATGGAAATATTTGATATGAGCATTATCAAAGAAATATTTAATTTTATTCAACCTTGGTTTTGTATATTCTTATGTGACCACCTTATTCGTGTTATAAAATATTTGGAGTATGATTCACTTTTAAGTCACATATGTTTTTATATCCATGAGGGAAATTCTAGTGGTGTATCGGGTGTACCAATCCTACAATGATCCTCTTGGTAGAATGACATCCTTGGACAAACTTAAACATTTCAAATATGACATGTTGTTTTGCCTTGGGGTAGTTAAGATATTCCATTAACACCCCAAAAACTTTTTTCGAACTAAAACTTGATTCGTTAATCATAGTGAGTGATATTTCACAAGAAACTAAAAAATTCTTAATTATTAAGGCCATTTCACTAGATTTATCACCAAGAGTTCTAAAAATAAATTGAAAATAGCAAAATCTAAAATTTTGCAAGTTGAGCTAAGTATGAGTTTTGGGTCAACTTCAAATGACCATAACTCTCATTACAGGATGAGTTAGGTATTCTACAAGACACCATTGGAATTAACTTTGAATTATCTTTTCAAATCCGCTGAGTTTGCTAAATTTTGAGCTTGGATGAGTGAGATATGACCTTTTGAAGTTAGGTTGTCCAGCTAAGGAAAGACAGACGAAAATAGTCAGGGGTATTTTAGTCCTTTCCTTACCCAATCAGACTGAACTCGTTTTTAGTCATATTTTAGGGGTTTAATCCTTAAGAACCTAGGATTTTATTTGAGAGTTGACGATGAGGCAAGAAAAGAAAAGAGGCAAGGATGAAGGTGTTCGTTGATGTCTTCAGTCTAGTTGCGGATTTTCACCATGGGTATAATCCCTAAGAGGTATGTAAGCTTTCATACTGTTGGGTTAGTACACCCACATGCCAATCATGTAATTTTTCAGCTAAATCTCATGCTTAAAGTTTAAAAATTAGAGTTCTTGATGAGTTCTTGAAAGGTGTTCTTGAAGTTCATTATAAATCTTATAGTGTTAGAGTTTTGATGTTTCCTTGAGATAAAATTGAGTAATTTTAGTGTTTTTTTTTACAGTATATTAGAGTGTAATTAAGTAAAGTAATCGAATCCAAGTGATTGGGAAAGTAAACATTCAAATTTAGGCGATTTAGGATGAGAAAACGAGCAAAAATGCTTGACAGAATTTTCTGGGTTGGGGCCTGGCGCGGCGCTCCTGCCAGAGCTCCCCAAACCCATCTCTGTCCATCAAGGGGTTGGCACCCCGTGCCACCCATAGGCCCAAGGTCACATGCCCCCTCCAGTTTGCCCCCGGTCACTCCGTTTGAGCTTATTTAAAGTATATCTTCACTCCTTTTGATTCTAAATACTTTAAACTACCTATAAACACCTAGAAATCATTTATAACATGAATCATAACCTTGAAAAAATAATTCAAATTTAAGTTAAAGTCGAGATTAAGTTTTGAGAGTTCTTCCGAACCTTTTGAGAGAGTCCCTTTAAATTCTTTGAGGAGTCTTCTACAACTTCTAATAACTTGTTTCAAGACTCAAACAAGTAAGTATAAGAGTGAGGAGAATGTATTCATAAGTCTACAATATCACCTAGATCCTTTATATCATGAACCAAAACTCTTATATTCAGAATTAACATTCAAGAGAAAGTGAAGAGTAGAGTTCAAGAAAGTCTTTAAGTTTAAATTGTGAATTCTTTGAGATCCATCATTTATTTAAACTAGGGTTTTGAGGAAGTAAATAAGAGAATGAATGAGAGAGTCATATACATGAGTTCCATCTAGTTACTTTGACTTTCAAGTCGAATTGTTCATGTCCAAATTCCGCATGAACCCTATAAGTCGAACAATTTTGAGTTAGAAGTACCTTTCAGTTCTCGAGTTGAGTAGTTCATGCTCATAATTCCGCATGAACCCTCCAAGTTGAAAATCATGAAATCATCCATAAACATGAGATCATGAACCTTGAATCCACACTTCAATTAAAGGAAAGCTAAGAGTCAAGTCTAGAAGATAAGAAGTAAGTCAAAGTAAAGTTATAAAGTTTTCTAAAGTCTTTCTCAAAAGTTTTCACTTTGTTTTAAAGACTTAAGTTCAAGTCAAGAAAGAGTAAAGAGTTGAGTTATATTCTCAAGTTAAGTATTCCCTAAGAGTTAAGTTTCAAGTTAAGCAAAGACTATGAGTTGAGTTCATTTCTCAAACGTTATAAGTGAACTAAGTATTTCATAAAGGTTGATAAATGCTTTAACATTTAAGTTAAAAGGAAACTAAGAAGTTCCAAAAGAGTTTTGAACTAAATAGGGGAACATTGATTCTAAGAGGAGCTTTTAAAGCTAAAGGGTTTAGTAAATTATCTCAACCCAAAGGAAAGAAGTTCTATTAATAGTATGAGGTAAAGTACATTTTAGGAGTATTATTGAGCACCGATGTGGGGATGAGAGTTCATATTAACTCAAGTCTTAATGTAAACCATGTAGAAAACATGGGAATTGATGGGTCATACTTTTTCGATGATCACGTAAGGAGAGCTAGTGGATCCACTAAGTTAAGTAAGGTCTTATGCGGATGACAAGGTATAGGATGGTCCTTGGGAAACGTGAGGTAGTACATTGTATCATTACTTAGTGTCACGACCCAAAACCGAGCCGCGACTGGCACCCACACTTACCCTCCTATGTGAGCGAACCAACCAATCTAAACCTTAACATATCAATATAATATCAACAGAAAGTAATGCGGAAGACTTAAACTCATTAATAAAAACCAATTCAATAACTATTATTATCCCCAAAATCTGGAAGTCATCACCACAAGAACATCTATGATCAAATTACTAAACTAAGAGTATTCTAAGAAGCTAAAACAAATAAAAGCTAGTCCATGCCGGAACTTCAAGGCATCAAGACATGAGGAAGAAGATCCAGTCCAAGCTAGAAGCATTAGCTCACCCTGAAGATCCGGTGTGACAAAGACTGACTAGAATTACTGTTGAGTTGAAGACGACGGCACATTTGCTGCACTCCACAAATAACAAAGAAGAAAACATAAAAGTAGGGGTCAGTACAAAACACGGGTACTGAGTAGATATCATCGGCCAACTCAAAATAGAAAACAGTATATACCAAGTAATATCATAAAATCAACTATGATACTCAACATGTAGCAACAATAAGTACTATATCATTAACAATTACCGTCAAGTTCACACAGGAGGACTCAAGCCTCAATACCATACTCATTTGGGAATTATGTTCATTAGATTGAGTATATTATCATCTTTCAAGATTCATTATCTTTATTTCTCTTGTGTCGGTACGTGACACTCCGCTCCATTATATTCATTAATCCTCTTGTGTCGGTACGTGACACTCCGATCCCCTAAATCTACGTGTCGGTTCGTGACACCCGATCCCCTAAATCTACGTGTTGGTTCGTGACACCCGATTCCCTAAATCTACGTGTCGGTTCATGACACCCGATCCCTTAAATCTACGTGTCGGTTCATGACACCCGATCCCCTAAAATCTACATGTCGGTTCGTGACACCCGATCCCCTAAATCTATGTGTCGGTTCGTGACACCCGATCCCCTAAATCTACGTGTCGGTTCGTGACACCCGATCCCCTAAATCTACGTGTCGGTTCGTGACACCCGATCCCCTAAATCTACGTGTCGGTTCGTGACACCCGATCCCCTAAATCTACGTGTCGGTTCATGACACCCGATCCCCTAATCTCATTCTATCAACTCATCAAGCCTTCTCCCTTACCAAGGCATCATCAATCTCATTATTTTAGTTCATCAAGCCTTCTCCCTTACCAAGGCATCATTATTAAAAAGAGATTAGGTTTTTATCAAGATTTGGGATTCAATAACTTCATCATGCTTAATATAATCACAATTATATAATCACGTTCATGCATGCATACAATTAAGCACATAGCAGGGTTTACAATACTATCAATACATATCATTCTCTATTAAGAGTTTAATATGAAAGCATGAAAACCATAACCTACCTCCACCGAAGACTAGTGATCAAGCAAGCAAATTCCCAAAGCTTTGTGTTTTCCTCTTCGTTTCTCCTCTCTCGATCAATCCTCTCTCTCTTTGTTCTTTCTATTTTCTTTATTCAAACCCTCTTTATTTTACCCTAATTAGTATATAATTAAGAATAAAAGATGGCAATAATAACCCACTAATTAAGTTAAGGTTACCTCTTTTAACCCCCAAGTAATTAGACTTATTAACATTAACCCACTAACTTTATAATTAAAGAAGGAATAGTCAAAAACGTCCTTTAAAACGTATAAAGAAATCTTACCCAGACTGGGATTTCGCAGTCTTGTGACGGCCCGTCGCGCCTGCGACGGTCCGTCCTGCTGCCCGTCAAAGAGTTCAGAGACTCAATTTCTCTGACGAGTGTGTGACGGTCCGTCACACCTGTGACGGTCCGTCCTGCCATTCCGTCACGAAGTTCAGAGAGTCGATTTTCAGTACCCAATTTCAGATTTTCTAAGTGTTTTAAAACGAGACCCTGCGATGGTGCGTCGTGCCCATGACGGTCCGTCGTGGGGTCCATCGCTTCTGCCAGTTTTTTTCCAGAATTGAAGTCTGCTGCTCAAAACGACTAAACAGGTCGTTACAATAGATACCAATTTACCCATAGTTCGTCCTCGAACGACCACAAGAAGGAAAACAAGGGCGAAAAGGAGTACCTGAATCTGTAAACAGATGTGGGGTTCTGTCTTGCATATCTGCCTCCTTCTCCCAAGTGGCTTCTTCAACGGGTCGATTCTTCCATTGAACTTTGATGGATGCAATCTCCCTTGATCTCAACTTGCGAATTTCCCTATCTAGAATGGCAACAGGTTCCTCCTCATAAGACAAATTCTCGTCAAGCAGAACTAAATCCCAACGGATAATGTAGTTTCCATCCCCATGGTATCTTTTCAACATCGACACATGGAATACCGGATGTACTTCGGACAGCCCTGGAGTCAAGGCTAACTCATAAGCCACCTCCCCAACTCGCTTAAGTACTTCAAATGGTCCAATATACTTTGGACTTAGCTTACCCTTTTTACCAAACCGCATCACCCCTTTCATGGGCGAAACCTTCAACAAGACTTGTTCACCCTCCATAAAATCTAAGTCTCTAACCTTTCGATCTGCATATTCTTTTTGCCGGCTTTGCGCCGCCAAAAGATTTTCTTGAATAGATTTCACTTTCTCTAAAGAATCCCTCAAAAGGTCCGTGCCCCAAGGTCTAACCTCAAATGCATCAAACCAACCAATGGGGGACCTACATCTCCTACCATGCAATGCTTCAAATGGGGCCATATCAATACTTGAGTGATAGCTATTGTTGTAGGAGAACTCTGCTAAGGGTAAGAAGCTATCCCAATGGCCACCAAACTCTATCACACATGCGCGAAGCATATCCTCCAACACTTGAATCGTTCTCTCAGACTGACCATCGGTCTGAGGATGGAACGCAGTACTAAGGTCCAACCTAGTACCCAATTCCGCATGCAGTGTTTTCCAAAACTTAGAAGTAAACTGCGTACCTCTATCTGATATGATGGATAGTGGAACCCCATGCAACCGAACGATTTCTGAGATATAAATCTTGGCTAACTTCTCGGCATTGTAAGTCACCTTAACCGGAATAAAATGAGCAGACTTAGTTAACCTATCAACAATTACCCAAATGGAATCAAACTTTCCCAATGTCTTTGGAAGACCAACCACGAAATCCATTGCGATCTTTCCCACTTCCATTCAGGAATGGGCATTCTCTGAAGTGTTCCTCCAGGCCTTTGGTGTTCATACTTTACTTGTTGACAGTTTGGACATTTGGCAATAAAGTCCACAATATCACGCTTCATTCTACTCCACCAAAAGTGTTGCTTTAGGTCACGGTACATCTTGGTTGCACCCAGATGTATCGAATACATTGAACTATGAGCCTCTGTCAGAATAGTGTTGATCAAATCATCGACGCGGGGTACACATACCCTTCCCTTAATCCTCAAAACACCATCCTCATCGATTGTCGCTTCTTTAGCCTCTCCTTGCAACACTTTATCTCGGATCCGGAACAATTTTTCATCATTAAACTGCTTTCTCTTAATCTTGTCAAGGAAGGAGGATCTTGCCTCCACACAAGCTAAAAATCCTCCCTTCTCATTTACTTCTAATCTCATAAGGTCGTTAGCCAGAATCTGAACTTCTCTAGCCAATGGGCGTCTAGAAGCTTGCAAGTAAGCTAGACTTCTCATGCTTCCCGCCTTTCTACTTAAAGCATCCGCTACAACATTCGCCTTCCCCGGATGATACAAAATAGTGATGTCGTAGTCCTTCAGTAGTTCCATCCATCTCCTCTGTCTCAAGTTCAAATCTTTCTGAGTGAAGACATACTGTAGGCTACGATGATCCGTATAGACCTCACACTTAACCCCATATAAATAGTGTCTCCATTGCTTTAATGCAAATACTACCGCGGCCAATTCCAAATCATGAGTTGGATAGTTACGTTCATGCACTTTTAATTGTCTTGAAGCATAAGCAATCACATTCTTCTCTTGCATTATCACTGCACCCAAACCCGAATAGGATGCATCACAATAGACGATGAAATTCTTACCTTCCACTGGCAAGGTGAGAATTGGTGCAGTAGTCAACAGAGTCTTGAGCTTCTGAAAGCTTTCCTCACACTCATCCGACCATACAAATGGAACATTTTGCTTAGTCAAGTTCGCCAGTTGGGAAGCAATAGAAGAGAATCCCTTGACGAATCGGCGGTAGTAGCTAGCTAACCCAACAAAGCTCCTTATTTCTGACACATTAGTAGGTCTTACCCAATTCTTCACTGTCTCAATCTTAGAAGGATCCACCATCACTCCATCCTTGGAAACCACGTGCCCCAAGAAGGACACTGCGTCTAGCCAAAACTCACACTTAGAGAACTTGGCATAAAGCTTTTTCTCCCTCAACATTTCCAATACCGTTCTCAAATTCTCCTCATGTTCCTCCTTACTTTTAGAGTATATCAGTATGTCGTCAATAAATACGATCACAAAGAGATCCAAATATGGCTTAAAAATCCCGTTCATCAAACTCATGAATGCAGCAGGGGCATTCGTAAGACCAAAAGACATCACTACAAATTCGTAATGCCCATACCTGGTTCTAAAAACAGTCTTTGGCACATCCGTTGCCCGTATTTTCAATTGATGATAACCGAATCTCAAGTCAATCTTAGAGAAGACACAAGCACCTTGTAACTGATCGAACAAGTCATCAATGCGAGGAAGAGGATACTTGTTCTTTATGGTTACCTTGTTCAACTGCCGGTAGTCTATGCACATTCGAAAATTGCCATCCTTTTTCTTTACAAACAAAACCGGAGCACCCCAAGGAGATGCACTTGGTCTAATGAAGCCTTTGTTCAATAACTCTTGAAGTTGTGCTTTTAACTCTCTTAACTCCGCGGGAGCCATTCTATAAGGGGGTATAGAAATGGGGCGAGTACCGGGTTCAAGATCAATACAGAAGTCACTATCCCTATCCGGTGGCATACCAGGAAGATCTGTAGGGAACACATCCAGAAACTCACGATCTACTGAAACCGACTCAATCGAAGGTACTTGGGTAGTGTCATCCTTGAGATGTGCCAAGAAAGCTAAACACCCTTTACTAATCATTTTCCTAGCACGAAGAAAGGAGACGATGCGGACCGGATTGGAAGTGTAGTCGCCCTCCCACACTAACGGATCTGTCCCAGGCTTGGCTAACGTCACCGTTTTAGCATTACAATCCAAGATCGCAAATTGCGGAGAAAGCCAAGTCATACCCAGAATCACATCAAAATTGTCCATTTCTAAGATAACCAAATCTACATAGGTGTTGCTCCCCACAAAGTTTACCAAACAAGACCTATATACCTTTTCAACTACCACAGACTCACCCACCGGAGTAGAGACACGAATAGGCATATCAAGTAATTCACAATGTAAATTTAGACCATTAGCAAATGAGAAAGATACATAAGAAAATGTGGATCCAGGATCCAACAATACAGAAGCCATGCAATCACAAACCAGAAGATTACCTGTGATGACAGCATCAGATGTCTCCGCCTCCGATCTCCCAGGGAAAGCATAACAATGGGACCTTTCGTTTGTTTGTCCGTTGCCCCTACCATGTTGTGATGTAGTGGCTCCAGTTTGCCCATCACCCGGCCGCTTTGGTGACCACCATTACCTCGACCACCACATCCTCCAGAATAACGGCCTCTACCATGACCACCTCTACCTCTAGCTATTGGGGGTCTATAACTCTGTTTGGGACAATTCCTCCTAATATGTCCAGTCTCCCCACATCCATAACACTCTCTAGAGTCAAGCATGGGTCTCTCAGAGAGGTGTTGACCAGTCTGAGGTGGACCCCCAGCTACAGTTTGTAGTGAAGACTGAATGGGTCGAACTGAGTAACCTCCAGAACCCTGTCCTCTAGAGTAGGACCATTAAACTCACCTCCCTTTCGAAACCTCTTTGATGTCGATGCCATGGTGAATTCATCTGGCTTCACTCCTTCCACCTCTACCACGAAATCTACCACTTCTTGGAAGGATTTTGTCGTAGCCGCTACCTGTAAGGCTGAAATCCTCAACTCTGACCTCAATTCCTTCACAAAACGACGAATCCGCTCTTGTGGACTGAAACAAAGTTGGGTGGCATATCTTGATAGTGCACGAAACTTAGCCTCATATGCATTGACCGAAATCCTACCTTGCTCTAGGCTCAAGAACTCATCCCTTTTCCTATCCCTCAAAGTCCGGGGGATATACTTCTCCATAAACAAGCTAGAGAATGAGGCCCAAGTCATAGGTGGTGCCTCCGTTGGTTGACACTCAACATGTGACCGCCACCACATTTTGGCGTTCCCTTGAAACTGATAACTCACGAACTCAACACCAAACCGTTCTACTATACCCATCTTGTGTAGTAGCTCATTACAGTCAACCAGAAAATCGTAAGCATCCTCAGATTCAGCACCCTTGAAGACTGGAGGTTTCAATTTCAAGAACTTACTTAAAAGTTCATGTTGATCATTTGTCATTATAGGCTCAGTAGTCAGACGTGGAAACGTGCCTATGTCCAATGAAGCATCCATACGAGGAGCCATAGTGGCTGCATGTTGTACCTCTGAAACCGGAGGTGTTGGTGCAGAAAACACTGGAGGTGCCTGACCTTGATCAGACAACCCACTAAGATAAGTGAGAACCTGATTGATCATCTCTGGGGTAGGTTGGGGTGGCAATCCCTCATTCTGCACTTGTTCATTTTCCCCATCCTCCCCTTCTCTTATTACTTCTTCAGTCGGTGGAGGAGTCACCGCCCTAGTATCAGATGGGCTAGGTGCTCGTCCTCTTCCTCTAGAGGACGTCCTCCCACGACCTCTACCATGGCCTCTTGCCGCTACTCTTCCTCGAGCTACAGCCCCAGTGGCTGGCTCGGACGCTTCTTGTCTTGCCGACGTTGGTGTTGGCACAGTTGTTGCTCTAGTTCTAACTATCTGCGAAATAGAGTGAAGATGGTCAGATACCAATTTGTATCATCTAGATACCAATTGGATCCAAGTAATAGCACGAAAGAAAGAAAGAAAGAATGGAATTTTCCTAAAGTCTTATAGCCTCTCAAAGAAAAGTAAAGGCGTCCCCCTACCGTTCCTTAAGACTCTACTAGACTCGTTCTTGCGTGATGAGACCAATGAACCTAATGCTCTGATACCAAGTTTGTCACGACCCAAAACCGAGCCGCGACTGGAACCCACACTTACCCTCCTATGTGAGTGAACCAACCAATCTAAACCTTAACATTTCAATATAATATCAACAGAAAGTAATGCGGAAGACTTAAACTCATTAATAAAAACCAATTCAATAACTATTATAATCCCCAAAATCTGGAAGTCATCACCACAAGAACATCTATGATCAAATTACTAAACTAAGAGTATTCTAAGAAGCTAAAACAAATAAAAGCTAGTCCATGCCGGAACTTCAAGGCATCAAGACATGAGGAAGAAGATCAAGTCCAAGCTAGAAGCATTAGCTCACCCTGAAGATTCGGTGTGACGAAGACTGGCTAGAATTACTGTTGAGTTGAAGACGACGGCACGTTTGCTGCACTCCACAAATAACAAAGAAGAAAACATAAAAGTAGGGGTCAGTACAAAACACGGGTACTGAGTAGATATCATCGGCCAACTCAAAATAGAAAACAGTATATACCAAGTAATATCATAAAATCAACTATGATACTCAACATGTAGCAACAACAAGTACTATATCATTAACAATTACCGTCAAGTTCACACATGAGGACTCAAGCCTCAATACCATACTCATTTGGGAATTATGTTCATTAGATTGAGTATATTATCATCTTTCAAGATTCATTATCTTTATTTCTCTTGTGTCGGTACGTGACACTCCGCTCCCTCATATTCATTAATCCTCTTGTGTCGGTACGTGACACTCTGATCCACTAAATCTACGTGTTGGTTCGTGACACCCGATCCCCTAAATCTACGTGTCGATCCGTGACACCCGATCCCCTAAATCTACGTGTCGGTTCGTGACACCCGATCCCTTAAATCTACGTGTCGTTTCGTGACACCCGATCCCCTAAAATCTATGTGTCGGTTCGTGACACTCGATCCCCTAAATCTACATGTCGGTTCGTGACACTCGATCCCCTAAATCTACGTGTTGGTTCGTGACACCCGATCTCCTAAATCTACGTGTCGGTTCGTGACACCCGATCCCCTAATCTCATTCTATCAACTCATCAAGCCTTCTCCCTTACCAAGGCATCATCAATCTCATTACTTTAGTTCATCAAGCCTTCTCCCTTACCAAGGCATCATTATTAAAAAGAGATTAGGTTTTTATCAAGATTTGAGATTCAATAACTTCATCATGCTTAATATAATCACAATTATATAATCACGTTCATGCATGCATACAATTAAGCACATAGCAGGGTTTACAATACTATCAATACATATCTTTCTCTATTAAGAGTTTACTATGAAAGCATGAAAACCATAACCTACCTCCACCGAAGATTAGTGATCAAGCAAGCAAATTCCCAAAGCTTTGTGTTTTCCTCTTTGTTTCTCCTCTCTCGATCAATCCTCTCTCTCTCTTTGTTCTTTCTATTTTCTTTATTCAAACCCTCTTTCTTTTACCCTAATTAGTATATAATTAAGAATAAAAGATGGCAATAATAACCCACTAATTAAGTTAAGGTTACCTCTTTTAACCCCCAAGTAATTAGACTTATTAACATTAACCCACTAACTTTATAATTAAAGTAGAAATAGTCAAAAACGTCCTTTAAAACGTATAAAGAAATCCGACCCAGACTGGGATTTCGCAGTCTTGTGACGGCCCGTCGCGCTTGCGACGGTCTGTCCTGCTGCCCGTCACAGAGTTTAGAGACTCAATTTCTCTGACGAGTCTGTGACGGTCCGTCACACCTGTGACGGTCCGTCCTGCCATTCCGTCACGAAGTTCAGAGAGTCGATTTTTAGTACCCAATTTTAGATTTTCTAAGTGTTTTAAAACGAGACCTTGCGACGGTCCGTCGTGCCCATGACGGTCCGTCGTGGGGTCCGTCGCTTCTGCCAGTTTTTTTTCAGAATTGAAGTCTGCTGCTCAAAACGACTAAACAGGTCGTTACACTTAGGCTCAAAGTGATGGTTTTCGGTTAGAGAAACTCCTATTACATGGTTTCTCAAGGGGGATTGTCACGACCAAAAAATGGGTGTGATGGCACTCGTCTTATCCCACCAAGACAAGTTAGCCTAAAATCCAATATCTAACAAAGTGCAGAAGTAAATGACAATCCAGCAACAATTTCTATTATGAAACCAAGTCATATTAATTCAATCCCCAAAACCAGGTTGTCACGTGCACAAACCTCTAATGTAAATATTAGATCGAAATAAAATAAAAGTCTAAAATGAAGTTTTCTTTCAAGTAAAAATAAAGTCATAAACTAGAGTAGGAAAGTTCGTTGAGATGACAACCAGCTACCTCACAACCCTCCACAAGATGCCTCGGAAACGAAAAGAATGAAAGGTATCACGAAGATCCGGGCTCGTAACCTACAAAAGTTTGTAGAAGCAAGGGGTGAGTACCAAACCACGCGATACCCAACAAGCAAACCTCTAAACACAAATTAAGTGAACAAAATACGGGTACTCCTTACACCCTATCTAAACCTCCACGTTACAGTCTAACAGTTTACAGTTAACCAAACACACAACTTAATAACCACACTCTATCAGTATATACATTCTCAATAACAACTCAATATTCAACATCCACAAGCTTCACAGAGAAACACTCACAAGATCAGCAAAACATGTGTTCAAGTTCATCAATAATAAAATGTGCAATGCCATGTGATGCAACGTCAAGTATAGTGATGCATGTCTTCCCTAACGATACACACCCATTGTCTCTCCGTCTAGGACCCATGGGAGACATATCGGTCCATGCATCTGTCGCGGAACACGACATGACCCTCGATAATAGTAACCTTCGCGGCGCGCGATACGTCCCTCGAAATATAATATCCATCGCAGCGCGCGATACGACCCTCAAAATGGTACATCCCCTTACCACATCCATGTCTCAGATACAATGCAAATGACATGCTCAAATGAAAATGAGGAGATAAACATTTTGATAACAAAGTGCAATTTACAACAAGGAATACAACACCAACAAATAAGCAACAAGTCTCCAAGTCATTCTCAACACCACAAAAGGAAATACACGAATTTCGTACGCTTAACAAGGGTTTAGAAATCCACTTGCCTCAATCAATCTAGAACTCACTCTAGAACTTGAGTCTTTCCCTTTCGTTGAACTTCCAACTCAAAGCAATCTATTCACATTAATAATCACAATAAGATTTCAAAACTAATAACACTTACCTTATTATGTGTTTAGCCTTGCACAAAAAATTTACTCAATTTTATATTCAAGTTCGTAAATCATCATGCCAATTAACATTTTAACTATCATATTTTTCAAATTTCAAGACTAAGGTTAAATCTCAATATCACCAATTAAAATAATTTTATCACACAAATATATTGAAACTTAATTTATAATAGGGATAATGCCCAAGTACCCCCTCAACCTATGCCCGAAATCTCAGAGACACACTTATACTATACTAAGGTCCTATTACCCCCCTGAACTTATTTAATTAATAATTTTTACCCCTTTTTAGCCTATGTGGCACTATCCTGTGGGCCCAACGATTATTGACTTTTTTCAAACTAGTGTCACGTAAGCTAAAAAGGGGTAGAAAATTACTTATAAAATAAGTTCAGGGGGATAATAGGACCTTAGTATAGTATAAGTGTGTCTTTGGGATTTCGGGCATAGGTTGAGGAGGTACTTGTGCATTTTCCATTTATAATATAATAAAAAAATAAATATTAATGTGATGAATCCACTGATTACAAAAAAAAAACAAGTGGCAATGACAACATGACCCAAATATATAACTTACAGTACTTTATTAATATTTCTCTTATGACATTTATTGCCATGCATCAATCATTGGCAATGTGATTAGACAATAATTGGTTGACACTTTTCCTCTCAAATATCAACACATTGAACAACTTAACAACTTCTACCCTTTTTTTTGATTTATTTATTATATTTATTTTTGTTTTCTTCAACCCAATTAACAATTAGTAAACGTTCTATTCCCTTCCAATTCATCTATAGAAAAACAAAAATTTGGCATTACCTGATGGCTGATTGCACAGTTTTTTTCAATTCTCACCTTCGGCCGCCTCAAGCCTTCGACCTTTTCTTCTTTTCCTTATTTCTTTTTCTGAATTATTTATGTACTAAAAGTGGTGAATTTTTACCCTTTTTTTTTATTTTTTTTATTTTATCACTTTAGCCCATTAACTATTAATTTAATCATTTATCTACAATTACTCATCCATTAATTAACTCAAGTTAAGCAAATATTCAAAATTTCCAAAAATGACCTCCGAGTCATTACAGGTATGCTTAGTATAATGGAGGTTTGGGACTTCATTCATGCATTCCACAAGTAGACTTTGAGAGGGAGCATGATGTGTATTTTATGATATTATTATCTTGATTTAAATCATGTTTTAAATAGCTTTTCTTTATATTGCACTTGTATTTACATTGCTTTATATTGAAATGAGTTCAATTGAGTATCATGAGTTGAGTATTTCGAGTTGAGTACTTTAAGTTGAGTATCTTGAGTTGATATGTGCTTCATTGAGTCAAGTATTATATCTTTAAGTTTAATATCTAATCTTTGAGTTGAGTTTAAAAGAGGTAAGTATGTTTCCTTTTCATCAAGTTCAAGCCTGTGTTTTATGCTTTAGAATTCCCCTTACATGCTCATAAAATCCACGTACTGAGCCATTTGTCCTGCATCTTTTGTTGATGCAGACGCAGGTATTTAGGATCATCAACAGAAGTTTCGTTGATACATTCGAAATTGGAGTTATCTATAGTGAGCCTCCTTACTTCCAGGGAATTTCATTAACTTTTCAGTTTAGTTAAGAGGTCGTGGGTCTTGTCCCGACTTCCATCATTATCAGTTAGAGGCTTCATAGATAGTCAGTATAGTAAAAGAGTATGTATGAATCATTTATTTTATTAAATGTTTTAAAGACTAAAGTTATCTATTTTATGGATAGTTGAATATATTATTTTTATTCAAAGTTGTTCGTTTCAGTTTTAAGATTTTATATGTTAAAGTTAGTCTTCTACTTGTAGTCGGCCAGGATGAGGGTTCACTTGGGGACAAGCAATGATGTTCGAGTGCCGACCACGTCCACGGTGTATACTCGGATCATGACATTTTCCAGTAGCTCTATACGTATTACCTTGCTTATGAGAACTTATAGAAGAGCTTCCATGATGGTTATAGTTGTACGACAATTTTAATACTCATCTTATCGTCGAGGTCACGTTTCGACTAGGTGTGATTAAATGTGGGTATCATTGTGTCTAGTTTTACTATTTTTTGTAGGTTTGATTATAGTCACATCTATTGATCTAGCAGTATGATAGTCTGATCATGTTCTTTTTTGGGATATAAGTTTATTCTCTCCCTGATGTCTAAAGATCTGATTTTTATAACTTAAGCTCGTGATAAGATTGTGTTGTGAAAAGGAAATCTGGATAAGATCGATGATAATTTATGCATTATGAGTGTGTGGTGGTTGGTTAAAGTCCACTTCTAATTTAGCCATTATTCGTTTAGAATTTTATCATGGTTATGTGAGAAAAGATTTATCCTGATGGTTGTGTTGTGGTCCATTGAGTTTAGGTTTAGATTAGATTTATAGGTTACCCTATGGATTGATAATCACTCTTGAATTATAAATCTTCCAAAGTTTGATTAGAAAATTTACTTCTTGATATATAATCTTGATGGAATAGCCCTGAGAATGAGTTGATTACTTGGAGAGATGAACACGACTTTGAAAATCATATCTCATGCTTTTGGTATTGTTGCTTCCTTCTTCTTCCTTATGTTTGAGGACAAAAATAATTTTTAGTGATGGATAATGTAGTGATCCGAAAAATAATTTTTAAATTTTTTTGAGCTATTCGATAATTTTGATAATTTAATTAACATATATTTATCACACAATAAGTTTGTATTAGTTGGTGATTAATTCACCACGTGACATAGTTTATTTAATATTACTTAACCCATGTAAAATAAAAAAACTAGTGTTAAATAAGGTGTGTTATAAAATCAAGCTCATAAGAATATAATCATAAAGAGAAGAAGACAAGAGAAGTAGATAGAAGATGAAGAATTTTCTTCTTATTCAAGTGTGTATTACAAATGGTGAATGATATCTCAATTTATAGGTAGAGAAATCAACCAAAAGATCACCATGTTCAATGTCACATTAGTAGATACATTTCTATCCCAGAAAGATTCATCACCTTGGGAATACATATCCATGATAAGGATAAGTTTATGATAAGCTTAATGGACAATCCACTTAATTCAATGTATTTATAACACTCCCCCTTGGATATCCATATATAATGTTCCTCGTTAAAACCTTACTAGGAAAATCCTGTGAAAAAAATTCTAGTGAAGGAAAAAGAGTATACATATCTTTTGATACGCACTATTTGTTGCCTCATTAAAAACCTTGCCAGGAAAACCGACTGGGAAAAAACCTCGGTCAAGGGAAAAAGAGTGCAACGCGTATTATACTCCCCCTTGATTAAAACAGCACCTAATTTCTTGTGATGATATCTCCAATCTTCGTACATAGTGGTTGGTATATTCTTTTTCAAAGAAAAACCATACATTTCTTGAATATAGTGTGTTATTTATCTCAATCAGACGCACTTGCGACTTGCTTAATGGAGGACTTTTATTTCTGCATAGCAACATTTGCTTCATTGATCGCCAGGATATTATTGTGCCTCCACATGCAAACACATAGCGTGCTTGAGATAGATCTTTATGAGGCTCAGATAAATATTTTGCATCTGCATAACCAATCAATCTTGTCTTGGATTCCTCGGTATAGAATAAACCCATAAGTATGGTACTTCGAGGATATTCAATCATGTGATCAACATCATTTCAAAGTCCTTTTATCGGTGAGAAACTGAATCTTTCCAGTAAATATACTGCAAAACAAATATCTGGTCAAATATTGTTAGTAAGATGCACTAGTGCCCTAATTGCACCAAGATAGAGTTTCATCACCAAGAAACTCTTCATCCTTCTTTTGAGATCAAGCTGAATCATCATTTATGTCAAGTTATCTCATAATCATTGGGGTACTCAATGAATGCGATTTATCCATATAGAATTGCATCAAAACTTTTCAGTTTATGTGCACTGTTAGACAAATATTTCATTTGTCAAATTATCAATCTGTAGGTCAAGACAAAATTTTATCCTACCAAGACCTTTTCATAAAAATACAAGGACAATAAGGGTAATTTTTTTGTACCCTTTTACTTCCTTGACTATTTCAATCCATATAAGGATTCTTAAAGCTTTATTGAAAAAGTTTCTTTCAAACTCTTATATGCTTCAGACACCTCGATTGTTTCAAGGATTTTCATATAACATTTATTGTCTTGCTAGACATTACAATTATTTATTACATGCATTCAAGTTTTTCATATGTTGCCATATCAAAACAAACATCATTGCATCCACCAAAGGAGAAAACATCTCCAATAATGTCAGGATTTTTGCGATAAACCTTTATGCCCCAAGGCACAAACCGTATTTGATATCTTACTGTTATACTATAGCATAATAATTTATTTGTACCCCACTGACATTATACCTTGATTTATGGACTACTAGTCCAAAATGTCACTTTTTCTAAGTGAAACAAAATATACTTGAATTGTGCATTTTACTTGGCCAACCATTTATCTCTTCACACTATATGACAGATTTGAATTCAAGATCCTCGTCACAATTTATATCATTGAGCGCTACCTCATATCAAAGATACCGTCGACGGTCATTTGATATCGATTCCAACAAGACATAACTTATCGAGATCTCTTCATTTTTCATTATTTCAGGTACCTGAACCTTTTTCGAGATTTTATGAAGTGTTATATCAATGTGCTCTTTCATAGAACTTGCCTCAATATCATGACCATATTGATCTTTTGCTCCTTCCTTCTTCAAGGAATTTTATATTTGGAATCGATTGGTCTATTACACTTCCGGCGTATCATAGACTCTGTTCTTCAAGGACTTCACATTGGAGCATTTGCAGCTGAATTATATCATAGGGTCAGTGCATTCATCTGAAAAAATGATTTTCAACATTATGCAACTGAATTATCCCTTGAACTTTAAGTTCACATATTTATTTAACGAGGATCTAGATAATTCATAATTAATTTCACACATAATTTTCAGCTATCGATCATCTCTCCCCCTAATGTTAGAAAATGTAACATTCATTCTAACCTTATTTGAAGTTTATCTTTGTGCGTGGTGGAGCAATTAAAATCATAACCGCACATTCAACATTTTAGATGAAAATTATATGGTTCCTGACCCTAAATCAATTTTAATGGGGAAACCTTGTTGGTTTGATGCATACATGTGTTGCTACATCTTAATTATCTCATACCAAATCTTATTTGGGAGTTTGTTCTCATAACATGATTTAGCTATAATTGGAGGCATACAATTATGCTAAATCAACCAGCATTATCAATATAATTTCATAGTTTGGAACTGTGCTCTTAATTTTAACAATTCGAGCAAACAACCTTACAAAAACCAATTAGTAAGTTGACAACAAAATACATGTGACCATCGCACAGATGCATCGATCATATAGTTTCAAATGATCCACATGATAGGTGAACAAGCCCATATTCACCCTTTTATATGTTCCAAAAATTTTAGGGGATTACAATCCCAACCTTAGCTGGTACAATGATCATTTTATCAAGAGAACAAGAAACACAAGAGAATTCTTGAAGAACCTTTATTTCTTCATCATATAAATCACATGAATCTTAATCACGTTTACATCACATTTAATCGGAATGGTAAATCAGTCATGCCAACTGATCTTTATTTTAGTACACTTATAATTTAATTTTACGTGTGATTTCATCAGCATGTACATGTATGTGTGGACAAACATGAGGAAAAGTGGGGTAATCTTTTACATAAACATTTATAACCCTCTTCGGTTGTAGTGGTTTATAGTCTCAATATTTATTTTCAATTCATCCGAAACTTAAAAAGTTTCTTTTGAGACTTACTACAACCCTAATATTATTCCTCTGATAATAGCACAACTCGTTAGAGCTTGCAATTAATTTTGTGTACTATCACTTATTGCATGACACCATCCCTATAGTGAGCATCTCCTTCAAGGAGGAAATTATATTATTATTGTCATGGTCAAAATCATTACGAGAAAGACGTCTTTCTTGCTTTACTTTTGTTGTACCATAGGTACACAACCAATGACAAATTTGTATTGCCACACAATAATGACCACAACCCTTATAGGCAAGAACTATTTATTTCTTTTTCCCTTTCAGTAGTTCATAATAAACATACCATAGTGACGTATAAATGTACAATACGATTAGCCATTTCTGCCAAATAAAATTTATTTCCTCTCAAACCTCTCGTAGAGGTGAGTTTTGACATATATCTTTTTTTTCTCAAACCTTCCATAGAGGTGAGTTGTGGCATATATCCAATCCATAATTATTTTATCACATCTAGACTCATTCTCTTATCAAATGGTTGAGCATGCACGATACTCATCACAAGTCACATTCTCTTCAAGGAATGGACTAATCATTTATATGTATTTCATAAATTTGCATTATAAACACATTGTCATGGCTTTAAAATTCATCATATTTTCATGATACACCTCAACATCATTTTGAAAGAACAAGTGTACCATCACTTTATCTTCTTGTCTTTTGATGGAGAATTTATAAACTTTTCAAATTATTAGGTCGACAACATTCACAGTCTAATGACCTTTCATACCGTTTTGATGATAAAAATTGCATTCATATTTTGAAGGACTATTTGAAGAACTTATAGTGTTCTTCCTTTTATCATTACCCTAATGATGACTATTATAATTTTTTCCCTCCACGCCCTTATTCATACCATTAATTATTTGTCATCTTTCAGACTAATCATTCACTGCTACCACATTCATATGATTGAATGGAGCAAGTCAACAGGCGGATTTCAGAGTTATCACATGCTGCTACCACAATATTTCCAAGGAATGGATCAAATTCAATATGATGAATTTCAAGACATTTCATCAAAAATATATTATTTTTCTTAGTCATCATTTTATCATCGCTATGGTGCATTGACTCAAACTCAATGGCTTACCCATATAAGGCGTGTTACGCCATTATTTTATGGGACTTGAACCCAATCATAGTGCATCAAAACTCTAATTGATGTCTTACCCTTTTGGTGCAATAGAACTTAAATCTATCGTCTTATCCTCAAATATTTTTCATTATGGTGCATCCGGACTTTAATCTGCTGTCTTACCCTTTTGGTGCGATGAAACTTGAATTTATCGTCTTACCCTTAACTAACGGTATAATAGACCGAAGTACAACATGATTTATTCTTTGAGTCTTTCAAAACAGTGAAAATAATATTCAAACTCATCCTATAAAAATTTTATACCTTCTTCCATTTAAGAAGTTTTGTATAGCATGTCATATTCAACCAATAGTAGTATATATCTTCGATTCTTGATAATTGTTAGTGACTAAATACTATTTCATTCTAAATCATAAAATATTTTAGAAAATACATACCTGATTTTATGCATATAATACTTTGATCTTCATAACGAGATCAACCAAAATATGAGCTAAAAAAATCAGAACTCACTCTCAATTGGATAGAGACTCGTGTTGATAACGTGTTATAAAATCAAGCTCATAAGAATATAATCATAAAGAGAAGAAGACAAGAGAAGTAGATAGAAGAAGAGGAATTTTCTTCCTATTCAAGTGTGTATTACAATGGTGAATGACATCTCTATTTAGAGAGTGAGAAATCAACTAAAAGGTCACCATGTTTAATGTCACATTAGTAGATACATTTCTATCCCAAAAAGATTCATCACCTTGGAAATACATATCCATGATAAGGATAAGTTTATGATAAGCTTAATGGACAATCCACTTAATTCAATGTATTTATAACACTCTCCCTTGGATGTCCATAGATGATGTGACTCGTTAAAACCTTATTAGGAAAAACCCTGTGGAAACAAATTCTAGTGTAGGAAAAAGAGTACACATATCTTTTGATACGCACTATTTGTTGCCTCATTAAAAATCTTGCCAGGAAAACCCACTGGGAAATAACCTTGGTCAAGGGAAAAAGAGTGCAACGCGTATTATACACCCCCTGATTAAAACATCACTTAATTTCTTGTGATGATGTCTCCAATTTTCGTACAGTGTGGTTGGTATATACTTTTTTTTAAAGAAAACCACACATTTCTTGAATATGGTGTGTCATTTATCTCAACCAGACACACTTTCGACTTGCTTCATGGAGGACTTTTATTTATGCATAGCAACATTTGATTCATTGATCGCCAGGATATTATTGTGCCTCCACATGCAAACACATATCTAAGAAGAAAGAAAGTCCGCTGAGATGACAAACAACTACCTCACAAATCTCTAAGAAGCCTCAGATAAGGAGAAGAGAAATATCACAAAATTCGGGCTAGTAACCTACAAAAATATAAATTGTAGTATCAAGAGTGAGTACCATAACACACGGTACCCAACAAGTAAACGTCTAAGCACAAGCTAAGGGAATAAAATACGAGTACTCCTTACACACCAACCTAACCTCCACAACTACAACCTGCATAAAAATCAGCCGAACCTAACAGTTCACAGTGTTCATAGCACCCAACTCATCAAAATCATTTTAACAAATTACACATCCTCAACTACAAACTCAATATTCAACAATAACAACTTTACACAAAAAGACACTCACAATATCAACAAAACACAAGATCAAGTTCGTCAAATAGAGGTAATCAAATATCAAGTACATCCCAACAATCAATAAAACACATAATCATCAAGAATGAAGAATGTCATGGGATGCAATGCAATATGACACCATGTAGTGGTATGCCTCAGAATATCAATTTCCCTCTAACCCGTATATACATGATACTTCTCGGAATTACATCGAGTGTTCATGACCCATGGGGGACTCGCGAGGTCCATATATCGACACAGACGATCTCCATGTGTCTGTGCGGACGATGTCAACGCACTATCATAAATCAAACACATTTTGCACAGACGATCTCCACATGTCCAAATTATTATCATAACTTTTTTATCGCACGGACAATCTCCACGTGCCCAAATAATCATAACTCAATCTCAACACGGATGATCTTCACGTGTTAGACCTTTACTCATACTCAATCTCATGTCAGTTCATGTGCATAATATGATATCAAACAAATGGGATGATGCAACATCTCAATAAATAAAATGTCTCTATGACATATAATCACCTCAATTATCACAATTATATGGGTTCAGTAAGGAACATAATCACACCTAATAAATCAAGTCAATAATATATCAGCTAATACTCAAATGTTTTGACATTCTTGGATTACAATCCTCATTCTATAGTAATAAATCTTGCCTTTACAACACCGGCACTGGTACCATTCTCAATCCATCACACAAACAATCAATCACATTGCCTTTTATTATCTCTTTTCATCATTAGAATTAATAAAGGTGGACAAGTCAACCCCACCAAATCTCATTACTCCAAAACACACACCACAAGGAAATGAAAGAATTTCATACACTTAACAAGGGTTTAGGAATCCACTTGCCTCAATCAATCAAGAACTCACTCTGAAACTTGAGCCTTCCATTTTCGTTGAACTTCCAACTCAAAGCAATCTATTCAGATAAATGACCACAATAAGATTTCGAAACTAACAACATTCATATTGTTACATGTCTAGCTTAGACCTAAAACTCACCCAAATTTATAATAAAGTTTCTAAATCTTGATTTCAATCAATAGGTCAAATCTCATATTTTTCTTTTGAATTTCAAGTTTAAGATTAAGTCTTAATTTCTCCAAAAACATTAATCTAGTGGAAATCATATAATACAATATACCTACTGTAATATCTTGAATTTTAGGCGATAACTCAACCAAGAACATACCCAATAAACATGAAAGATGTTACCCTCTCTTTATATATATATGCATGCGATGACTACCATTTAACTGTCAAACAAACATTAACATAATTAGTCCATGAGTATCATTAATTCCATGTGCCCACTGAATGATAAATATTATCGATGACACTCAGACATTTTGCTTAGCCAATAAACTTTTGATTTTCTCTTTCCCCTCACACCAGTGATATAGCATAATAGTAATACCATCTTAATTTATATCAATAATATATGACCTTATCTAAAATAAAAATGCTTAATTGAATTCGTATCTGAATCGATTATTTCTTTCTCTTGAATGTCGCGGCGTCGGTAATAGTTTCGCTTGAAGTTATTGTTCTCCCCATGATTCGTCAGTTTTCAATACTTCAGGGTTTCTTGCCCTTATTTCATTTTATTTATTTAATTAGTATTTGTTAATTTATTTTTTTTATTTTATTTTCCTTTCATTATTATTAATAACAAAATAATTCTATGTCACTCATCATTACAAGTCATATATTTTTATAATAATTATTAAAAAGGGTAATATAAAAATAGTTATTAAGATTTATGAAATGACTAAGAGGGTCGTTACAAAAACATTATTGTGAATATATATTTTGAATAGACTATATTGATTTGGAAGCCAAACAAAAAGAGAAGGGTCAAGTCTGATAAATCGAATGGATAAGGCAAGTGGATTTTTAAACCCTTGTTAAGTGTTTGAAATTTGTGTATTTCCTTATAATATGTGTTTTGGAGTAATGAAAATTGGTGATGGATTCACTTGTTCATGTTGAGTAATTTTAATGATGAAAAAAGTAATAAAAAGGTAATGTGATAAATTGTTGGTGTGTGATGTTTGAGAATTATTTGAAGGCCTATTGCTTATTTGTTGATGTTGCATCACAATTGTATTGTTGTGAATTGTGTCTTGTTATGAAAATGGTCATCTCCCCATTATTTGTGTGAATATGTCATTCACATTATTATGACACATGGTTGTGACAAATGTTATGTGCATTGAAAAAGAATAAGAAATTAAATAGAATGTACTATTTCAAAAGACGTATCATGCACTGCGATGGATACTATATTTCGTGGGACGTATCGCACGCTGCGATGGTTACTATTATCGAGGATCGTATCGCGCATCGCGATGGATGCATGGACAAGTTTGTCCCCCATGTATCCAAGACTGAGAGACAGCGGGTGTGTATCATAGGTCAGACATTCATCATTATACTTGACATTAAACTTCATCGCATTGCACACTTTTATCATTGATGAACTTGATCTTGTGTTGTTGACATTGTGAGTGCCTTTTTGTGGAAGTTGTGATTGATGAATAAGAAGCTTGTTGTTGAGGATATGTAATTGTTAGAGTGTTTTTGTTGAGTTGTGTGTCATGTAAACCGTGAACTATTAGGTTGGATTGGTTGTCTGCAGGTTGTAGTTGTGGAGGTTCGGTTAGGGTGGTAGGAGTACCCGAATTCTGTTCCCTTAACTTGTTTTTAGATGTTTGCTTGTTGAGTATCGTGTGATTTGGTACTCACCACTTTCTTCTACAATTTTTGTAGGTTACTAGCCCGGATCTTTGTGATATATTCTCTTCTTTTCCGAGGCTTCTTGGATATTTGTGAGGTAGTTGTTTGTCATCTCGGTTGACCTTCTTACTCCTGTTTATGATCTTTTTTACTATAGAAACAATGTCATATGATACTTAAATTTTCTTTTGATTCAATAGTATAATTTTAGAGGCTTGTACACATGATAATCAGATTTTGGGAATACTTTTAAGTTTATTATAAAATTTTTGCATTTTATTGTATTGTTCGAGTTTTTGGCTGACTAGTCTTGGTGGGATAAGACGAGTTCCATCACGTTCATTTTTGGATCGTGAGAGAATTAGTCCTACATTAATAAAATTTAGCCAATTTCACTTAACCTTGCAGATTTGATTTCATGAGTGTTGTCATCCATTTGACAACACAATTTCTATCCATGTTGCAAATGATACACCTCGTATTCTTTATTGAAAGATATCAAATAAAAGTATTTTCTTCGATGACTTAATGAATACAATTTTCAGAACATATGACAGCCAAGTCATTTTTTATTTATTGCCATTTAACAATTACCATTTATTTATAATTTTAATCCTCCCATCTTAACTTTTACTACAAATTAAATTTAAAAACATGGTACTTACGAATGAAGAGATGAATGTCATTGATCAGAACAATTTACATGAATCTTTTAGTAATCATGAGACTAAAACTCAAGCAACATCAAAAAGGAATGGTGTTGATTCCGATGAAAAATATGTTGAGTTGAAAAAGAAAATTGTAGAGGTTAGTATACAAATTAATATTTAATATATATTCTATATATTACAAGAAGTTTCGGTAAGAGTTGAAAGAATTGAAGGATAATGTTATTTTCTCAATCCCTTTTGAATTACTTAATATTACATCTTATTCTGTAATCTTTTAATGTTTAACATATATGTTTATGCCTGTTGACAAGGTTGACAAGCACATGATCGAACTTAACGTATATGTCGATAATTGAATAAAGTTGATAATCGATGAGATTAGGTCTTCAAGAGCTCAACCAACACAAACATTATACCAAGACGTATTAAAGGGTTTGAAAAAGTTAAGAAATGATCAATTGTTTTTTCTATGTTTTCTTGTATGAAATTGATATTATCATGGTATTAATAGTGTATGAGGTAGTAATTGTTCAATGTATGATATTGCAGTTGATATTCCATTGTATGAATTTGTTATGAGCAAATTTTATGCATTATTTTTCAGTTTTATGTTTTTTTTAACATTGGTATTATGTTGATATGAATATTAAATGAAGTAGTTCTTATGCATCTTTTTTTTAATGTTTGACATTGATATTATAAAATTTGTATCAACTTTGTACGAATAATGTATAAACTATTATTTTACATTATTTTCAGTTGGTTTTAATTTGGTATTAATATAGTATTAAATTTGTGCAAGGCAATATTCATGTCATGTTATTTTGTTGATTTAACCTTTGTATTAATCTTGTAAGAGGCAGTTTATACGCATGATTGTCTATATTTTATTTTACTGTATATATTTAGGATGATGTACGCCAACATGTTGAAGAGACTGAAAAAGACCGAGTGGATCAGCCATCAGTTACAATAAGAAAATAGGCAGATATTTCAAATACCAATGGTATGAGAACCAATCATAATATAATATGTATATTCATTTAGAATGTTTTTTAAAATTAATTTTTCTTTTTAGAATACATAGCTAAAGCGCATAATTCAATTGACCAAACAATTGGTGGTGTTTTTAATGTTGACATACCTGGATCATCAACTGAGCTACCCCTGAGACGCGGACACCGAACCTAGGACCACAAGTGATCCCACGCTAACCCTGTTGGTATGATCATGAGCATACTAAAGATAATAAACTATTGCGGAAGTTAAATCATAGTTAAAATGAAAAGATGGGGAATACCCATATTCTATATCTGAGATATTTAAAAACAATAGTTTAATACAAAAGAAATATTAACTCAATACTAAGCTGAATCTAACTATGTCTGAAAATAGTTTCTAAACTAGACTAGAAATACTGGACAAGTCCCAGCTAAATCTAGCAAAAACTGAAACTAAATGACTAAAGACTGAAATGAAACTCATGACTGTTGTCCTAAAAGAATGAGGACTCACCACAGAATCTGCTGAACTGGAGATCGAGAAATCGATATGCGTGATCTGGATGCTGAGAACCTGAACCTACATCACGAGAAGATGTAGCGCACGTATGCGTTAGTACTTGAAAGGTACTGAGCATGTAGGATAGAGCAAAGCTGAAATAAAACATAACTGAACAAGCACAAAACAAGTATAATAATATAAACGTGATGTGATGATTTCTGAGCTAACTGGATGCAATGACCAATTTATAACATGCTGAAACTGAATACGGAATATACTGATAAATGGTAAATGCAGAGAGTCTGAATGAACTGTGGGAGCTACTAATAACCGATAATAAAACCATATGAGCTAAATGTTGAGTCCGATGTATACGCCCCATCGAGAGGACCCAATATACCCTACCAAAGGTATAAAGGCATGTTGGCGTGATCACTAAACTGATTGCCCACAGAGGGGACTTGCAACCTACTTGGCTAGTAATTCTGGGACTATTGGGTATGTTAAACCCTAGTCCAACTCGGTATTATGCTACTCTTAATGAATTCTATAAATTTACTATTTATGTTTGAATTTGTGTGAATACTGGATAGCTCAAAACTAAACATGCAAACTAAGAATGCAACAATTGATCTGGTAATTATACATTTATAACTGAGACATGTAAAACTGAAGTGTCTGAAATATCTGATCTAGCATGTGTAATTTAAGAACTAAAGAAATACAAAGCTAGGATTCTGAAATTCATCCAATAAACTGAATAAAAGCATGATAATCTGATTTGGAACATAAAACTAATAAATTCATAAAGTTCTATCAAAGTTCTAGAAACCCTAGGGTTCTTGAGCTTTTTTTCTCCTCTCTTGCTTATAATTTTCTAAGTTTTGATTTAATGATTTGACTTGGATATGTTTTAAGCATATTTCTAGGCTTAATCTTACTAAAATATGGTGATTTAGGGTCAAAACGACGTCACTTAGGGTTTAAACAGAGTGGGAAAGGTCAAAAAGACCCCTGGAAAGGTTGTTGTCAGGCCTCACGATGGCCAGGACTGACGGTCCGTCGAGCGCCTGACGCCCCGTCATTGGGTCCGTCGTGAGGGCCTGTTCGACAGGCCTTTACTAAGATAGGCATAAATTTTTACTAGGAGGTCTAATTTTAGCATGGTCAATGGCTATGGAAAGTAATTTCATTATCTATCTGTGGGTAGGTCATGCAAGACCTAATTCATTTTGTGCTTAGAGTTATGATCATTTTAATTTGATCCAACTGCATTTCCCTTTAACTTGCTGCAAATATTCCACCGACGGACTGTAGGTCCACCTACGAACCATGCTGGTCATCCGTAGCTCTTGTCAGAGAATGGTTGAAGGGAGTCTTGATCGTCGGTCACGGACTACGGACCGTCGTTTGACCTACGGACCATAAGTTTGTCCGTCGTCCAAGACTTAACCAATTTTTTTAGACTGAATTTTTTTTGGGAGTTTCCGATCCCATCGACGGTTGTGGAGGACGGACCATGGTTTAGGCTACGGTCCGTCGATGCCACCGTTGGTAGCACCTGCAGATTTTTCTGAAAAACTAATTTTTGGTCTGTTTTGGCTATGGGGTGTTACATTATCTCCCCCTTGGGAACATTCGTCCTCGAATGAAGACTAAACTAACTGAAATAGAGGGAGAGAGATGCAAACCCCACTACTAAACACTGAGAGCTGAGTTCTGACTGAATTGAGTTATGAGTACATGCAATTACACTAAAAATGAAAGTACAAACTGAGGGAACATGATTCTAAAACTGAATTTACGCATGAATGACTGTAAAACTGAAGAGGAACTATTACCTCAAGCTGGAGTGGAATCGGAAGGAAAAAGGTAAGGATACTTGGCTTTCGTGGCTGCTTCTGCTTCCCAAGTAGCTGCCTCTACGGACTGACTCCTCCACAAAACATTGACGGAAGCGACTTCTTTGTTTCTCAACCTTCTAACCTGACGGTCAAGAATCTCAACTTGTTCACCACACACTTCTTCAAGAGTGAGATGTGGAAGACCGGATGCACTGCTGCTAATTTTGCTGGCAACTCTAACTCATATGCCACCTTGCCAATCCTTTTCATGATCTTGTAAGGGCCTACATATCTAGGATTGAGCTTCCCTTTCTTTCCAAATCTCATCACCCCTTTCGTAGGTGAGACTCTCAGAAAAACCCAATCGTCAACTTGGAACTCTAGTTCCCTTCTCCTTACATTTGCATAAGATTTCTGACGACTTTGGGTTGTCTTAAGTCTATCTCTAATGAGTTGCACTTTCTCCATAGCATAAAGGACTGAATCTGGCCCTATGAAAGTTGCTTCACCTACTTTAAACCAACAAACATCAGATCTACATCTACGCCCATATAAAGCCTCATAAGGGGCCATCTGAATGCTGAAATGATAGCTATTATTGTAGGCAAACACAATAAGATCAATGTGATCATCCCAACTACCTTTGAAATCGATCACACATGCTCTCAACATATCTTCTAAGGTATAAATGTACGCTCTGTCTGCCCATCCGTCTGTGGATGAAATGTTGTACTAAAGTTAACTTGAGTACCAAGACCTTTTTGAAATGACTTCTAGAAATGAGAGGTAAACTGAGAGATGATAGACAAAGGAACCCCATGCAACCTCACAATTTCAGTAAGGTAAAGCTTGGCATAGTCCTCTGCCGAATATGTAATCTTGACCGCCAAAAAGCGAGAATACTTAGTCATCCTATAAACTATCACCCAAATTGAGTCATGCTGTCTGCGAGTACGTGGTAACCTTGTGATGAAATCCATATTGATAACATCCCACTTACAAGTAGGAATATCGATCTCTTGAGTCATACCTCCTGGTTTCTGATATTCTACCTTGAGTTGTTGGCAATTGGGGCACTTACTCACAAAGTATGCTATATCCCTCTTCATGCCATTCCACCAATAGACTTCCCGCAGATCGCGGTACATTTTAGTGGCACCTGGATGAATAGAATACCTGGAGTTATGAGCTTCTGCAATAATATGATGCCTCAACTCTCCCACACCAGGAACACACAATCTACCTTGGTAGCGAAGTACACCATCTCCCCCTTGGGAGAAAACCTCCACTCTCTGATTGTTGACTGCACCCTTTAGGTCAAGCAAGATAGGATCACTCTCTTGCTTTTCCTTAACCTCCACTACCAAAGAGATTCTGCCCCATTCTGAACTATTACACCGCTGTCTGATATGCTCATAAGGCAAACTCCCAAGCGAGCAAGAGTGTGAACATCCTTCACTAGTTCCTTTCTTTTTTCCTCAACATGGTCTACACTACCCATAGATAATCTACTAAGAGCATCGGCTACTACATTCGCCTTTCAAGGATGATAATGCACACTCATATCATAATCCTTAAGGAACTCAAGTCATCTCCTCTGGCAAAGATTCAACTCTTTCTGGGTGAACACATATTAAAGGCTCTTATGATCGGTGAACACATCTACATGAACACCATACAAGTAGTGTCTCCATATCTTGAGTGCAAACACCACTGCTGCAAGCTCGAGGTCATGAGTTGGATAGTTCTTCTCATGCAACTTAAGCTTTCTAGAGGCATAATATATAACCTTATCTCTTTGCATCAACACACAATCAAGTCAAACTGTGGATGCATCACAATAGAGCACATAACCATCTGAACCCTCTGGTAGAGTCAAGACAGGAGTTGTAGTCAATCTAGTTTTCCATTCTGTGAAGCTTTTCTCACAATCATCTGACCATTGGAACTTGACCATCTTCTGAGTCAACCTAGTCAATGGTGAGACTTTGGATGAAAATCCTTCCACGAACCTTCTGTAATAACCTGCTAGACCTAAGAAACTTCTTATATCTGTAGCAGAGGTAGGTCTGGGCCATTGTTTCACTGCTTCTATCTTCTGTGAATCCACTCAAATCCCTTTTCTAGATATATTGTGACCAATCCATGACTAGAATGACATCAAAGTCTATCATTTGTAACTCTACTAGATCTGTTAAGATGACTTTCTGAGATATTGCGACAGGGTAATTTCTGTATACGCGTCTAGCTATAACTAGATCACCGACTGGAGTAGAGACTGAGAAAGGTTCTGAAAGAGCTTCTGGACTGACATTGAATTGGACTGCTATATTGAGTTACAAAAGACAAAGGCGTGTCTGTTTTCTTTCAACTAAATGAACCATATGTGAGTCACATCCTTGAGTTTGTAAGATACCAATCTCAACTATTACTATCAGTTACTAACATCACACCAAATATTTTCTTGACATCATCAATGAACTTCTGTGGGTCCATACCAACTTGCGATCCTAAAAACTTTAGGCGGATTCATCCTAACAAAATCATAAACTTTGGCTGCCACTAATCGGACATTTCTTTTAGTAGGAACTAGAACCTACTAGTTATTCTGGTTGGTCATACTCTGAGCAAAAAGCTGAATTGGCGTTCTTAAACTCTGCATTTGAACTTTTTAATCTAGTACTAGAGGAATTGCGTTAGCATTGCGTGAATCAGCATTCCATGCCTAAGCTCTACAAGAAAGAATTATCTTAACCGCACAACATCAAGTTCGAATGGAATTTGATCATACCTTACGCACGATAGGAGTAACAAGAAAGTGAAGTTTTTCCTAAAACATTTCATAGCCTCCCTAACATTAGATGTGATGCACTTCACACCCATGAAAATGACTCTACTTAGTGCGACTTTTTCAGACATCTTAGGACTCTTGAACCTAGTGCTCTAATACTATATTTTGTCACGCCCCGAGCTACCCCCGTGACTGGACATGGAACCTAGTACCACAAGTGATCCCAAGCTAACCATACTGGCATGATCATGACAATACTAAAGATAATACACTATTGTTAAAGCTAAATCATTCTTAAAATGAAAAGATGGGGAATACCCATATTCTATAACTGAGATATTTAAAAACAATGAGTTAGTTTAATACAAAAGAAATATTAACTCAATACTAAGCTGAATCTAACTATGTCTGAAAATAGCCTCTAAACTAGAATAGAAATACTGGGACAAGCCCTAGCTAAATCTAGCAAAAACTGAAACTAAATGACTAAAGACTGAAATGAAACTCATTACTGTTGTCCTCAAAGAATGAGGACTCACCACTGAATCTGCTGAACTGGAAATCGGGAAATCGATCTATGCGTGATTTGGATGCTGAAAACCTGAACCTACATCACGAGAAGATGTAGCGCAGGTATGAGCCAGTACTTTAAAGGTACTGAGCATGTAGGATAGAGTAAGGATGAAATAAAACATAACTGAACAAGCACATAAACAAGTATAATAATCTGAATGTGATGTGCTGATTTCTGAGCTAACTGGATGCAATGACCAATTTATAACATGCTGAAACTGTATACTGAATATACTGATAAATGGGCATAAATTTTTACTCGGAGGTTTGATTTTAGCAAGGTCGGTGTCTATGGAAATAATTCAATTATCTGTCTGTGGATTGGTCATGCAAGACCTAATTCAATTTGTGCTAACAGTTATGATCATTTTAAGTTGACCCAACTGCATTTCCCTTTAACTAGCTGCAAATTTTTCACATACGGACCGTAGGTCCACCTACGAACCATGCTGGTCATCCATAGATCTTGTCAGAGAGTGGTTGAAGGGAGTCTTGATCGACGGTCACGGACTACGGACCGTAAGTCCATCCATTGTCCAAAACTTAACCTATTTTCTAGGCTGAATTTTTTTTGAAAGTTTCCGATCCCATTGAAGGTTGTACAGGACGGGTCGTGGTTCAGGCTACGGTCCGTTGATGCCACCGTTGGTAGCACCTGCAGATTTTTCTGAAAAAAACTAAGTTTTGGTCTGTTTTGGCTATTGGGTATTACAAAAATCACCAACATTGGATTATTATCCTAATTTGACCATGACACTGATTGTTGAACTTGATACAATTCTCAATGTTACTACTACTCCAGATTTGCAACCAAGAAATAGAAATTCCAGTAAGTATGACACATCTCTGTATATTCGATTTTCGGTAGAAAGCGGTGTAAGAAGATGTCTTATTTTCTCTAGTATCAAATATTCGTTTAAATGTCACGGTGATCCGAGGTTGCAGCTAAGTTGATCGATAACTTTAACAAATAAATTTTCAAAGATGTTTCATCAAGGCGTGACAGGTATATATGTAAATAAAGCTACTTCTTTAATAAATACTATCCAAACAATGCACTTACAATTTATTCAAAAGTCAAAGATAAATTTGAACCTTAAATTGGAATTTGATATTGTCAAAGGTAGAAATGAATTTTCTTTAACATATGGTTAAAACTGACATACCTTGGAAAGATGGGATAAATAATATATATCGACTTTTTAAATAGTTCATATGTAACTCATACTACAAATTTTTTTAAGCATTTTTTGAAGTTTTTGTTTAAAATCAATTTTGAAATTGATATTCATTTTGTATGACTTTCTTATACGATAGCCATCATGCATGCATTTTGAATGATTTCTGAATGAGGGTGGTATAAAATGCACAAATATGAACAATACATTATGTATTAAACTTGCATGAAATTGATATCCAACAACATTCATGTATGTACTTGGTATGAATTATAAATGATTTTGTTAGAAAAAATCAGCTGACATAATTAGTACATCAAACATCTAGCTAGATTGAAGGGAAAAGACATAAATTCTTCCTTGAATTTATATAAAAAAAAGTCAGTTACATGGTTAAATTATCATAGTGAACTAATACACACCTATACTATTCAAAAGTGAATTTATTACCACCTGAAGCCTATAACACCACTCTCACCTTATGTGGTGTATATTACACTCGCTGCCACATTAGCGCTACGTCAGCGCCATATCATATATTATATTTATTTTATTATTAATTAACTTTTCTTTAATTAACTATACTTTACTCTAATTAATCCCAAATTGATTTTTTTAATTCTTTAATAATTATATCTTCTTTATCGCTACATCTCACCCATTTTCATTCTCATTTCATCCGAAAATCATATCCGAATCAACTTTCACTATTAATCATATTCTTCACCACCACTATCGCCTTCAATTATTCTTTTTCTTTGTCACCCACCACCAAATATCATCACCACTTTTATCAATATCGATTTTTTCTTCATCACCACCTTCAGTTACCTATTTAAATTTTTGAAACCCGCCACCTATCACCACAAAACACAAAAATTGATTAACAACCAAAATTTATTTAACAAAGTCAAAAAAATGAATAAAATAGAAATAATCAATTGAAATTTTTCTAGATAAAATACAATTATTCACTAACAAATCTATGAAAAATTAACCTAATTGCGAATAAAAAAATTAGGCTTTTAGATTGTGATAAAAAAAATAAAGAAGTGTGATAAAATAAGGAATGAAGAAGAACAAGACAATGGGTGGGATGTGAAGAAGAAGAGGCGTAGGGTGGGGGTAGAAAAAAGGATTAACCTTTTTTTTTTACTCTTTTCCAAACTGACGTGCCTATTTTTTATTTTTGTTTTATTTTTTTGCCACATCAGTTTTAGGGGATTAGAAAATTCACTTTTGAATAGTATAGGTGTGTAATAGGTCACTATGATTATCTAAGCGTGTAAGTGACTTTTCGGGACAAGTTTGAGGAGAAATTTATGTCTTTAGATTGAATATGACAACCATTATATATATATATATATATATATATATATAACCTTTTTTATGGCTTGTTATTTGATAACACATGAGAATATCATTATGAATTATTTACGGAAGAAGGTAAACTATTCTCCACTATCACTATCATATAGTATGGTTGACTATTAGTTTATGTCATGTGTTGATGACATTAAAAAAATGGAGAGATTCCAATTACGACATGGGATCCATTTCACTTGATCACGATGTTAGACAATGCATTGGAGGTAAAGCACTTGATCTGTATTCCAATAAACTTCCCAATTATGTTTACAAGTCTCATCTAATCGACTTGAAGTAAAGCACAGAAAGTTTCAAATATGTATTCCTATACTCTATTGATTTCATCAGAAAAGTTAACTCAATTTGTTTCTTAAAATAGTTTTATTTTAATTTTTACAGTGATTGTGATTTGTATTCATGTCGATTTGCTGAATACATCAGTAATGAAGTTTTGATGTGTTCAGTTGATACCGATATAAAGTACCATCGTCAAAGGTATGCCACAATAATATGACATTATTGAAGAACAAGTAATGATGATAACACGATAAGTGAGAGTGAAGTAACTGGTACTGTTGCTAGCAAATTTGATGGACCCCGCATAGCAAAAGAACATGCTTAGAATACCAACAATTATCCTACACTAAGACCACGGAGATCAAGTTTGAGATAGTTGATTGCACCTTAGACTTTTTAGAATTTAAAAAAAAATCTAACTTTTGAAGGATATTTTTGTGTTTGCTAGAAATTTAAGTATTTGATATATATAATATCAACTGTTTTATTTAAAAAAGATATCAACTACATTTGAATTACAAATTGACTATTCTATTTTCAGGATATTATTTATATATAAATTGCATTCCAAATGGATACACCATTATAAACATAATTTACATATTGAGTATAATAATTATTTGGATAATAGTTATATGAAAATGCATAAAAATTGAATTTAACATTTAGAGTTTATGATCTTACAATGTCTTAATAACTAGAAACAACACAAATATTAATGTGAATTTCATGAACTAACTCCGTTTTATAATTTGTATCCAAACTGTACAGTTTTGACATTCAAATTCGTACATAATTGTATTTTTTTACTTCGTATTATAACACAAAAAATAAAAAAAATGAATTAATTAGACAATTTCAAATAGAGATCATTAAATTTTACACCAACATTAATTACATCTGATTTTATTTTTATTTAGTTTAGGACACTAGTAGGAAATCAAATTAATATTGATTCTACTTACCTTAAATAATATCAGTTGATATTAAGTTACATACCAAATGACTATTATAATTACCTTATATAATGTTCAATAATATGATTATTATCTTATATTAAACCGACAAATAAATTTTATTTCTAGCAGTATAATATTGATATGATTAATGAATGAATCTTGTATAAAACATGAACATTATATTAAACTCTTAGCCAGAATGTATTGTTAATAAATATTATTGGAAAAGAAATGAACACACTGTAACAATCAAAATAAAATATGAGTTCAAAAGATAAAATAAAATAAAAATTTTGTATAGTCTAACCCAAATAAACTATCATTTTATGGCACAGGATAGTTTGAACATGTCTTCATGTTGTGTCCATTTGACGACATTTATTATAAGTAACTTTAGACCTTTTGAATTTCACATAAGCAAATTTTTTTCGTGTTCAAGTTGCTGTCTCTCTACCGTTCTATTTGAAACAGACGACATCAATTTAGGCTCTGAAACATAACTTGATATATCCCATGTACTCTCGCATGAGAAAGGTTCAAGAGAGATTGTATATGCATCTTGAAATTCTTCAAGCTATAAAAAAGAGAGCAATAATCTGTTCCTTGCAGTCTTCGTTATCTAAAAATGTCATTCCATGTGTGCATGGTATCTCATCAATTTGAAATCTTTCGCAACTACATCTCTTAGTGTTTAGGCATACGATGTACCACTTTGATCCATCAAAAACAATGTCCAAATGAACTGTTGATGATATTACCTAACACACAAAAATATTGATCATTAAAATGTTGTTACAAAAAAATAAGCCACATAAAAGGTTTAAACTATACACAGAATGGATGTCAAATTCATTCCAGAAACTTGTATAATATACTGTTCATGTAAGTTGACAGTTTATACTAAATTTATTCACTAATCATACCAATTGCCTACGTCAATACCTTTGGATATAAATGAATAAAGGAAAAATAATAACCTCATACTTGTAGACGACACAATACTTTTCTGGTGCTTAAGATCATATTTTTTTTGTCAGCTCTGATCTAGTTTTGCAACCTCCTCGTTGTGTTTATGAATCCATGTTTGAACTGTTATCCTCATAAATTCAAGAAGTGAAATCATTGGCAATTCTATCCTGCTAAAATTATTTAAAGATTCGGCTATGTCTGAAGTCATGGTCCATGTTTGCTTACATTTTGAATAAGCCCTTGAGCACTTGCTTTACCCGATATTGAATAAATAACCTCTTATTTTTTGATATATCTGACTTATTCTTTTCATAATCACCTCAAATTGTTGTATCGTATAAGCCTTTGCCATGACTCAAAAAAACTTCTTCAAATCTTCAGTATTCCTATGGAAGTTGTTCAAAACATTACAACATAAGTGCCATATGCAAGCTATTATTCCAATACAAAATATATTGTTGCAATTTCCTTCTATATTCACTCGTTTCTGTCTGACATAAAATAAATGTTTTTTTCTTTCTCCATATACTTTTCTAAAGTGTTCAGAGAACTAGGTCCACAATGCATCATTCTCAGAATCTACTATGACATAAGCAAGTGAAAGTTTGTGACTTGATGCATATTTAGAAAAAAAAACATATTATTTGAAAACACACGTTTATCATAATTATTCTTGCATATACATTTAAAAGATTCAAATAATACCTCCTAGATTCACAGTACCTGCAGTCAATATTCTACAACCATATGCGCTTCTTAAGACTGTCCCCTCGACCATTACAATTGGCCTACAAATACCCCCAACCTCTAATACATGATTTTAATTCAACATGGATATAATAAGCTCTTATCTTTCTTTCTTTTCACGCTCAAAACATAACCAGGATAGGTCTACTCCAATATGTACAAATAATCTGAATTTATTTTCAATTGTTACAATTATTTTTACAATTTGATATCAAAATATCACAACACAATAATTTATTTACTGGATGCAAATTGAATATCAATTAGATTCAAATTGGACACAACATGAATATCAATACACAATGAAAATCAATTGGATAATGGAAACCAATCTGTAAACAAACTGCATGTCAAGTGACTACCAAATTGTTGCTTTGCTGACATTTCTACCAATTAAGTTCATAAAACAAAATACAAAAGTTAGTTCAAATATAGCATATGTCTCGGTCGGATCTCCATGCATCAATTTTATTGCCTTTTCTTTAGCTCGCCAAGCCTGCAGGTATGTTAGTGAAGCATCATGTACTTTCAACATGTTTTCGGCTATATCTTTCAGAGTGTATACAATTGTTGGAACAATAAATTTATCCTTTATCAAAATAACTACAACATTAGTAATTCTCTGATATCTTGCATACACTCTTCTCTAACAGAATAAATGTGATCCGCACAATGTCTTTTGATTATGAATACCCCAATTGATTCAAACTTGATGAAGTCATCAACCAGGAGCAATTCTCAAAAAGGATACTTTAGGTAATAACTGTTTCAGAAAACAAAAAAAGACCAATCAAATATTTATATACCAAATTCATACAAAAATAACTACGCATACAAACAGTAAATGAAATTATTACCAAGAAAATTTAGAATGAGGTACAAGAAATCTAAAGTTTTCGACAATTTCATAATGTCGCATCACCTCTATAAGTGTTTTTCTAACCTTGTAAAAAAGATTTTCAGCTATAAACAAATTAGATAGGTCACTGATTACTTCATTTCCTTCATCATTATTCATCAACAACTCCATCCAAATTCATTCCTACCAAAAGGATAGATTTATTTGAGTATAAATCAAAATTAGTTTGTGGTCTACTAAAATCTGAAAGTCTCTTATTTATAATAACTACAAAATTCTGATTATCCATTGCTATATTCTTTGTTGACACCCAATTTTGGCCATCCACTATTAAATTAATTTTCAAGCTTCTTAAATTTCAAGAAATTTGAAATTATTATTTAGAAAAATCAAAATTATACTTTTGAAATCATTTCGATACAATTTTCCTTTTTTTCTATAAAATATATAGATTTATTTAACTTTTAATTTTGAATAAATAGTTGGAAATTTATTTTACCAAAAAAAATGGAATTTTAATTAAGTACGCAACTTATTTCCTTTAAAATTGATCGCAATTTAATTAGAATCTTTCTCTTCGAACTAATTATTTTTGTGTTGTTAAAGTTAAAAAGCTTGAGTAATTACTTTGACTTATAATTCGTCTCGTTCCCGTTTTTATCAAATTTGATTTAATTAAAATTAGTTTAGATTTGATCAACATAACCAAAAGGAGCTGTGCCTTGTAAAACCACCTTAATGGATATTAAAGTTCATATTTGGCCCATCAATTATACCGACCCAGCCCTTCCCTTCAATTCAATAACGTACAATACCAAAAAAAAAAAAAAAAACACGTGTTTTCCTCTTCTTCACTAAGAACGCGTCCAAACGAAACTCACGAAATTGAACCCAGAAGTGCACTGAACTCGTGAGCCTTGCACGTGTCTCACAGTCTCCTCTCTTCTTACCCTCTCGTTCAAAAATACTCTTACACAAAGACAGGTGTTCTCATCTTGATGCTTCATCGTCCTTGCCCTAAGCCAGAGGGATCTCGTCCTCAATCTGATATGATTGTAGCTATCCAAGCCTAATCCTTGGAGCTTTTTTGAATTCGGGATTCTCGCACATCGATCCAGACCCCTTTTTTTTCTGTTGCAAAATGGATTTGCAACAATGAAACAGTGACATGGGGCTGAAAAGAAGAAAGAACCGACTAAAAAAAACTACATTGTATTCCAAATTGATAATCTCATAATGTTGTGACAGGTACATATAGGCCTTGGCCACGCCTCCCCACTCCTGACACAACTCTACTATCCTAATTGCTCCTAAGATAAGGACGTAAATGCAATAATATAAAACTTAAATGCAGCTAATTAAAAACTACAACTAGACTAAATTATAAAATGATGTTCTATAATTTCCACTGAAAGTGATGCAACATGTCCAAATTGCAACATTTCTCCCTCCTTTAAAATCTTCCTTGTCCTCAAGGAAGAAAATTTGGGAACCTGAGATTCATTTTAGCAAAATCTTCCCAAGTAGCTTGTTCATATGGCATGTCCTTCCATTGCACCAACATTTAAGCTACCACCCTGTTACCCCTTTTTATCATCCTTCGATCTAACACCTTGTCTGGCTCTGCACAATAGGAACTTGCAATGTCTACTAAAAGAGGGTGGTTAAGTAATTTAGGAACGACATAGCAAGGTTTCAACGGAGAAACACGAAAGGTAGGATGTATGGCCACATGCACAGGTAGGGAAAGTTTATAAGTCACCTTTCCTATCCTTTGTATCACCTGATATGTGATACGCTCAAACTTACTTCTCAAATAAGAAGTAAAGCGTCGTGTCAAGTAAATAACCCAACTAATGAGGTTGAGATCGTTTTCACGAGGAAAATAGTTTAGACTTCACTTCAATCTATTATTACTATTGTTCAGTCAATTACTTCTTCGAAAAGCAAAAATGATAAAAAAAAGGGGGGGGGGGGGATTTTCTATTTTTAAATAAATAAAAATAACTAGCGAAATTAAAGGAGACAACTAACATCTTCGAATTTTGGAGTTTAATCAATTAATAAAAGTAACTAGGGTTTACGTGTTCCCCACGGGTTCATAACTTGATAATTCTAGCTATAACAATTCTTTCCTAGTATCTTGCATGCAAAGTGATTAGTTATGTATTTCTAAATCCTTGGTCCGGCATCTAGAAAATTTCACTTCGCACCTTGGTCCGGCTACGTGTGTTGCTATACTAACCCTTATCTTTACCTCATATTAAGCATCGTATTCGATATTTGATTAAGTTATTACATCGTACCAATCAATACTAGCCTATTAGATAGTATACACTAAATCTATGTTGATAATTCTTTTCCTATTATCTACCTCCTTGGTCCGGCAAGTAGCATTAAGGCGAGTTCTAACGTTGGTCATCCGTTAAAAAGACTTCTAAGAGAAAGAATTATCGATACATGCAAGACACTATTCTAGAATTGTTATTTTAGTTAGGTTTCACCTCATTATTCGCCCATGGTTCCCACAACCCTAGTTATGGAGTTTAGTTACCCATAGACATAATCACAATATTCAAATATATGGTATAAGAATTCATGTACTTACTTCAATGAGAAAGAGTAAAATCCAAAAGTTCGCTTGATTAATCAACAAAAATCACCAACAATCAATTACAAGAGTCTCAAAATATTCAAGAGTCTCACAAAAGGTCTAAAAAATGATCAAGAGTCTAACCAAATAATCCAGAGTCTAACATCAAAAATGAGGTTTTTTGAGCTATTTCTAAAAAATAAAAACCTAATTAAATACGGACTCTATTTGCTGGAAATCTATCAAATTGCGGCTGGGTCGACAACCTCGCGACGGATCGTCGTGGTCAGGACGGACCGTCATGGACTCCGTCGTCCCATACTTGTGCAATTTCTTCTGCTGCTCTCTTCATTACCCTCAATGGCAGGTATGACGGATCGTCTAGGCACAACGGTCCGTCGAGGATCTCCGTTCCAAAACACTTGAACTCTTGGATTTTAGGTACTGGGACTACTTCTCTGAACTTTATGACGAACCAGCAGGACGGACCGTCATGGCTACGACGGTCCGTCACGCACTCCGTAACCCCACACTTGGTCAGACTTTCCCATCTTCCTTCAGCAGTTGCACTATGATGCCACCTATGGACCGTCACGGGCACGACGAACCGTCACAAGCTCCGTAGGTGGTACTTTTCTGTATTTCTCGCTCAAAAACCTCTGCATTCATCTTTTAGACAGATTTCCTGCAAATAAAGAGAAACTTACATAAAAAATAGCACAAAAAGGCTTTTGGACACACTAAACTTAAGGAAAAAGTATTAATAATACCGTGAAACCACGGTATATCAACACCCTCAACTTAAATTCATTGTTTGTCCTCAAGTGACGCATTATTATTAAATACAAAATCTTTGTACAATAGTATCCATGTTTATCCTTCGCAATCATTTAGCTATCAATCCCGATCAATCTCATCATATTTATGCATGCTATCACTATTAGGCTTGAATTATGTGGAATCAGACCATGACACAGACTCACCATGCACTAACACCTATCCTCTTCAATTTCTCACCGAGGTGCTAATATTTTTGGTATTGCAACTAGTGTCCTCACTTCAAAACAAAATCCTCATTTTTCACACAATGACTCCAGTTTGAGTATAAGGATTACTTTTCAACACTCACTCTCTAAACAAATTCATACTCATTCATACATATTGCCATAAGCTTGCACTTATTTTCACTGCATTAAGTTTGCTATACAACTCTTAGGATCGCGATAGGACTTTCTTAGCTTGTAACATAGGCTCAGGGTCAGGTAGGGTATATTTAGGTATACTTTAGTTACTTTTTGCCCTCCTTGAAATATCGGCTAAACATACCATTTTCTATCATTTTATTTGCCCAGTTTCTCATATTTTTTCACCTTGTTATTTTCCCTTCTTTCTTCATTTTTGTAAGTGACTCTTCTTTTCTTGCTTGTATTTCTTGTGTGTGTGTGTGTGTGTGTGTGTGTATATATATATATATATATATATATATATATATATATATATATATATATTAACTTTTCTTTCAACTAATTCTTGAGTCAATTTACTTTTATTCTTTCTCTCTCTTTGTTCTTTCAACCCCACTTTCAAGAGCATTCCTCATAATAACCACTCTCAACTCATGGCTTTGCCATGAGTCAAAGTATTCAATACCCAAAGTTGGGTCAGAGCCATAAAAAGGGTTGTTTACTACATTAGCCACTCTCAACTTATGCTTTTGGCATAATCTGAGGTGCACATGTCCAAGGAAGGACCAGGGCCAACACATTATTCTCAGATAATATCAGTTAGGGTGAAAAAGAAAGGTCTACTTTAAGCTCAAATAATTTGGATCAAAGAAACATAAATTTCATTTGGTTTTATTTTATTTAGGCTAAAAATGGGTTATATTGAATAAGGGCCTATAATCCTTTCCTAATTGTCTATTACAACTTACTTTTAGCAGTACTAACCAGGCAAGTTCTAGCTTAGTACAAATAGTGGACTATTCAAATCTTCCTCACATTCACTTGACATCTCATTACTCTACCAGATTATCAGAAACCTAGTTCGAATTTTAGACTTAGGGTCATGCAGTGGTGTACCTCTATGTCATTCTTAGAGCCACACATTTATCAATTTCTATGCCTAGTCATGCATCATTTTCCATTTTCTCAGGATATCATTTTAGCCATCATGCTTCAGAATTAAACTATTTACACAAGATATATACATGCCGATTCAACAGAGAAAGTAATTTGTCTCTTAGGGAAAAAGAACATATGCAAGAAAACCCCAAAAGAGGATAGTGAATTGGGATACTCAGACTTCACCCTAGCACTCACTTTCCATTTACCCCACCCCCAACAAAAATACATGCAATTGTCCCCAATGTATAAAAAAATTGAAATACAAGAGTGGTAGGTGAAGCAAACCTGGGGCTCAAAGCGGCGATGATAAGCAAGATGGTGGGTCCGGTTCCTCGAAACCCACTACCTCTGTAATATGGACACCCTCGGTAGTGTCCTCATCATCAACAACACTATCAGCAGTGCCTCCCGCTATCTCCGCATTTCTGGAGCTAGACGCCCCAGCAGCTAGCTCTACTGCTCTCATCTGACGCGCCTCCTCCACAGCAAGCGAGGCTCTCCTCGCAGCCTCCATCTCACGGCGCTCCTTCTTCTGTGCTCGAGCTTTATCCTCCTCTCGACCCCTAAACCTCTTGTCATGCTCTCGAAGGGGAGGTGGTGGAATCTCTGAAGTGGCGAATAGGGCCGCCATCACTGTGTCTTCAGCAGGCTCTGCAGAAGGGGCCTCAAACTCAGGCACCCAAGCCTTTAAGATCATATTGATGTCTGCGCGAAGACTATCGACCGAATCCTGAAGGGTTGACACATCCACTTGAGGGGTTGGTCGAGCTAACACCCGCAACTCAAAAACGTCCAAGCGCTAATGAACCTCAGAGATCTTTCGCTCTGTGTGTTGGAACATTCGCCACTCCAAGCACTCTTCTGCCTCAGCAATATACCTTTGCATCCAAGGCTGGATATGATGCAGAAATGAAGCCATTTGTGCCTCTAATTTCTATACCCTAGCAAGCGGGACCAGAGCGGGTAAAGGGGCTGAGCGAGAGGAGCTCGGTGCAGTGCTACTACCCGGGATAGAATCGACCAGGGTAGTGTCAGTGGAAGCTGCCTGCATATCCATGCGGGCCTATGCTACCGTATCAACCAGATTATCGCCTAGTGGAAGCAACTCTAGACGGGGCCCTCTACGTGGAGCCAACTCATTGGCCTCATCCTTGATGAGGTCGATATCAAAAGTGCCCAGCGGGGTCTTGAGCTGATCAACATGCCATATAGCCACACCTGTGAAACTGCATAGAGAAAATATCATGCACGGGAAAGGGTAAGTAGTTGTGACCTTAAAAGCCCTCTCGTGCATGACCGCCTGTAGAAGCCAAGCAAAATCCACCTCAAACCCGGCTATCATAGCCGTCATAAGAAAATGAGTTACTTTCCTGATTTATCTATGCTCGAAATCTTAGAGTCACACTTACACTATACTAAGGTCCTATTACCCCCTGAACTTATTTTATATGTGATTTTCTACCCTTTTTCGACCTACGTGACACTATTTTATGGGTCCATAGTTGTTTGATGATTTTGTTTTCAAGCTAGTGTCAAATAGGCCAAAAGGGGTAGAAAATTACTTATAAAATAAGTTCAGGGGGGTAATAGGACCTTGTATAATATAAGTGTGTCTCTGATATTTCGGACATAGGTGGAGGGGGTACTTGTGAATTTTCCCTTTTAATAATAACAAGTAAAAATAAAATCTATATTTTAATTATGAATAAATAAAATTAACATACAAAATAATATTTAACTTATGCCCTAGCTATACAAAAGTGGTGTACTTCTATCACCAAATAAATTTTAAAACACTCTGTAAAGACTAATGAGGCTCATCCTATCTTCAGCTTCCATGGAATTATAGGGGTATGCTTTGTAATTAGTAAAAATTAAAAAGGAATTCCATTGTGTAAAATAAGAATTACAACCTATCCCAACTAATTTACATTTTACAGAAAATCCCTTAAAAAGATCGGCGTGGGATACATGGCTACCATCTGATACATACTAAATGATACACAATTAATAAATAAATGTTGAGCTAAAAAGGGGAAAAAACATAATAATTAATTACGTTGTGTCAGTTAGCTTAAGTTACGACTAACTGATTCTAAATACTTCATATATTATAGGCAATTGATTAACACGCTACAAATTTCAAATTTCAAAATTATATCTTCTACATTGACGAAAAGGTTATGAACATCAATTGGAAAAGCGAGCAATTTGAATAAATTCTGTTTTTTTATACATGATAAATATATCAATTTTACTGAGGCATTCAGGAATTTGGGTCAGCGAAGTGCAATATAAAAGTTACAAAAGCGATCGAATTGTTGTTGGACAATCAGTTTCGTTTTCGAATCTCAAAGAAGCAATTGCAACAAAGTTGGATATAAATCTATCAAGGAAAAACATTGAAAACAGTAATGTGATGGTGAAATATAAGATAAAGCAACACTTGTAAATGTGATGGCGAAATATAAGATGAAGAACAACTTCAATTGCAAAGTAAAGAGATCTGATATATAGTATTTGTTGATACATTATGATTTTTGGTATATATAGTATTTGTTGATACATTAAGTGAATATGGTTATAACACTACTGAATTTTATAGCAGCAATGATCCAGTATTAGTTCGTTGGTTCGTTGATACATTGAGTGAAATTTGTTTTAATAAATGATTCGTTAGTTCTTAAATGTTATTGATACATTGAGTTAGCTCTGTTGATAATTTAATGTACTATTGTTGAAACAGTAATTATAAAGGTGATACATTACAATAAATAGTGATACATGTAGAATTCTTTTTGGTTCTTGCATTGCAAAATCAGAGAAATAACCTCTCATACAAGGGACACATTAAGGAGCACATTTGAGGAGGTATTGATTATAAACGCGCCTAAAATTTCAAAGATGGAGTTATGTATTATGATATATTATTTTATATTATATGTATCTAAATCATTGATTCATTATGCAATTTGAACATGATTTCATTGTAATAATTGTATATTTTACTTTTTTAATGTATGCACATTGTTCCATCATCTGAATTTATTTTTTCGATTTATGAAGTTGGAAGAAGATACATTGTTTGTCTTGAGCAGAAAGTATGAAATTGTGAAAGATTTCAACTAGATGAGATACCGTGTGCACATGCAATCGCTGTTTTAAAAGAAAAGAATGTCAAAGATTGCATCCATATTGCTCTGATTACTACAAGCATGATACATTAGCAAAAACATATGAGATTCCAATAGTACAATGTCAGATAAGAAAAATTGGTCAGCTCCTGAGGATGTGGTAGATGAAATTGTGTATCCACCTAGATACAAACGATTATCTGGACGACCAAGAAAAAGAAGAAAAAAGAATTCAAATGAAAAGACTACGGTGGACAAAAAGGACATAACAGAAGAACTTGTACTTTCTTCCCAAAAGAAAAGTAAAATAATCGTAATATTTTTAAGACATTAATATTTTTGTTGAATAATTTTTCACGTAAGCATTCATCATTTTAAGTATTGTTTAAATTTATTATTAATCATTATTGATGTTAAAAAAATACTTGGTTATGATTGTGTTAAATAAATTTTAAGTTGCACTTCTAATTATAAATACGTGTTATGACTTGTATTGAAAAATACATATGTATCAATATTACTTTTGTTTAATAAACTATGTTATGCACTTATAATTATAAATAAATTGTTGGGTAATGTATATACTAATGAATCATGTGCATTAGATAATGTATCATATACATTTAATTTAATAACATTTGTTAAGGTTAATGTATCATTTACAATGAGTATATATCATGTATCATGTAATGTATATTAAGTATCATGTGTGATAATTTATTTGATACATACATTAAACAACTATTTTTAGCACAACTATTGAATTTGTGTTGAAAAATACTTTTGTATCAATATTACTTTTGTTAAATAATTTTTTAATGCACTTATAATTATAAATAAATTATTGAATAACGTATATGCTAATGTATCATGTGCATTAACTAATGTATCATGTATATTTAATGTGATAACATTTGTTTAATTATAGAAATTTGTAAATGAAGACAAATATACATTTTAACATTAAGGAACAAAATGTATTGACATTAAAAGTCAGACAAAATAAAGGTTTTAGAGAAACACTCCAACACTTAGGTTAATGTACATTCAAAATAGTACTAACGAAAAAATATTGTCTATCCATCGATATGCAGAAATCATTCCAGATTAACTAATGCATCATGATTTAGTGATGTGAAATGACGTCTATGCTTTGATGGATCATTATTATCACTAATACATCCTTCTGTGGTCTTTTGACTGCCATATTTTCATAGCAAAGCTGCATATCTTGAGCAGAGAATCAGACCAGAAAACATCAGATAAGATTGAAATTTCATCGCATATAAATTCAGAAAATGCGGCCACAAACAATCTACAGTCCCTACAAATACAGAAGATACATCAAAACGAATTGAAAATATACTTGAAAATAAAATTATATAAAATTTACGGTGTGTCGCTTCCTTGATGAATACTTTCTTGTGCATATTCAACAACAAAAGGGTGCTTTGGTTTCAATAAACTTCGAATTCCTTGTCCTTATAAGTATCAAAAGATAACCAGTTAGTTCACTCTGATTGATTTAAAAAAATCCAGTGTTCTGGAGGTAAGTAGGCAACATTAGAGATAATTTTTAATGTCACTCGAATAATTTTTTCTCCTTAATCCAGATGTTGAGTTGTAATAAGTATTAGCCTTTTTTTCAAAACAACAACTAACAATATCCAATGAAATCATCCATCACAATTCACCGGAATGTAAACATCATCTACGGAATCTCATGGTAACCTAGTCAGAATCTCAAATCCATTAATTATGCATAAACATCATACATGCATAATATATATATATAACTTGATACATTGAAAAGAAAAATTGACAAATGAACAAAAATTAAAGACATAAAATAGTATAAACATGATACATGTTGAATATATTTATAACTTGATACACTGAGAAGAAAAATTGATAATTTTTTATGAATTAAGTGGAAAGCATGATAATAAAATAGATATAAACATGATACATGTTGAATATATGTATAACTTGATACATTGGAAGAAAAATTGATAAATTTTTGTATCAGTTGAAAGAAAAGCTTGAGAAAATATCCATGAACTTTATAGATTTGTATCAAGCATATGCTATGTTAGTACTGATACATCATGAAGTTTATTAAACGTATCATTCATGTTCTGGTTGATTGAGAAGAATGAAAAATTGAATCACATAATGATATATTACAATATGATAACATTTATCTATGAGTAATGTATCATAAATTCAAATTAATAACCATTCAAAGTTTGAGCAACAAAAAAACACAAAAACAGTTCAAAACTCATTACCTCGAGTAGATTCGAAAGGGAAATTGGGGATGATACTTTTTTTTACTCCTTTTTTATGGGTATTCCCAATCTTTGATTTTGAAGAAGAAAACACATCCTTGTTCACCTTCTCGATACTCACCATTGGCCATAACTAGAGAATCGGATAATTTGTTCGATCTATTATAAACTCAACCTATGTCTTCATGTTCATAAACACGATTAGTGTCTGATAACATTATCTGAATAATACCTAAGATGAATGAAGGAGGATCCTCCATAAACGAATCAAAAATTTGATTCTTTTTTTAAAAAACTATGAGCAAAATTAATGAAACAGAAACAATACCTAGAAGAAATGGAAAATTCTTTAACTGGAGAGAGAAATAAATTTCAAATTCAAAATTAGAATGATAAGATCATGGGTGAGAAAATATGGCATGATTTCAGGAGTGAAATATTGAAGAGAGAAACGTGAGTTAGGAGATGAGAGGTTATGCATGAGTTGGATTTAAGAAGTAAAAAAGGAATTTTACTAATATTTTAAAAAAGAAGGGAATAATAGAAAATAAATAAACTAATGATGTGTATATAAGTAATTTTTCCTTAAATAAAGTTGCTTAAGAGAGTTATCTTTTATGCTTTAGTAATGAGAAAATACATAATTATCCCATTAAAGTAAGACATATTTTTAAAAAATACACTCAAACTTTGCAAGAGTCCTAATACACCCCTAAACTAGTTTAATGTAAAATTATTGAATCATTTTTCAATATTTTTTAGAGAAACTTTTCTTTTGCAATATTTTTTATTGACTATATAAATAACATTTTATTTTACTGTTTAATTTTTTTTCTTCTTTCTCTTTCGCTTCACAATTGCAGAAGATGACAGCAACTTGAAGTTTTTTTCTTTTTTTCTCTCTTTTCATTTCTCATTTAGATTGGATTTCGACGGAGAGATTATAACTAAATAACACTATCTCAGTCCATAAAAGACAATAGCCTTTTTAGTCGATTTTCTTCCATTGATAACGGAAGCAACAATGGATTTGTTGTTTCATCCTCAGATTTCTTCTTCTCATTCTTGGCCGGCTGGGGTGAGAAGCTCCGGAGAGATGATGGCGACTTCGAAGATAGAATCATCATATTTCAATTAACCCATGATCAATAATTTACGAGGGCTGAAATCCTGTTAAGACCAAACAAATATAATCTCATATGTGTTAGGAGAGAATTTTCATTTTTTTAAAAAAATACAACCCAGGTTGATTTAGAGCAAAAATCAAAGGCAAATAAACAAAAAGAAGACTTTGACATGAATTTTAATTTCAAAATAACAATTTTGAAACTGAATTTGATTTTACAGGTTTAATTTTGATCTAGTGTTGTAGCAATGGCGGCCACTCAATGACGAGGAGACTAGCATATGGGTTAAGCGAAGAAAGAAAAAATAAAGAATCAAAACAACAAAAAAAAGAACATAAATAAGAGCAAACATCAAGAAATTATATAAAAAAGAACACGTGACAAGCAATAATAACTTTGTGACGTCACATTCTTTCTTATAAGTGGTTTTAACAACAAAAAAAAATTGGATATTTACATTACTTTCAAATTGTTTAGTGGAGTATTAGGATCTTTGTAAAGTTTGAGTGTCTTTTTTTTTTAAAAAATGTTACAGTTGATTGGGATAATTATGTATTTTCCCTTTATTTAATAAAACATTGTAAAAATTTGAATACCCTCAAACTTTTATTTAATACCTTAAGACTGACATGGTAAAACTCTCTCTTCTATCTATACTATATAGAAATTATCAACAAGTATACATTCAAGTTGTTATTGTATAACTTCAACATTTGTATATGTCACGACCCGAATCCGAGCCGCGACTGGCAGCCACACTTACCCTCCTATGTGAGCGAACCAACCAATCTAACCCTTAACATTTCAACGTATATCAACAGAAAGTAATGCGGAAGACTTAAACTCATTAATAAAAACAATTCAAAACTATTATTATCATCCCCAAAATCTGGAAGTCATCATCACAAGAACATCTACAATCAAATGACTAAACTAAGAGTATTCTAAAAGCTAAAAATACATAAGAAGCTAGTCCATGCCGGAAGTTCAAGGCATCAAGACTTGAAGAAGAAGATCCAGTCCAAGCTAGAAGCATTAGCTCACCCTGAATTTCCGGTGTAGTAAGACTGGCTTGAATTACTGTTGAGTTGAAGACGATGGCACGTTTGCTGTACTCCAAAAATAAACAAGAAGAAAACATAAAAGTAGGGGTCAGTACAAAACACGGGTACTGAGTAGATATCATCGGCCAACTCAAAATAGGGAACAGTATATATCAATATTATCGTAAATCAACTATAAAACTCAACATGTAGCCACAACAAGTATTATAATCAGCAATAAGTACCATCAAGTTCATCCATGAGGGCTCAAGCCTCAACACCATACTCATTTGGGAATTATGTTCGTTAGATTGAGTATATTAGCATCTTTCAAGATTCATTATCTTTAATTCTCTTGTGTCGGTACGTGACACTCCGATCCCTCATATTCATTATTCCTCTTGTGTCGGTACGTGACACTCCGATCCCCTATATCTACGTGTCGGTTCGTGACACCCGATCCCCTAATTCTACGTGTCGGTTCGTGACACCCGATACCCTAATTCTACGTGTCGGTTCGTGACACCCGATCCCCTAATTCTACGTGTCGGTTCGTGACACCCGATCCCCTAATTCTACGTGTCGGTTCGTGACACCCGATCCCCTAATTCTACGTGTCGGTTCGTGACACCCGATCCCCTAATTCTACGTGTCGGTTCGTGACACCCGATCCCCTACATGTGTCGGTACATGACACTCCGATCCACTAATATCATTCTGTAAATCATCAGGCCTTCTCTATACCAAGGCATCATCAATCCCATTACTTTAATTCATCAAGCCTTCTTCTATACCAAGGCATCATCATTAATAATGTATATTAAAGTTTCCTTTCAAGATTTGGGATTCAATATTTTCATCATGCTTATCTTATCACAATCACATAATCATATTCACGCAAACATACAATTAAGCATATAGTAGGGTTTACAATACTACCAATACATATCATTCTCTATTAAGAGTTTACTATGAAAGCATGAAAACCATAACCTACCTCCACCGAAGAATTGGAATCAACAAGCAATCTCCCAAGCTTTGATATTCTTCTTCCTCGTTCGACTCTTTCTCTCTCAATCGATCAATCTATCTCTCGCTTTTCTTTTCTCTTTTCTTATTCAAAACCCTCTTTCTTTTACCCCAAATTAACATATAATTAAGAATAAAAGATGGCAATAATACCCCACTAATTAACTTAGGGTTACCTGTTTTAACCCCCAAGAATTTGAGTTATTAATATAAACCCACGAAATCTATAATTAAGGAAAGAATAGTCCCAAACGTCCCTTAAAACGTGTAAGGAAATCCGATTCTGCCTGGGATTTGCGCAACCTGTGACGGGCCGTCGTGCCTGCGATGGTCCGTCCTGCAGGTCGTCGCAGAGTTCAGAGACCCAAATTTCCACCAAGGGTCTGTGACGGTCCGTCACACCTGTGACGGTCCGTCTTGCCATTCCGTCACAAAGTTCAGAGAGTCGATTTTTAGTACCCAATTTCAGATTTTCTAAGTGTTTTGAAACGAGACCCTGCGACGGTCCGTCGTGCCCATGACGGTCCGTCGTGGGGTCCGTCGCTTCTTCCAGTTTTTTCCAGAAATAAAGTCTGCTGCTCAAAACGACTAAACGGGTCGTTACATTAGATACCAATTTACCCATCGTTCGTCCCCGAACGATCAAAAGAAGGAAAACAAGGGCGAATAGGAGTACCTGAATCTTTAAACAGATGTGGGTATCTTTCTCGCATATCCGCCTCCTTCTCCCAAGTGGCTTCTTCAACCGGTCGATTCTTCCATTGCACCTTGATGGATGCAATCTCTCTTGACCTCAACTTGCGAACTTCTCTATCTAAAATAGCAACAGGCTCCTCCTTATAAGACAAGTTCTCATCAAGCAAAACTGAATCCCAACGGATAATGTAGTTTCAATCCCCATGGTATCTTTTCAACATCGACACATGGAATACCGGATGTACTCCGGACAGCCCTGGAGGCAAGGCTAACTCATAAGCCACCTCCCCCACTCGCTTAAGTACTTCAAATGGTCCAATGTACCTTGGACTTAGTTTACCCCTTTTTCCAAAACGCATCACCCCTTTCATTGGTGAAACTTTCAACAAGAGTTGTTCACCTTCCATGAACTCTAAGTCTCTAACCTTTCGATCTGCATATTTTTTTTGTCTACTTTGCGCCGCTAGAAGCTTTTCTTGAATAGACCTCACTTTTTCCATCGAATCCCTCAAGAGATCAGTACCCCAAGGTCTGACCTCGAACGCATCAAACCAACCAATGGGAGACCTACATCTCCTACCATACAATGCTTCAAATGGGGCCATATCAATGCTTGAGTGATAGCTATTATTGTATGAAAACTCCGCTAAGGGTAAGAAGCTATCCCAATGACCGCCAAACTCTATCACACACGCACGAAGCATATCCTCCAACACTTGAATCGTTCGCTCAGACTGACCATCGGTCTGGGGATGGAACGCAGTACTAAAGTCCAACCTAGTACCCAATTCTGCATGCAATGTTTTCCAAAACTTAGAAGTAAACTGCGTACCTCTATCTGATATGATGGATAGTGGAACCCCATGCAATCGCACCACTTCCGAGATGTAAAGTTTGGCTAACTTTTCTGCATTGTAAGTCACCTTGACCGGAATGAAATGAGCAGATTTAGTTAACCTATCAACAATCACCCAAATGGAGTCATACTTACCCATTGTCTTCGGAAGACCAACCACAAAATCCATTGCAATTCTTTCTCACTTCCATTCCGGAATGGGCATTCTCTGAAGTGTTCCTCCGGGCCTTTGGTGTTCATACTTTACTTGTTGACAGTTTGGACATTTGGCAATAAAATCCACACTGTCACGCTTCATTCTACTCCACCAAAAGTGTTGCTTTAGGTCACGATACATCTTGGTTGCGCCCGGATGTATAGAATACCTTGAACTATGAGCCTCTGTCAGAATAGTATTGATCAAATCATCGACGCGGGGTACACATACCCTTCCCTTGATTCTCAAAACACCTTCCTCATCGATTTGTGCTTCCTTAGTCTCTCCTCGCAATACTTTATCTTGTTCTGCGCAGTTTGTCATCATCAGACTGTCTTCCCTTAATCTTGTCAAGAAAGGAAGATCTTGCCTCCACAGAAGCCAACAATCCTCCCCTCTCATTTACTTCTAATCTCATCAAGTCATTAGCTAGAGTCTGAACCTCTCTAGCCAATGGGCGTCTAGAAGCTTGCAAGTGAGCTAGACTTCCCATGCTTCCCGCCTTCCTACTTAAAGCATCCGCTACAACATTCGCCTTCCCCGGATGATACAAGATAGTGATATCGTAGTCCTTTAGTAAATCCATTCATCTCCTCTGTCTTAAGTTCAAATCTTTCTGAGTAAAGACATACTGAAGGCTACGATGATCCGTATAGATCTCACACTTAACCCCATATAAATAGTGTCTCCATTGTTTTAATGCAAACACTACCGCGGCAAATTCCAAATCATGAGTGGGATAGTTACGTTCATGCACTTTTAATTGTCTTGAAGCATAAGCAATCACACTCTTCTCTTGCATTAGTACTGCACCCAACCCAGAATAGGATGCATCACAATAAACAATGAAGTTCTTACCCTCTACTGGCAAGGTAAGGATAGGTGCGGTAGTCAACAAAGTCTTGAGCTTCTGAAAGCTTTCCTCACATTCATCCGACCATACAAATGGGACATTCTGCTTAGTCAAGTTCGTCAATTGGGAAGCAATAGAAGAGAATCCCTTGACAAATCGGCGGTAATAGCTAGCTAACCCAACAAAGCTCCTTATTTCTGACACATTAGTGGGTCTTACCCAATTCTTCACTGTCTCAATCTTAGAAGGATCCACCATCACTCCATCCTTAGAAACCACGTGCCCCAAGAAGGACACCGCATCTAGCCAAAACTCACACTTAGAGAACTTGGCATAAAGCTTTTTCTCCCTCAACATTTCCAATACCATTCTCAAATGCTCTTCATGTTCCTTCTTGCTCTTTGAGTATACCAATATATCATCAATAAATACGATCACGAAGAGGTCCAAATATGGCTTAAAAATCCCGTTCATCAAGCTCATGAACGCAGCAGGGGCATTCGTAAGACCAAAGGACATCACTACAAATTCGTAATGCCCATACCTCATTCGAAAAGCAGTCTTTGGCACATTCGTTGCCCGTATTTTCAATTGATGATAACCGGATCTCAAGTCAATCTTAGAGAAGACACAAGCACCTTGTAACTGATCGAACAAATCATCAATGCGGGGAAGAGGATACTTGTTCTTTATGGTTACCTTGTTTAGTTGTCTGTAGTCTATACACATTCGAAAACTCCCATCCTTCTTCTTTACGAACAAAACCGGAGCACCCCAAGGAGATGCACTTGGTCTAATGAAGCCTTTGTTCAATAACTCTTGAAGTTGTGCTTTTAACTCTCTTAACTCCGCGGGAGCCATTCTATAAGGGGGTATAGAAATGGGGCGAGTACCGGGTTCAAGATCAATACAGAAGTCAATATCCCTATCCGGTGGCATACCAGGAAGATCTGCAGGGAACACATCCAGAAACTCACGAACTACCGAAACTGACTCAATTGAAGGTACTTGGGTAGTGTCATCCTTGAGATGTGCCAAGAAAGCTAAACACCCTTTACTAATCATTTTCATAGCACGAAGAAAGGAGACGATGTGGACCGGATTGGAAGTGTAGTCACCCTCCCACACTAACGGGTCTGTCCCAGGCTTGGCTAACGTCACCGTTTTAGCATTACAATCCAAGATTGCAAATTGCGGAGAAAGCCAAGTCATACCCAGAATCACGTCAAAATCATCCATTTCTAAGATAACCAAATCTACATAAGTGTTGCTCCCCACAAAGTTTACCAAACAAGACCTATATACCTTTTCAACTACCACAGACTCACCCACCGGAGTAGAGACATGAATAGGCATATCAAGTAATTCACAATGTAAATTTAGACCATTAGCAAATGAGGAAGATACATAAGAAAACGTGGATCCAGGATCAAACAATACAGAAGCCATGCAATCACAAACCAGAAGATTACCTGTGATGATAGCATCAGATGCCTCCGCTTCAGACCGCCTAGGGAAAGCGTAACAATGGGCCCTATCGTTCGTCTGTCCGTTGCCCCTACCATGTTGTGATGTAGTGGCCCCAGTTTGCCCATTACCTCTGCCGTTTTGGTGACCACTATTACCTCGACCACCACGCCCTCCAGAAAAACGGCCTCTACCATGACCACCTCTACCTCTAGCTATTGGGGTCTGTAACTTGGTCTGGGACAATTTGTCCTAATATGTCCAATCTCCCCACATCCATAACATTCTTTGGAGTCGATCATATGCCCCTCGGAGAAGTGTTGACCGGTCTGAGGTGGTCCCCCAACTACAGTCTGTAGTGAAGACTGAATTGGTCGGACTGAGTAACTTCCCGAACCCTGTCCTCTAGTGTAAGAACCATTAAACTCACCTCCCTTTCGAAGCCTTTTTGATGTCGATGTTGTGGTGAAGTCGTCTGGCTTCACTCCTTCCACTTCTATCACAAAGTCTACCACCTCTTGGAAGGATTTTGCCGTTGCCGCTATCTGTAAGGCCGAAATCCGTAATTCTGACCTCAACCCCTTCACAAACCGGCGAATCCGCTCTTGAGGACTGAAACAGAGTTGAGTGGCATATCTGGATAGTGCACGAAACTTAGCCTCATAAGCATTAACCGACATCCTACCTTGCTCTAGGCTCAAGAACTCATCCCTTTTCCGATCCCTCAAAGTCCGGGGGATATACTTCTCCATAAACAAACTAGAGAATGAGGCCCAAGTCATAGGTGGTGCCTCTATTGGTTGACACTCGACATGTGACCGCCACCACATTTTGGCGTTCCCTTGAAACTGATAAGTCACAAACTCCACACCAAACCGTTCTACTATACCCATCTTGTGCAGTAGCTCGTGACAGTCAACCAGAAAATCATAAGCATCCTCAGATTCCGCACCCTTGAAGACTGGAGGTTTCAATTTCAAGAACTTACTGAAAAGTTCATGCTGATCATTTGTCATTATAGGCCCAGTAGTCAGACGTGGAAATGTGCCTATGTCCAATGGAACATCCATGCGGGGAGCCATAGTAGCCGCATGTTGTACTTCTGAAACCGGAGGTGTTGGCGCAGAAAACACTGGAGGTGCCTGACCTTGATCAGATAACCCGCTAAGATAAGCCAGAACCTGATTGATCATCTCTGGGGTAGGTTGGGGTGGCATTTCCTCGTTTTGCACTTGTTCAGTTTCCCCATCCTCCCCTTCTCTTATTACTTCCTCGGTCGATGGAGGAGTCACTGCCCTAGTATCAGATGGGCTAGGTGCTTGTCCTCTCCCTCTAGAGGACGTCCTCCCACGACCTCTTCCACGGCCCCTTGCCGCTGTTCTTCCTCGAGCCACAGCCCCAGTGGCTGGCTCAGTTGTTTCTTGTCTGGCCGACGTTGGTGTTGGCGTAGTCGTTGCTCTAGTTCTAACCATCTGCGAAAGAGAGTGAAGATGGTCAGATACCAATTCGTATCGCCTAGATACCAATTGGACTCAAGTAGTAGCACGAAAGAAAGAATGAAAGAGTGAAATTTTTCCTAAAGTCTTATAGCCTCTCAAGGAAAAGTAAAGGCGTCCCCCTACCGTTCCTTAAGACTCTACTAGACCTGTTCTTGTGTGATGAGACCAACGAACCTAATGCTCTGATACCAAGTTTGTCACGACCCGAATCCGAGCCGCGACTGGCACCCACACTTACCCTCCTATGTGAGCGAACCAACCAATCTAACCCTTAACATTTCAACGTATATCAACAGAAAGTAATGCGGAAGACTTAAACTCATTAATAAAAACAATTCAAAACTATTATTATCATCCCCAAAATCTGGAAGTCATCATCACAAGAACATCTACAATCAAATGACTAAACTAAGAGTATTCTAAAAGCTAAAAATACATAAGAAGCTAGTCCATGCCGGAAGTTCAAGGCATCAAGACTTGAAGAAGAAGATCCAGTCCAAGCTAGAAGCATTAGCTCACCCTGAATTTCCGGTGTAGTAAGACTGGCTTGAATTACTGTTGAGTTGAAGACGATGGCACGTTTGCTGTACTCCACAAATAAACAAGAAGAAAACATAAAAGTAGGGGTCAGTACAAAACACGGGTACTGAGTAGATATCATCGGCCAACTCAAAATAGGGAACAGTATATATCAATATTATCGTAAATCAACTATAAAACTCAACATGTAGCCACAACAAGTATTATAATCAGCAATAAGTACCATCAAGTTCATCCATGAGGGCTCAAGCCTCAACACCATACTCATTTGGGAATTATGTTCGTTAGATTGAGTATATTAACATCTTTCAAGATTCATTATCTTTAATTCTCTTGTGTTGGTACGTGACACTCCGATCCCTCATATTCATTATTCCTCTTGTGTCGGTACGTGACACTCCGATCCCCTATATCTACGTGTCGGTTCGTGACACCCGATCCCCTAATTCTACGTGTCGGTTCGTGACACCCGATCCCCTAATTCTACGTGTCGGTTCGTGACACCCGATCCCCTAATTCTACGTGTCGGTTCGTGACACCCGATCCCCTAATTCTACGTGTCGGTTCGTGACACCCGATCCCCTAATTCTACGTATCGGTTCGTGACACCCGATCCCCTACATGTGTCAGTACGTGACACTCCGATCCACTAATATCATTCTGTAAATCATCAGGCCTTCTCTATACCAAGGCATCATCAATCCCATTACTTTAATTCATCAATCCTTCTTCTATACCAAGGCATCATCATTAATAATGTATATTAAAGTTTCCTTTCAAGATTTGGGATTCAATATTTTCATCATGCTTATCTTATCACAATCACATAATCATATTCACGCAAACATACAATTAAGCATATAGTAGGGTTTACAATACTACCAATACATATCATTCTCTATTAAGAGTTTACTATGAAAGCATGAAAACCATAACCTACCTCCACCGAAGAATTGGAATCAACAAGCAATCTCCCAAGCTTTGATATTCTTCTTCCTCGTTCGACTCTTTCTCTCTCAATCGATCAATCTATCTCTCGCTTTTCTTTTCTCTTTTCTTATTCAAAACCCTCTTTCTTTTACCCCAAATTAACATATAATTAAGAATAAAAGATGGCAATAATACCCCACTAATTAACTTAGGGTTACCTCTTTTAACCCCCAAGAATTTGAGTTATTAATATAAACCCACGAAATCTATAATTAAGGAAAGAATAGTCCCAAACGTCCCTTAAAACGTGTAAGGAAATCCGATTCTGCCTGGGATTTGCGCAACCTGTGACGGGCCGTCGTGCCTGCGACGGTCCGTCCTGTAGGTCGTCGTAGAGTTCAGAGACCCAAATTTCCACCATGGGTCTGTGACGGTCCGTCACACCTGTGACGGTCCGTCACAAAGTTCAGAGAGTCGATTTTTAGTACCCAATTTCAGATTTTCTAAGTGTTTTGAAACGAGACCCTGCGACGGTCCGTCGTGCCCATGACGGTCCGTCGTGGGGTCCGTCGCTTCTGCCAGTTTTTTCCAGAAATAAAGTCTGCTGCTCAAAACGACTAAACGGGTCGTTACAGTATACATTTACTTATCATTGTATATTTCAATATACAATCAAACCCAGTTTATTTATTTTAGTTCTAAAGGAAGGAAATTGTCGTCTATCTAAGTTAAAAAGACCCTTTACCTGTCTCGGCAATGAATTAGGGTCAGTATAAATCTTGACACTACTTATGGAATGGCTCATCGATGCTAGTTTATCAGCCACTTTGTTGGATTTTCTGAAGCAATGATCAGTCTGGATATCATCATGTCTACAGACTAACTTCCTACTGTTGCTCTAATCCTTTAAGGAATGGACCAAAATTTTTGAAGGAGAAGTGAATCCGTTTCACCAGTTACTTTGTTGTACGCATTGTCTATATATGCACCATTTTAAACCAAAGAGAAAAGCACTAGCTTCAGCTGGTTCAATTTACAAGTGGAAGGATGAAGGACATGATACAGTTGCCGTTTGAGTCTCTCACAACACCACCTCCGCCACTTGAGTTTCTAAAATAGCCATGCCTTCATCCATTAATGAGCAGTGTATACCAGTTATTAGATATGTACCTGTCTGTATATAAGGTCAATCCAAGATTCTGCATTTCCTTAGAATAAAGCAAAGAAAAGGCCATGAAACTCTATCATAGGCCTTCGATATATCAAGTTTAATCACAACATTACCTTAATAATTATATTTGTTAATATCACTAACAATTTCTTGAGCTAACAAGATATTTTCAGTTATGGCTCTTCATGTGTTTCCTGAGCATAACTAATATTACCTTATAAATAATATTAATTGTGTATTTGTAGTTTTGTCCGTTCATTAAATTTATCAAAAGATAATGTTTTTAATCTAAGTCTAATATTAATCGAACTCAATTTATTAGATTCGATGAAAACTATGTAAAAGTAAATAATAACAAAAATTCAAATAGTTTCATATATTTTTAATTTACTATATTGTTTCATATAAGGAAAATAACTTTCTTAATAAAAAAGGAAAGAATAAGTCCTAGTAATATTCCAAATTCATTGTCTTTTTCTCATTCATCCAATCCTCGTGACCATCCCACTCACGAAACCTACGCTCCACTCCATCCCACCCCTAATCAGAAGTGCAAATCGTTCAAGAGAAATCGGAAAACGGACCGCAGCGCAACGACTAGGACTCGTGTTGGAGGAGTTTTGAGCGTGAGCTAATACTAATACAACTACAAGGACCCGCAATTCTCGAAGGAGCCACCAACCGCCCGAATCACTGTAGCAAACCGTCTCTTTACTCAATGGATAACACTTATTCTCTTTCAACTATAATATAAGTTATATAGAATATTAAATGCTATTAGGGAAATTGTATATGTGTACATTCATCTTAAATTATTTTTTGACACGTGTGTTGCACGTTATTACCAATTAAGAAAGTATATGATATAGTAAGTACTATTGTTTATTTTAGTACCAATTAAGAAAATATATGATATAGTAAGTACTATTGTTTATTTTAGTATAGATTTGAATAATACATTTAGCACAAAATAATATTGCAAATGCTTTTTTGAATGTTCAATGTGAATCGTCATATATATACTTATACACGAACCTCTGAAGATGGTCAATGAAAATTTTTATTAGTTAAATACAACAATGAATATATTTGTTACAATTTTATGAGGTTTAATCATGTAATTTTGTCATACATCACAAATATTACCTTATAAATGATATTTGTTGTGCCTTTGTAGTTTTATCGGTCCTTTAAATTTATCAAAAGATTATGTTTTCAATCAAAGTCTAATATTAATTGAATGCAATTTATAAGATTTGATTAAAACTATGTAAAAGTAAATAATAATGAGAATTCAAATTGTTCAATATATTTTTAATTTATTATAATGTTTCATATTGGAAAAATAACTTCCTTAATATAAAAGGAAAGAAAAAATCCTCGTAATGTTTCAAATTCATTGTCTTTTCCTAATTCATTTGATCCTCGTGACCAGCCACTCACGAACTCTATGCACCACTTAATTCCACCCCTATAATATAATTTATACAAAATATTGATGCTATTATGAAAATTTTATATTTGTACATTTATCTAAAATTAATTTTGTTTACACGTGCGTTGCACGTGATTACCAATTCACAAAAAAATCTTAAATCGATAGGTTATATGAATAAGAAAAAAGCTTATAAGTGATGCAATTTAAATTAGAAATTAGTAGTACAAATCCTATTGTTTACGAATTTCTTTTAGATATTTCTGAGAAAAAAACAAGAGATAAGAAATAGTAAAACAAAGTTAAATAAATGATAATATGTCTGTCTTGACCTAAGATAGTTTATTAGACAGAAGGAAATTGGATAGTGTGGGAGAATGCAAAAGGTAAAATTATACAACAAAAAAATTATTTTTTTATTTAATTGATTTTTTAATTTGAAAATGAAAAATGAATAATTGAAACTTAATATAATTAAATTAAAATAGACTGAAAAAATTAAAAAAAACATAGAAAAAATCAATTTGGTCCATTATTTTGATTTTTAATTGAATAATATTCACCCCTCCTTATTAGTTTCCAATGGACATAAAATAAAAGATATTTAATGAATTGAATTTGTTGATACATATTTGTTCTTTAAATAAAATGAATTTGATAATGTAAATGGTTGTGCAAATTGTATTTGATGACGACTATGACAAGTTTTTCAGTATCTATAATGATACTACTCAAATTTGTGAAATTATCCGAATCACCTACATAAGACATCTATTAGTTCATAAAATGCAAAAACATAAATGATTTAAGATAGACGCAGCCATCAAAATTTGTTGCTTACCTAAATACTCAATTCTATCATTAGATGCCCAATTTTGTGGGATGGAAAGATGAGTAAAAGCTTCATTTAAAAACTTGGTTTCTTACAGTTGTATTTTGTCATTTCGTCTACTTTTCTCTCCCATTATCTAAAGCTTTGTTCTTCAATGGCTATATATCAAATTCAAATAAGTTTGAAGGGGAGATCTCCTACCTTAGAGTGAGTTCTATAGATTTTTTTTTATATAAAGATGATGTCAGAAAGTGATAAAAAAAAATATTCTCTTATGTTTAAGGATAGGTTCAAATTAGTTCTTTAATTATGTACTTTGCAGTTTTGTTGATCCTTTAAATTTATTAAAAGATAACATGTCTAATCTAAGTCTAATATTAATTGAACTCAATTTATTAGATTCAAGAAAACTGTGTAAAAGTAAATAATAACAGAAATTCAAATTGTTCCATATATTTTTAATTTACTCTACTATTTTCTATAAGAAAATAATTTTCTTAATATAAAATGAGAGAATAAGTCCTACTAATATTCCAAATTCATTGTCTTTTCCTCATTCACTCATTCCTCGTGACCTTGCCACTCATGACCCCACGCTCCACTCCATCACACCCCTATAATAAAAGTTATATATAATATTAGATTCTATTACGGAAATTGTATATGTGTACATTTATTTTAAATTAGTTTTTTAATACGAGCGTTGCATGAGATTACCAATTCTAAAAATATATGATATAGTAAATACTATTTCTTATTTTAGTGAAGATTTGAATAATAAGTTTGGCACAAAATATTATTGCAAATGTTTTTTTTTTTTGAATTCTCAATGTGGATCGTCATATATATCTCTTATACACAAACCTCTGAAGATGGCCAATGAAAAAATTTATTAGTTAAATAAATAGTGTATATATTTGTTTCAATTTGTTGAGATTCAATCATGTAATTTATCATATATAACGTAATTGATCATATATCACGAATATTACCTTATTAATGATATCTGTAGTGTATTTGTAGTTTTGTCGGTTCTTTTAGTTTAACAAAAGATAATATGTTTAATCAAAGTCTAATATTAATTGAAATAAATTTATTAGATTCGATGACAACTAAGTAAAAGTAAATAATAATGAGAATTAAAATTGTTCAATATATTTTTAATTTACTATACTAATTCAAATAAGAAAAAAAAACTTTCTAAATATAAAATGAAAGAAAAAGTCCTGGTAATTCCAAATTTATTGGCTTTTCCTAATTCATCTGATCCTCATGACTGTCGCACTCACGAATCCTACACTCCACTTTATTCCACCACTATATAAGTTATACAAAATATTTGATGCTACTCTAGAGATTGTATATGTCTACATTTATCTAAAATTAGTTTTTTCATACGTGTATTGCACGTAATTACCAATTCACAAAAAAATCTTAGATTGATAGGTTATATGAATTAGAAAAAAAACTTTAAGTCATGCAACTGAAATTAGAAATTAGAATAACAAAACCAATTGTTTATGAATTTCTTTTAGATATTTCTGAGAGAGAAAAAAGACATAAGAAATAGTAAAAAAAAGTTAAATAAATGATAATATGTTTGTCTTGACGTAAGATAGTTTATTGGGAAGAAGGAAATTGGGTAGTGTGGGGGATGTATAGGACATGTAAACCTCATTTTTGGGAGTTTAGACTTTATTATTATTCTTCTAGTTCTTGACATTGGAGATTAATTTGCAAACTTTGGCAATTATTGATTTCTGAAGCAAGTTTTGAAGATTTTGACTTTGCAATTCAAGCTGAAACTTTGGTTTATTCTTCTTATTACGTAAGTTCATGAGTTATTCATCTGAAAAAATATGATTTGTGATCTTATACACGAACTTCTGAAGATAGTCAATGAAAATTTTTATTAGTTAAATACAACAATGTATATATTTGTTTTAATTTGATGAGGTTCGATTATGTAATTTATCACATATCACGAATATTATAAATGATATTTGTTGTGTATATGTAGTTTTATCGGTCCTATAAATTTATAAAAAGATACTATTTTTAATCAAAATTTAATATTAATTGAACTCAGTTTATTAAATTCGATGAAAACTAAGTAAAAGTAAATAATAACAAGAATTTAAATTATTCAATATATTTTTAATTTACCATACCGTTTCATATAAAAAAAAAGAAACTTTCTCAATATAAAAAGAAAGAAATAGTCCTCGTAATATTCTAAATTCATTATCTTTTCCCCATTCATCTAATCCTCATGACCATCCCACTCATGAACCCTACGCTTTAGTTCATTCTACCATTATAATATAAGTTATAAAAAATATTTGATCATATTATGAAAATTGTATATGTGTACATTTATCTAAAATTAGTTTTTTAACTCGTGCACCAATTCACAAAAAAATCTTTGATCAATAGGTTATATGAATGAGAAAAAAAAACTTTAAGTGATGAAACTAAAATTAGAAATTAGTATTACAAATCCTATTGTCTATGAATTTTTTTTAGATATTTCTGAGGGAAAAAAAGAGATAAGAAATAGTTCAAAAAAAATTAAATAAATGATAATATTTTTGTCTTTGACCTAAGATAGTTTATTGGACAGGAGGAAATAAGGTAGTGTAGGGAAATGCAAAAGGTAAAAATTATACAAAATTTTCTTTTTTTTTATTAACCGATTTTTTAAATTGAAAAATAAAATTTCGAGTAACTAAAACTTAATAATATTAAATTGAAATAGCTTGAAAAAAAACATAGAAAAAAACAATATGGTCCTTATTTGTTTTTAATATAATAATGTTAATCCTTACTTATTAGTTTTCAATGGACAAAAATTAAAAGATATTTAATGAATTGAATTTGTTGATACTTACTTGTTCTTTAAATTAAATAAATCTGATAGTGTAAATGGTTGAACAAATTGTATTTGATGACTACTTTTGAAAGGTTTTTCAGTATCCATATTGATACTACTCTAATTTGTGATATTGTAAAAATCACCTACATCAGACATCAATTAGAGCATAAAATTTAAAAAGATAAATGATTTAAGGTAAACCCGACCATCAAAATTTGTTGCTTACCTAAATACTCATATTTATCATTAGATGCCCAATTTTGTGGAACAAAAGGATGAGCAAAAGCTTGACGTAAGAATTGGGATTCTTAAAGTTGTATCCTGTTATTTTCTCTACTAGCCTCTTCTTTGTTGAAAGCTTTGTTCTTGCATGGCTATATATCAAATTCAAATTAGTTTGAAGGGATATCTCCTAATTTAGTGTGGATTTTATAGAACTTTTTATAAAGATGATGTCAGAAAGTGATAAAATATAGAAAAAATAACTCCTTATATTTAAGGATAGGTTCAAATTAGTACTTTAATTATGTGGTTTGTAGTTTTGTCGGTCTTTTAAGTTTATCAAAAGATAATGTATTTAATCTAAGTCTAATATTAATGGAACTCAATTTATTAGATTCAACGTAAACTATGTAAAAGTAAATAATAACGGAAATTCGAATTGTCCCATATATTTTTAATTTACTATATTGTTTCATGTAAGGAAAATAACTTTCTAATTTATTGTCTTTTCCTCAGTCACCCGATCCTTGTGACCATCCCAATCACGAATTCCACGCTCCACTCCATTTCACCCTTATAATATGAGTTATATAGAATATTAGATGTTATTAAGGAAATTGTATATGTGTACATTTATCTTAAATAAGTTTTTAACACATGCATTGCATGAGATTACCAATTCCGAAAATATATGATATAGTAAATACTGTTGCTTATATTAGTGAAGATTTGAATAATAAGTTTAGCACAAAATAATATTGTAAATGTTTTTTTGAATGCTCAATGTGAATCATCATATATATCTCTTATACACGAACCTCTGAAAATGGTCAATAAAAAAATTAATAAGTTAAACACAACAGTGTACATATTTGTTTCAATATGATAAGGTTGAATCATGTAACTTATCATATATTATGTAATTTATCATATATCACGAATATTACCTTATAAATGATATTTGTTGTGTATTTAACAGTTTTGTCAGTCCTTTAAGTTTATCAAAAGATAATATTTTTAATCAAAGTCTAATATTAATTGAACTCAGTTTATAGATTCGATGAAAACTAAGTAAAATTAAATAATAACGAGAATTCAAATTGTTCAATATATTTTTAATTTACTATAGCGTTTCTGTTAGTTTTAATAATTCAGTTTAGTAAATTAGAGTTCTGTTAGAAAATAAATTCTTATCTGTTTTGTTTGTCCTAGTCTTTAGGAAGTAGTTTAAACGTGGGATGTTACCTAGTTTTTAGGAGAAAATCTTGTTGGACAGTTACTATATATTAGCTTAACGTTTACTATGTTTTTATATATAAGAATGACTGCATTGCAGTTTTTTTTTTCAGTCAATAAAAAATTCTCTTCTATCAGTCCTCTCTTCTTCTCCATTGTGTTTTACTCACACAACAATATATCTCTGGAATTAGTTTCTTTCCTATCAGTGGCATCAGAGCTGCAGGTTAGTTTCAAAAAGAAAACAAAGAGAGATATTGTGAGTTTATAGCTTCAGAGAACAACTTCGTGCAAGCAGCCATTCCTCGTTTTGATGGTCATTATGACCATTGGAGTATGCTGATGGAAAAATTTTTACGGTCAAAAGAGTATTGGCAAATTATCGAGGATGGCATCAGCGCTCCAACGGAAGTCGAGGCTTTGACGAATGCTCAAAAGATGGAGTTCGAAGCAAGAAAGTTGAAAGATTTGAAGGCAAAAAATTACCTCTTTCAGGCTATTGAACGTCCTATCTTGGAAACTATTCTTTGTAAAGAAACATCCAAGGATATATGGGACTCCATGAGAAAGAAATATCAAGGTACTGCTAGAGTGAAGCGCGCACAGCTTCAAGCCTTAAGAAGGGATTTTGAGACTTTGCAGATGAAGGAAGGAGAGTCTGTAATGAGTTACTGTGCTAGAACGATGGAGACTAGCAACAAAATGCGATTCCATGGAGAGAAGATGAACGATGTCACAATTGTTGAAAAGATATTGCATTCTTTAACGCCGAAGTATGATTATGTTGTTTGCTCCATTGAGGAGTCAAAAGATATAGATGAGTTATCGCTTGATGAATTGCAAAGCTCTTTATTGGTACATGAACAGAAGATGAATCGAAATTCAACTTCTGAGGAGCAGGCCTTGAAGGCTTCTACTTTTATTTCTTCCAATTCTAGAAGAAGGGGTAGAGGTAGAGGAAGAGCAGATCGTGGAAATAGAGACGGAGGCAACAAAGAAGGCTACGGAAATTTTAGAGGTAATGACTACGGTAAAGGCAGAGGAAGGGATTTCGATAAATCCAAGGTAGAATGTTATCGTTGTCATAAATTTGGTCATTATCGTTCTGAATGTTATACTAGGCTGCCTGATGAGAAACAAGAGAAGTCAAATTTCGTTGAGAACAAAGAAGGAGAAACTTTGTTAATGGCAGTTCATGTTGAAAAAGAGCCTGACCAACAAGCTCTTTGGTATGTGGATACTGGTTGTAGTAACCACATGACTGGAAAAGTGAAAAACCCATCATGGTTGTGGCATTTTCGATATGGTCACTTGAACTTTGGTGGCTTGAAGATCCTTCAAAGGAAGAGTATGGTGACGGGGCTTCCTGAAATTGTTGTTCCCTCCCAAGTGTGTGAAGAATGTGTTGTTGGAAAACAACATCATTCTTAGTTTCCAAAAAGTAAGTCGTGGAGAGCCAAAGAGGTATTGGGGTTGGTACACTCAGATATTTGCGGGCCAATAACACCAATCTCGAATGGAGGTAAAAAGTATTTTATTACTTTTATTGATGATTATTCCAGGAAGACTTGGGTGTATATTCTGCAAAAAAAGTCGGAGGCCTTTAATGTATTTAAAATAATCAAAGCTCGCGTGGAGAATGAGACCGGAAGAACTGTTAAGAACCTTCGAACAGATCGCGGAGGAGAATATTGCTCTAAGGTATTTGTTGATTTTTGTAAGACTAGTGGCATTCAGAAAGAGCTCACAACAGCATATACACCGCAACAAAATGGTGTGGCAGAGAGAAAGAACAGAACCATTCTCAATATGGTTCGTATCTTGCTAGCTCGGGGAAGAGTTCCAAAGGAATTTTGGCCAGAAGCAGTGAATTGGAGCATTCACATCTTGAATAGATGTCACACTTTTGCTCTTCGAGATGTTACACCTGAGGAAGCTTGGAGCGGAAGGAAACCGGCAGTAGACCACTTTAAAATTTTTGGGTCCATTTCTTATGCACATGTCCCAGAAGCAAAAAGAAAGAAGCTTGACGATAGAGGTGAGAGATGTGTTTTTATTGGTGTTAGCGACACATCCAAGGAATACAAGTTGTTCAATCCTTTGACAAAAAAGTTGTGACCAGCAGAGATGTCATTTTTTATGAAGAAAACACTTGGGAATGGAGTATGGAGAAGTCTACTCCAATTGTGTTTGATACTGGAGCCGAAGAAGTAGCTGCGATGCCTGAAAGTGCAGAGAATTCAGCTTCTACAGCTGCTGGAATTCTACCAGCTGTTGCTGAAATTTCACCAACTGCTGAAACTGTACCAGCAACTTTAGAAGAGACTGATGCAGCTGAACAGCCTCTTCGTCGTGCTCGCAGAAGGCCCGCATGGATGACGGATTACAAGGTAACAGGAATTGATGTTAATGAAGATGTTTCCCATTTTGCATTGTTTGCAGATTGCGATCCTACAACTTTTGAGAATGCTGTCAAAGAGGAGAAATGGAGGAAAGCTATGGATGATGTGATTGATGCTATTGAAAGAAATGGAACCTGGGAGTTATCAGATCTTCCGAAGGGGCAGAAAACCATTGGTGTCAAGTGGGTCTATAAGACAAAATTGAAAGAAGATGGTGAAATTGACAAGTATAAGGCGCGATTGGTGGCTAAGGGATACAAGCAGGAGCATGGTATGGACTACACTGAAGTGTTTGCTCCAGTCGCAAGGCATGACACCATTAGAATGGTAATTGCCTTGGCGGCACAAAATTCGTGGCCAATCTTTCAATTGGATGTCAAATCAGCTTTCCTACATGGATACTTGGAGGAAGAGGTATTTATTGAACAACCTTCTGGTTATATTAAAATTGGAGATGAGCATAAGGTATACAAGTTGAAAAAGGCTCTCTATGGACTAAAACAAGCTCCACGAGCTTGGTATAGTCGCATTGAGGCTTACTTTCGAAAAGTTGGTTTCCTGAAATGTCCATATGAGCACTCTCTTTTTGTTAAAATTGGAGAATTTGGGAAAATGCTCCTTGTGTGTTTATATGTTGATGATCTTATATTTACCGGGAATGATAGTGCCATGTTTTCTGATTTTAAGAAATCTATGATGGATGAATTCGAGATGTCTGATCTTGGTAAGATGCATTATTTTCTTGGTTTTGAAGTAGTGCAATCTGATGATGGTATATTTGTTTCCCAAAAGAAATATGTGCGGGAAATTTTAAACCGATTCAAGATGAAGAATTGCAATTCCGCCGATACTCCAGTTGAGTTTGGCCTGAAGCTAAACAAAGCTGGAAGAGGAGCTAAGGTAGACAACACACTCTACAGGCAAATTGTAGGTAATTTGATGTATCTTACTGCCACAAGGCCCGACATCATGTATGGTGTAAGTCTTATAAGCAGGTATATGGAGAGCCCGACAGAAATTCACCTGCTAGCTGCCAAGAGAATCCTTCGCTACTTACAAGGAACTAAGGATTTCGATTTGTTCTACAAGAAGGGTGAAAAATCTGATTTGATTGGTTTTGTTGACAGCGATTATGCAGGTGATCAAGACGACAGAAAGAGCACTTCAGGTTATGTTTTTGTGCTAGGCACAGGGGCTATTTCATGGTCTTCCAGGAAGCAAAAAATTATCACTTTATCGACTACTGAAGCAGAATTTGTTGCTGCTACAGCCTGCGCTTGTCAAGCTATTTGGTTGAGGAAAATTCTTGAAGAACTACGATTCAAACAAAAAGGAGGAACTATAATTTTCTGCGACAACAACTCTGCCATTAAGCTATCGAAAAATCCTGTTCTACATGGAAGAAGCAAGCACATTGATGTGAAGTATTATTTCCTACGAGATCTCAATAACGAAGGAACAGTAGAGCTGCAGTACTGCCGAAGTGAAGATCAGTTGGAGGACATTTTTACTAAACCTCTCAGGTCTCTCCCTTTCCAAAAGCTGAGGAGGTTGATGGGCATCAACACAATGGAAGAGTTCAAGAAGCTGAAGTTAAACTGAAGCTTGAGAGTTTTCAGTTTAAGGGAGGGTGTTAGTTTTAATAATTCAGTTTAGTAAATTAGAGTTCTGTTAGAAAATAAATTCTTATCTGTTTTGTTTGTCCTAGTCTTTAGGAAGTAGTTTAAACGTGGGTTGTTACCTAGTCTTTAGGAGAAAATCTTGTTGGATAGTTACTATATATTAGCTTAACGTTTACTATGTTTTTATATATAAGAATGACTGCATTGCAGTTTTTTTTTTCAGTCAATAAAAAATTCTCTTCTATCAGTCCTCTCTTCTTCTCCATTGTGTTTTACTCACACAACAATATATCTCTGGAATTAGTTTCTTTCCTATCAGTTTCGTATAGTAAAAATAACTTTCTTAATATAAAAGGAAAGAAAAATTCCTAGTAATATTTCAAATTCATTGTCTTTTCCCAATTCATATGGTCCTCGTGACCATCTCACCCACGAATGACGACTCCTTCTGAAAAATAAACTTATTCAAGTTCTTTTTTTCAAAGAAGTCCTGCTCCGATCGCCAGACGAGTCATCTACTTAAAAGCACTCCACTTTATTCCACACCTATAATATAAGTTATACAAAATATTTGATGCTATTATGGAAATAGTATATGTGTACACTTATATAAAATTAGTTTTTAATGCGTATGTTGCACCTGATTACCAATTCAAAAAAAATCTTAGATCGATATGATATATGAATGAGAAAAAAACTTTAAGTAATGCAACTAAAATTAGAAATTAGAAATTAGTATTACAAAATCTATTGTTGATGAATTTCTTTTAGATATTTCTTAGAAAAAAGAAAGAGATAAAAAATAGTTAAAAAGGTTAAATAAATGATAATATGTTTATCTTGACCTAAAATAGTTTATTGGATAGGACGAAATTTGGTAGCGTGGATGAATGCAAAAGGTAAAAATTATACAAATTTTCCTTTTCTTTTATTAACTATTTTTTAATTTCAAAAATTATAAATCGAATAATCGAAACTTAATAATACTAAGTTGAAATAGATTGAAAAATAAAATAAACATAGAAAAAATCAATTTGTTCAGTTATTGTGATTTTAATAGAATAATGTTCACCCCTACATATTAGTTTTCAATGGATAAAAAATTAAAAGATATTTAATGAATTGATTTTGTTGATACTTACTTGTTCTTTAAACAAAATGAATCTGATAATGTAAATGGTTATACAAATTATATTTGATGTCGACTCTAGCAAGTATTCAGTATCTATATTGATATTACTCAATTTTTTGTGATTGCCTGAATCACCTACATCAGACATCAATTAGTGCATTAAATTCAAAAAGATAAATGATTTAAAGTAGACGCGACCATCCAAATTTGTTGCTTACCTAAATACTCAATTCTATTATTAGATTCTCAATTTTGTGGGACAGAAGGATGCGCAAAAGCTTAATGTAACAACTTGAAATTCTTAAAGTTGTATCCTGTCATTTTCTCTGCTAGCCTCTCTCATTATTGAAAACTTTGTTCTTTCATGGCTATGTATCAAATTAAATAAGTTTGAAGGAGGATCTCCTTATTTAGAGTGGGTTTTATAGAATTTTTTGGATAAAGATGATGTTCAAAAGTGATAAAATAAAATAAAATAGTCCCTTCAAAGTTTATCAAACGATAATGTGTTTAATATAAGTCTATTATTAATTGAACTCAATTTATTAGATTCAATGAAAACTACTTAAAAGTAAATAATAATGGAAATTCAAATTGTTTCATATATTTTTAATTGGCATAATACACGATTGTGTCCTTTAACTTGGCTTCGAATTATGTTTACGCCCTTCAACTTTAGGTGTGCACAAGTAGACACTTAAACTTGTATAAAGTTGAACAAATAAACACACATGTCCTACATGTCATTTTTTGTCTTACGTGGTGTCCTACGTGCATTGTGTCATGTAGGACGCATGTGTTTATTAATTTAAAAATTGAATTGTTAAAGTGTTTGTTTGTGTATTATGAAAGTTGGAGGTCCAAGTTAAAATTTGAAGCCAAGTTGAGGGTCCAATATATGTATTATCCCTTTTTAATCTACCATAGTGTTTCATATAAGAAAAATAACTTTCTTAATATAAAAGGAGAGAATAAGTCCTAGTAATATTCCAAATTCATTGTCTTTTCCTCATTCACCCGATCCACGTGAACCACGAGCCCCACTCTCCACTCCATCCCACCTCTATAATATAAGTTATATGGAATATTAGATGCTATTATGAAAATTGTATATGTGTACATTTATCTTAAATTAGTTTTTTGACACGTGCGTTGCACATGATTGCCAATTGTGAAAATATATGATATAGTAAATACTATTGCTTATTTAAGTGAAGATTTGAATAATAAGTTTAACACAAAATAATATTGTGAATGATTTTTTTGAATGCTCAATGTCGATCATCATATATACTCTTATACACGAACCTTTCAAGATGGTCAATGGAAATTTTATTAGTGAAATACAACAATGTATATATTTGTTTTAATTAGATAAGGTTCACTCAAGTAATTTATCATATATCACGAATATTACCTCATAAATGATAATTGTTGTGTATTTTTAGTATTGTCGGTCCTTTAAGTTTATCAAAAGATAATGTTTTTAATCAAGTCTAATATTAATTGAACAAGGTTTATTATATTTGATGAAAACTAAGTAAAAGTAAATAATAACGAGAATTCAAATTGTTCTATATATTTTTAATTTACTATAGTATTTCATATAAGAAAAATAACTTTGCTAATATGAAAGGTAAGAAAAAGTCCTCGTAATGTTTTAAATGCATTGTTTTTTCCTAATTCATCTGATCCTCGTGACCATCCCACTCACGAAGCTTACGCTCCACTTCATTCCACCCTATAATATAAGTTATACAAAATATTTGATACTATTGTGGAAATTGTATGTGTACATTTTTCTAAAATTAAGTTTCTTACACGTGAGTTGCACGTGATTATTAATTCCCAAAAAAATCTTAGATTGATAGGTTATATGAATGAGAAAAAACTTTAAGTGATGAAACTGAAATTAGAAATTAGTATTACAAATCCAATTGTTTATGAATTTCTTGTAGATATTTCTGAGGAAAAAAATTAAGATAAGAAATAGTAAACGAAATTAAATAAATGATAATATGTTTGTCTTGACCTAAGATAGTCTATTGAACCGCAGGAAATTAGGCAGTGCGGGGAAATTCAAAAGGTAAAAACTATACAAAATTTTCTATTTTTTTATTAACTGATTTTTTTAAATTGAAAAATAAAATGTGAACAATTGAAACTTAATAATATTAAATTGAAATAGATTGAAAAATAAAAAAAATACAGAAAAAATCAATTGGTCGTTATTTTGATTTTAATAGAATAATGTTCACCCCTACTGACTAGTTCCCAATGGAAAAAAATTAAAAGATATTTAATGAATTGAATTTGTTTATACTTGTTCTTTAAATAAAATGAATCTGATAATGTGTAACAACTTGTTTAGTCGGTTCGAGCAGTAGAACTATTTTTGATAAAAACTGACTGGGTCGACGGATCACGCGACGGACCGTCATGGTCACGACGGACCGTGATGGACTCCGTCGTCCCATACTTGTGTAATTTCTTCTTCTGCTCTCCTCATTACCCTCGACGACAGGTAGAACGAACCGTCATAGGCACGACGGTCCGTCGAGGGTCTTCGTTCCAAAACACTTCAACTCTAAAATCTGGGTAGTGGGATCGACTCTCTAAACTTCACGACGGAACTGCAGCACGGACCGTCGTAGATACGATGGACCGTCACAAGTTGCGTAACCTCACTACTGAATTTAACTCTCTGAACTTTGTGACGGACCTGCAGGACGGACCGTCATAGATACGACGGACCGTCACAAGCTGCGTAACTCCACCCTGGATCGGATTTTCGCTAAAATTTAAATGGGTGTTTTGGACTATTCATGATTATAATTATGAAATTAGTGGGGTAAGTTCAATAATTTATTTACTTGGAGGTTAAAGAAGATAATAGGGAAATAAATAGTGGGTTACTTTTATCATAATGGATTATATGATAATTAGGGTAAAAGAAAAAGAATCTGCAGAAGAAAAATAAAAAGAACAAAAAGGGAGAACGAGCGAGAGAGAGAGAGAGAACGAAGAAGAAAGCAAGTGACTTAGACTTCAGAATGAAAAGGTTCAAAGGCATTGGGGAGGCAGCTTGTTTGATCACGATTCTTCGGTGGAGGTAGTTTATGGTTTATTTCTATGTGATAGATAAACTCTAAATAGCGATCGATATGTATTGGGTGGTATTGTAAAGTCTTCTATGTACTTGATTGTGTGATTGTATGTTTTGATTGTGCAGTTGTGGTTGGTTAGAATGATGAGATTGTTGAACCTTCAATCTTAAATCCTCTCTATTAAGATGACGCCTTGACATAAAGAAGACTTGATGAACTAAAATAATGAGATAAATGGATCAGAGTGTCACATTTCGACACGGTAATATTGGATCGGAGTGTCACGTTCCGACACGTATTAGGGGATCGGAGTGTCACGTTCCGACACGGTATATGGGATCGGAGTGTCACGTTCCGACACAATAATAATAAAGAGAAGGAATCTTGAATTAGGTTAATATACTTAAATTTGAAGAACCTATTTCCCAAATGAGTACGGTGTGGAGGCTTGAGTCCTCATAGGTGTGCTTGGTGTTGTTGCCAATGGTTCTTGTACTTGTTGCTTGTCACCTGTTAAGTATTGTGGTTGATTTTATATTATTATTCAGTATATATTGCTTTCTATTTTGAGTTGGCCGATGATTCCTATTTGGTACGTGTTCCTTGTACTGACCCCTACTTGTATTTTCTTCTTGTTGTTTTGTGGAGTGCAGCAAGTGCACCATCGAATTTGACTCGCCCTCAACTCTAGCCAGTCTCCAGCGCATAAGATTTTAGGGTGAGCTATTATTCCTAACTCGGACTGGATTCTCTCCCTCACGTCTTGATGTCTTTGAAGTTCGGACATGGACCATTTTTTTTACTTATTTTAGCTTCTTAAATACTCTTAGATTTAGAAATTTGAGGATAGATGTTCTGATGTGATGACTTCCAGATTTTGGGATTAATAAATATTAAACTTTAGAATTTTATTTAATTGATTACGTTAATAAGTTTTGGATCTTCCGCATTATTTTTACTACTCATAATTGATATACTGGTAAATGTTGGGGTTTAGATTTGTTGGTTCGCTCACCTAGGAGGATAAGTGTGGGTGTCACTCGCGGCTCGTTTTGGGTCGTGACAAACTTGGTATCAAAGCGTTAGGTTTGTTGGTCTCATCACACAAGAACGAGTCTAGTAGAGTCTTGAGAAACGGTAGGGGGACGCCTTTACTTTTCTTTGGGAGGCTATAGGACTTTAGGAAAACTCCATTTTTTCTTTCTTTCGTGCTATTACTTGGATCCAATTGGTATCTAGGTGATACAAATTTGTATCTGACATCCTCCTTCTATTTCGCAGATGGTGAGAACTAGAGGCCATGGTAGAGGTTGCAGGAGAACGCCCTCTAGGGGTAGAGGACAAACACCTGGTCCATCTAGTAATAGGGCGGTGACTCCTCCACCGATTGATGAGGTAGTGAGAGAGAGTAAAGAAGGGGAAAACGAGCAGGAGGTTATCCCCAGACTTCTTACTCCAGAGGGCAGAGTTCAGGAGGTTACCCACCCCGTCCTATTCAGTCTTGACTACAGGCTGTAGCTGGGGGTCCATCGCAGACCAATCAGCATTTTTCTGAGTTTGGAGGTTATCCCCAGACTTCTTCATTCTCACAGAGACCTATGCTTGACTCCAGAAATTGTTATGGATGTGGAGAGACTGGACATATTAGGAAATATTGTCCAAAACAGAGTTACAGACCCCCAATAGCTAGAGGTAGAGGTGGTCATGGTAGGGGCCGCCATTCTGGAGGACGTGGTGGCCAAGGTAATGGTGGTCATCAAATCAGTCGGGGTGGCAGGCAAGTTGGAACTACTGCACCGCAACATGGTAGGGGCGGGCAGACAGGTGATAGGGCCCATTGTTATGCTTTCTCAGGGAGGTCTGAAGCAGAGGCATCTGATGTTGTTATCACAGGTACTCTTTTAGTCTGTGATTGCATGGCTTCTGTATTATTTGATCCTGGATCCACATTTTCATATGTATCTTCCTCATTTGCTACTGGTCTTGATTTATATTGTGATTGCTTGACATGCCTATTCGTGTCTCTACTCCTGTGGGTGAGTCTGTGATAGTTGAGAAGGTGTATAGGTCTTGTCTTGTGACTTTTGTGGGGAGAAATACTCATGTATATTTGATTATTCTAGAGATGGTTGATTTCGATGTAATTCTGGGTATGACTTGGCTTTCTCCAAATTTTGCAATCTTAGATTGTAATGCTATAACTGTGACATTGGCCAAGCCTGGGACAGATCCGCTAGCGTGGGAGGGTAACTATATTTCCACTCCAGTTCATATCATCTCTTTTCTTCGTGCTAAGAGAATGGTTAGTAAGGTTTGTTTAGCTTTCTTGGCACATCTCAGGGATGATACTTCCCAAGTACCTTAGATTGAGTCTGTTTCGATAGTCCGTGAGTTTCTGGATGTGTTTCCTGCAGATCTTCCGGGTATGCCACCGGATAGGGATATTGACTTTTGTATTGATCTGGAGCCGGGTACTCGCCCAATTTCCATTCCCCCATATAGAATGGCTCCATCTGAGTTAAGGGAGTTAAAGGCCCAACTTCAAGAGTTGTTAGGTAAAGGTTTTATTAGACCAAGTGCATCCCCTTGGGTGCTCCTGTTTTATTTGTGAAGAAGAAAGATGGAAGTTTTCGGATGTGCATAGACTACAGGCAGCAGAATAAGGTAACTATTAAGAACAAGTATCCCATTCCTCGCATTGATGATTTGTTCGATCAGTTACAAGGTGCTTGTACCTTCTCAAAAATTGATTTGAGATCTGGTTATCATCAATTGAAAATACGGGCAGCAGATGTGCCAAAGACTGCTTTTCGAACCAGGTATGGGCATTATGAATTCTTAGTAATGTCTTTTGGGCTTACGAATGCCCCTACTGCTTTCATGAGCCTGATGAACGAGATTTTTAAGCCATATCTGGATCTCTTTGTTATTGTATTTATTGATGATATACTGATATACTCAAAGAGCAGGAAAGAACATGAGGAGCATTTGAAAATTATATTGGAATTGTTGAGGGAGAAAAGGCTTTATGCCAAATTCTCCAAGTGTGAGTTTCGGCTAGATTCAGTGTCCTTCTTGGGGCACGTGGTTTCTAAGGATGGAGTGATGGTGGATCCTTCTAAGATTGAAGCAGTGAAGAGTTGGGTAAGACCTACTAATGTTACAGAGGTAAGGAGCTTTGTTGGTTTAGCTAGCTACTACCGTTGATTTGTCAAGGGATTTTCTTCTGTTGCTTCCCAATTGACAAATTTGACTAAGCAGAATGTTCCATTTGTATGGTCGGACGAATGTGAAGAAAGCTTCCAGAACGTCAAGACCTTGTTGACTACTGCACCAATTTTTACCTTGTCAGTGGAAGGTAAGAATTTCATTGTTTACTGTGATGCATCTTATTCTGATTTGGGTGCAGTGCTAATGCAGGAGAGGAATGTAATTGCTTATGCTTCGAGGCAATTAAAAGTACATGAACATAACTATCTGACCCATGATTTGGAGTTGGCTGCAGTTGTGTTTGCATTAAAGCAATGGAGACATTATCTATATGGGGTCAAGTGTGAAGTCTATACAGATCATCGTAGTTTACAGTATGTCTTTACTCAGAAAGATTTGAATTTGAGGCAGAGGAGGTGGATGGAACTACTGAAGGACTATGATATTACTATTTTGTATCACCCAGGAAAAGCTAATGTTGTGGCAGATGCTTTAAGTAGAAAAGCAGGGAGCATGGGAAGTCTAGCCCACTTACAGGTTTCTAGACGCTCATTGGCTAGAAAGGTTCAGACTCTGGCTAGTGACTTTATGAGGCTGGAAGTACTAGAGAAGGGAGGATTTTTGGCTTGTGTGGAGACAAGATCTTCTTTTCTTGACAAGATTAAGGGAAAACAGATTACTGATGAGAAGCTAAGCCGAATTTGAGTTATGATATTACGAGGAGAGGCTAAAGAGGCAATAATTGACGAGGAAGGCGTTTTGAGAATTAAGGGAAGGGTATGTGTGCCCCGTGTTGATAATTTGATTCACACTATTCTTACAGAGGCTCATAGTTCAAGGTATTCTATACATCCTGATGCAACCAAGATGTATCGTGACCTAAAGCAACATTTTTGGTGGAGTAGAATGAAGCGTGACATTTTTGATTTTGTTGCCCAATGCCCGAATTGTCAGCAGGTAAAGTATGAACACCAGAGGCCCGGAGGAACACTTCAGAAAATGCCCATTCCTGAATGGAAATAGGAAAGAATTGCAATGGATTTTGTGGTTGGTCTTCCAAAGACATTGGGTAAGTTTGATTCTATTTGGGTAATTGTTGACAGATTAACTAAGTCTGCTCACTTCATTCCGGTCAAGGTGACTTACAATGCAGAGAAGTTAACCAAACTCTATATCGCAGAAATTGTTCGATTGCATGGAGTTCAACTTTCCATCATATCAGATAGAGGTACACAATTTACTTCTAAGTTTTGGAGAACATTGCATGCTGAATTAGGTACTAGGTTGGATCTTAGTACTGCATTTCACCCTCAGACCGATGGTCAGTCTGAGCGAACGATTCAGGTGTTGGAGGATATGCTTCGTGCATGTGTGATAGAATTTGGTGGTCATTGGGATAACTTCTTACCCCTAGCAGAGTTTTCATACAATAATAGCTATCACTCAAGTATTGATATGGCCCCATTTGAGGCACTATATGGGAGGAGATGTAGGTCTCCCATTGGTTGGTTTGATGCATTTGAGGTGAGACCATGGGGTACCGATCTTTTAAGGGAATCGTTAGATAAAGTAAAATTCATTCAGGAGAAGCTTCTAGCAGCTCAGAACAGGCAGAAAGAATATGCAGATCGAAAGGTTAAGGACTTGGATTTTATGGAGGGTGAACAAGTCTTGCTGAAGGTTTCACCCATTAAAGGGGGGATGCGGTTTGGGAAGCGAGATAAGCTTAGTCCGAGGTATATTGGTCCATTTGAAGTTCTGAAGCGCGTGGGGGAGGTGGCTTATGAATTGGCATTGCCTCCAGGACTCTCAGGAGTGCACCCGGTATTTCATGTGTCTATGCTGAAAAAATACCATGGGGATGGAAACTACATTATTCGTTGGGATTCAGTTTTTCTTGATGAGAATTTGTCTTATGAGGAGGAGCCTGTTGCTATTTTAGATAGAAAGGTCTGCAAGTTGAGATCAAAGGAGATTGCATCTATCAAGGTTCAGTGGAAGAATCGGCCAGTTGAAGAGTCCACTTGGAATAATGAGGCTAATATGAAAGAAAGATATCCACATCTTTTTACAAATTCAGGTACTCTTTCTCGCTCTTGCTTTTCTTCCTATGATCGTTCGAGGACGAACGATGGGTAAATTGGTATCTATTGTAACAACCTGTTTAGTCGGTTCGAGCAGTAGAACTATTTTTGATAAAAATTGACTGGTTCGACGGATCACACGACGGACCATCATGGTCACGACGGACCGTGATTGACTCCGTCGTTCCATACTTGTGTAATTTCTTCTGCTGCTCTCCTCATTACCCTCAACGACAGGTAGGACGAACCATCTAGGCACGACGGTCCGTCGAGGGTCTTCGTTCCAAAATATTTGAACTCTAAAATCAAGGTAGTGGGATCGACTCTCTGAACTTCACAACGGAACTGCAGCACGGACCGTCGTAGATACGACGGACCATCACAAGTTGCGTAACCTCACTACTGAATTTAACTCTCTGAACTTTGTGACGGACCTGCAGGACGGACCGTCACAAGCTGCGTAATTCCACCCTGGGTCGAATTTCCGCTAAAATTTAAATGGGTGTTTTGGACTATTCATGATTATAATTATGAAATTAGTGGGGTAAGTTCAATAATTTATTTACTTGGGGGTTAAAGAAGATAATAGGGAAATAAATAGTGTATTACTTTTATCATAATGGATTATATGATAGTTAGGGTAAAAGAAAAAGAATCTGCAGAAGAAAAATAAAAAGAACAGAAAGGGAGAACGAGCGAGAGAGAGAGAACGAAGAAGAAAGCAAGTGACTTAGACTTCAGATGGAAAAGGTTCAAAGGCATTGGGGAGGTAGCTTGCTTGATCACGGTTCTTCGGTGGAGATAAGTTATGGTTTATTTCTATGTGATAGATATAAACTCTAAATAGCGATCGATATGTATTGGGTGGTATTGTAAAGTCTTCTATGTACTTGATTGTGTGATTGTATGTTTTGATTGTGCAGTTGTGGTTGGTTAGAATTATGAGATTATTGAACCTTAAATCTTAAATTCTCTCTATTAAGATGACGCCTTGACATAAAGAAGACTTGATGAAATAAAATAATGAGATAAATGGATTGGAGTGTCACGTTTCGACACGGTAATATTGGATCGGAGTGTCACGTTCCGACACGTATTAGGGGAACGAAGTGTCACGTTCCGACACGGTATATGGGATCGAAGTGTCACGTTCCGACACGATAATAATTAAGAGAAGGAATCTTGAATTAGGTTAATATACTTAAATTGGAAGAACCTATTTCCCAAATGAGTATGGTGTGGAGGCTTGAGTCCTCATAGGTGTGCTTGGTGTTGTTGCCAATGGTTCTTGTACTTGTTGCTTGTCACCTGTTAAGTATTGTGGTTGATTTTATATTATTATTCAGTATATATTGCTTTCTATTTTGAGTTGGCCGATGATACCTACTCAGTACGTGTTCCTTGTACTGACCCCTACTTGTATTTTCTTCTTGTTGTTTTGTAGAGTGCAGCAAGTGCACCATCGACTTCGACTCTCCCTCAACACTAGCCAGTCTCCAACACATCAGATTTCAGGGTGAGCTGTTATTCCTAGCTCGGACTGGATTCTCTCCCTCACGTCTTGATGTCTTTGAAGTTCGGACATGGACCATTTTTTTTACTTATTTTAGCTTCTTAAATACTCTTAGATTTAGAAATTTGAGGATAGATGTTCTTGATGTGATGACTTCCAGATTTCAGGATTAATAAATATTAAACTTTAGAAGTTTATTTAATTGATTACGTTAATAAGTTTTGGATCTTCCGCAGTATTTTTACTACTCATAATTGATATACTGGTAAATGTTGGAGTTTAGATTTGTTGGTTCGCTCACCTAGGAGGATAAGTGTGGGTGCCACTCGCGGCTCGTTTTGGGTCGTGACATAATGTGAATGGTTGTGCAAATTGTCTTTGATGGCGAGTCTAGCAAGTTTTTCAGGATCTATATTGATACAACTCTAATTTGTAATATAAATTATTTAAGATAAACTCAATAATCAAAATTTGTTGCTTATCTGAATACTCATATCAATCCTTAGATGCCCAATTTTGTGGGACGGAAGGATGAGTAAAAGCTTGACGTAACAACTTGGGATTCTTAAAGTTGTATCAGTCATTTCCTCTACTAGCCTCTCCCATTGTTGAAAGCCTTGTTCTTCCATGACTATATATCAAATTCAAATAAGTTTGAAGGCAGATCTCCTAATTTAGAGTGGATTTTATAGAACTTTATATAAAGATGATGCCAGAAAGTGCTAAAATAAAAATAATAGTCCCTTATATTTATGGATAGGTTCAAATTAGTTCTTTAAATATGTAGTGTGTAGTTCTATCGATTTTTTAAGTTTACCAATAAATAATGTGTTTAATCTAAGTCTAATTTTAATGGAACTCAATTTATTAGATTCAATAAACACTATGTAAAAGTAAATAAAGGGAATTCAAATTGTTCAATATATTTTTAATTTACTATACTGTTTCATATGAGGAAAATAACTTTCTTAATATAAAAGGAGAGAATAAGTCCTCGTAATTTTCCAAATTCATTGCCTTCTCCTCATTCACCCAATCCTCGTGACCATCCCATAACGAACCCCACGCTCCGCTCCATCCCACCCTTATAATATTAGTTATATAGAATATTAGATGCTATTAGCGAGATTGTATATGTGTACATTTATCTTAAATTAGTTTTTAACACGCGCGTTGCACGAGATTACAAATTCTGGAAATATATGACATAGTAAATAGTATTGCTTATTTTAGTGAATATTTGAATGATAAGTTTTGCACAAAATAATATTGCAAATGCTTTTTTGAATGCTCAATGTGGATCACCATATATATCACTTATACACGAACCTCTAAAGATGGTCAATAAAAAATTTTATTAGTTAAATACGACAGTGTATATATTTGTTTTAAATTGATGAGGTTCAATCATGTAATTTATCATATATCATGTAATTTTTCATATATCATGAATATTACCTTATAAATGATATTTGTTGTGTATTTGTAATTTTGTCGGTCCTTTAAGTTTATTAAAAGATAATATTTTTAATCAAAGTCTAATATTAATTGAACTCAGTTTATAGATTCAATAAAAACTAAGTAAAAGTAAATAATAATGAGAATTCAAATTGTTCAACATATTTTTAATTTACTGTACCGTTTCATATGAGAAAAATAATTTTCTTAGTATAAAAGGAAAGAAAAATTCTCAGTAATATTTCAAATTCATTGTCTTTTCCCAGTTCATTTGATCCTCGTGACCGTCTTACTCACGAACCCTACGCTCCACTTCATTCCGCTCCCATAATATAAGTTATACAAAATATTTGATGCTATTATGAAAATTGTATTTATGTACATTTATTTAAAATTAGTTTTTAAACACATGCGTTGCACCTTATTACTAATTCACAAAAAAATCTTAGATCGACAGGTTATATGAATGAGAAAAAAACTTTAAGTGATGCAACTGAAATTAGAAATTAGAAATTAGAAATTAGTATTACAAAACCTATTGTTTATGAATTTCTATTAGATATTTCTGAGAAAAAAAAGAGATAAAAAATAGTAAAAAAGTTAAAGAAATGATAATATGTTTGTCTTGACCTAAAATAGTTTATTGGATAGGACGAAATTGGGTAGCGTGGGGGAATGCAAAGATAAAAATTATACAAAATTTTTTATTTTTTTATTAACTGATTTTTTAATTTCAAAAATTAAAAACCAAATAATTTAAACTTAATAATAGTAAATTGAAATAGATTGAGAATTAAAAAAAAACATAGAATTCACCCCTACATATTAGTTTCCAATGGACAAAACTTAAAATATATTTAATGAATTTAATTTGTTGATACTTACTTGTTCTTTAAATAAAATGAATCTGATAATGTAAATGATTGTGGAAATAGTATTTGATGGCGACTCGATCAAATTTTTCAGTATCTATATTGATATTACTCAATTTTGTGAGATTGTCCGAATCACCTAAATCAAACATCAATTAGTGCATAAAATTCAAAAAGATAAATGATTAAAGGTAGACGCGACCATCAAAATTTGTTGCTTACTTAAATACTCAATTTTATTATTAGATGCCCAACTTTGTGGGATGGAAGGATGAGTAAAAGCTTCATGTAACAACTTGAAATTCTTAAAGTTGTATCCTGTCATTTTCTTACTAGCCTCCCTCATTATTTAAACTTTGTTCTTCCGTGGATATATATCAAATTCAAATATGTTTGAAGGGGGATCTCCTAATTTAGAGTGAATTTTATAGAATTTTTTTGTATAAATATGATGTCCAAAAGTGATAAAATAAAATAAAATGATAGTCCTTATGTTTAGGGATAGGTTCAAATTAGTTCCTTAATTATGTACTTCGTAGTTTGGTCAGTCCTTTAAGTTTATCAAAAGATAATATGTTTAATCTAAGTTTAATATTAATTGAACTCAATTTATTTGATTCAATGAAAACTATGGAAAAGTAAATAATAATGGAAATTTAAATTGTTCCAGATATTTTTAATTTACCATAGTGTTTCATATAAGGAAAATAACTATCTTAATATAAAAGGAGAGAATAAGTCCTAGTAATATTCCAAATTCATTGTCTTTTTCCCATTCATCCGATCTACGTAAACCACGAGCCCCACGCTTCACTCCATCTCACCCCTATAATATAAGTTATATAGAATATTAGATGCTATTATAGAAATTGTATATGTATACATTTTTCTTAAATTAGTTTTTTGACACGTGCGTTGCACGTGATTGTCAATTCTGAGAATATATGATTTAGTAAATAATATTGCTTATTTTAGTGAAGATCTGAATAATAAGTTAAGCACAAAATAACACTGCGAATGATTTTTTGAATGCTCAATATTGATCGTCATATATATCTCTTACACACGAACCTCTGAAGATGGTCAATGGAAATTTTTATTAGTGAAATACAACAATGTATAAATATATTTTAATTAGATGAGATTCAATCAAGTAATTTATCATATATCATGAATATTACCTCATAAATGATATTTGTTGTGTATTTGTAGTTTTGTCAGTCCTTTAAGTTTATCAAAAGATAATGTTTCTAATCAAGTCTAAAAATAATTGAACGTGGTTTATTATATTTGATAAAAACTAATTAAAAATAAATAATAACGAGAATTCAAATTGTTCAATTTATTTTTGATTTACTGTAATGTTTCATATAAGATAAATAACTTTGTTAATATAAAAGGAAAGAAAAAGTCTTCGTAATATTTCAAATTCATTGTCTTTTCCTAATTCATCTGATCCTCGTGAATATCCCACTCACGAAGCCTACGCTCCACTTTATTCCACGCCTATAATATAAGTTATACAAAATATTTGATGCTATTATGAAAATTGTATATGTGTACGTTTATCAAAAATAAATTTTTTTTACACGTGTTTGCACGTGATTACCAATTTCCAAAAAATTCTTAGATTGATAGGTTATATGAATGAGAAAAAACTTTAAGTGATGCAACTGAAATTAGAAATTAGTATTACAAATCTACTGTTTATGAATTTCTTTTAGATATTTCTAAGAAAACCACAAAGAATAAGAAATAGTAAAAAAAAAATTAAATAAATGATAATATGTTTGTCTTGACCTAAGATGGTTTATTGGACAGGAGGAAATTGGATAGTGTGGGAAAATGCAAAAAGTAAAAATTAAACAAAATTTTCTATTTTTTTTATTAATTGATTTTTTAATTTGAAAAATAAAAAATTGAATAATTGAAACTTAATAATAACAAATTGAAATAGATTGAAGAATTAAAAAAAATAGAAAAAATCAATTTGGTCAATTATTTTGATTTTAATAGAATAATGTTCACCCCTACTTATTAGTTTTCAAAGGACAAAAATTAAAAGATATTTAATTAGTTGAATTTGTTGATACTTACTTGTTCTTTAAATAAAATGAAGTTGATAATGTAAATCATTGTGCAAATTGTATTTGATAGTGACTCTAGCAAGTTTTTCAGTATCTATATTGATATTACTCAATGTTATGTGATTGCCCGAATCACCTATATCAGACATCAATTAGGGCATAAAACTCAAAAAGATAAATAGATTTAAGGTAGACGCGACCATCAAAATTTGTTGCTTACCTAAATACTCAATTCTATCTTTAGATGCCCAATTTTGTGGGACGGAGGATGAGTAAAAGCTTCATTTAACAACTTGGATTCTTAAAGTTGTATCATGTTATTTCCTCTACTAGCCTCTCCCATTATTTAAAGGTTTGTTCTTCCATGGATATGTATAAAATTCAAATGGAGATCTCCTAATTTAGAGTGAGTTTTATAGATTTTTTTTTATATAAAATGACGTCAGAAAGTGATAGAATAAAAAAAAAACTTGTCCCTTATGTTTTAAGGATAGGTTCAAATTAGTTCTTTTATTATGTACTTTGTAGTTTTATCGATCCCTTAAATTTATCAAATGATAATATGTTAAAACTAAGTCTAATATTAATTGAACTCAATATATTAGATTGAATGAAATTTATATAAAAGTAAATAATAACGGGAATTCAAGTTGTTCCATAAATTTTAAATTTACTATACTGTTTCTTATAAGGAAACTAACTTCCTTAATATAAAAGGAGAGAATAAGTCCTAGTAATATTTCAAATTCATTGTTTTTCCTCAGTCACTCGATCCTCGTGATCATCCCACTCACGAACCCTACGCTCCACTCATCCCACCCCTATAATATAAGTTATATAGAATATTAGATGCTATTACGGAAATTGTATATCTGTACATTAATCTTATATTAGTTTTTTGACTCGTGCGTTGCACAAGATTACCAATTCTGGAGATATATGATATAATAAAATACTATTTCTTATTTTATTGAAGATTCAAATAATAAGTTTAGCACAAAATAATATTGCAAATGTTTTTTTGAATGCTCAATGTGGATCGTCATATATATCTCTTATACACGAACATCTAAAGATGGTCAATGAAAAATTTAATTAGTTAAATACAACAATGTTCATATTTATTTCGATTTGATGAGGTTCAATCATGTAATTTATCATATATCACGTAATTTATCATATATTACGAATATTACCTTATAAATTATATTTGTTGTATATTTGTAGTTTTGTCGATCCTTTTAGTTTATCAAAAGATAATATTTTTATGGGAAAATGCACAAGTGCCCCCTCAACCTATGCCCGAAATCCCAGAGACACACTTATACTATACTAAGGTCCTATTACCCCCCTGAACTTATTTTATAAGTAATTTTCTACCCCTTTTTAGCCTACGTGGAACTAGTTTTTTAAAAAAGTCAACCATCGTTGGGCCACAAGATAGTGCCACGTAGGTCAAAAAAGGGTAAAAAATTATTTATAAAATAAGTTTAGGGGGGTAATAGGACCTTAGTATAGTATAATTGTGTCTCTGAGATTTCGGGCATAGGTTGAGGGGGTAGTTGAACATTATCCCTATTTTTAACCAAAGTGTAACAATAATTGAACTCAGTTTATTAAATTCGATGACAACTAAGTAAAAGTAAATAATAATGAGAATTCAAATTGTTCAATATATTTTTATTTTACTATACTGTTTGAAATAGATTTGTCAATATGGTCTAAGTTTGGTTGGCCGGCTTGGCGTAACCCGGTATTTGATAGGCCTGGACTATGATTTTTGCAGCTCATTTGAGAAAAGAACTTTTTAGTCCGACCTAAATAAGTCTGCTGATTTGTGGGGCTTGAGAAATATTGATAGGGCTGGCCTATAGGCCAATAAAAATTACTTAAAAATATAATATAATATTAAAATTTGAAATTAAAGAGATTCCAAAAAACATAATAAATCTATTAAGATATATATATTTATATTTTTACTTGAAAAAAACTTAATAAATATTATAAAAATATTTTAATTGTTGATTTGATTATAAAGTAATAACATTAACATCATATGATATTGTTTTGTCGATATTTATGATAATATTTTAAAATTAGGAACAATGCCCAAGTACCCCCTCAACATATGCCCGAAATCTAAGAGACACACTTATACTATACTAAGGTCCTATTACCCCCTGAACTTATTTTATTAATAATTTTTATCTCTTTTGGCCTACGTGACACTATCTTGTGGGCCCAACACTGATTTACTTTTTTTTCAAGCTCGTGTCACGCAGGCCTAAAAGGGATAGAAAATTACTTATAAAATAAGTTCAGGGGGTAATAGGACCTTTGTATTGTCACGCCCCAAGCTACCCCCGAGACGCGGACAAGGAACTTAGAACCACAAGTGAGCACACTAAAGATAATAAACTGATGCGGAAGCTAAATCATAATTAGATCTGAAAAGATGGGGAATACCCATACTCTATAACTGAGATATTTAAAAATAATGAGTTTAATACAAAGGAAATATTAACTCAATACTAAGCTGAATCTAACTATGTCTGAGATAAGCCTCTAAACTGGACTAGAAATACTGGACAAGCCCCAGCTAAATCTAGCAAAAACTGAAACTAAATGACTAAAGACTGAAATGGAACTTATAATTGATGTCATCGGAGAATGAGGACTCACAACTCAATCTACTGAACTGAAGATCGGAAATCAATCTATGTGTGATCTGGATGTTGAATACCTGAACCTACATCAGGAGAAGATGTAGCGCACGTATGCGTCAGTACTTGAAAGGGATTGAGCATGTAGGATAGAGTAAAACTGAAATAAAACATAACTGAATAAGCACAAAAGCAAGTATAATAATCTGAACATGATATACTGAATTTCTGAGCTAACTGGATGCAATAACCAATTTATAACCTGCTGAAATTGAATACTGAATATACTGATAAATGATCAATGCAGAGAGTTTGACTGGTCTGTGGGAGCTACTAATAACAATAATAAAACTACATTAGCTAAATGTGGAGTCCTATGTATACGCTCCATCGAGAGGACCCTATATACCCTGCCAACGTTATAAATGCATGCTGGCGTGATCACTAAACTGATTGCCCACAGAGGGGACTTACAACCTACTTGGCTAGTAGGTCTGGACTATTGGGTACGCTAAACCCTAGGCCAACTCGGTATTATGCTACTCCCAATGAATTATGTAAATTTACTGATTATGTTTGAGTTTTTGTAAATACTGGATAGCTCAAAACTGAACATGCAAACTCAGAATGCAACAATTAATTATGCATTTATAACTGAGGCATGTATATCTGAAGTGTCTGAAATATCTGATCTAGCATGTGCAATTCAAGAACTAAAGAAATACAAGCTAGGGTTCTGAAATTCATGCGATAATATAAATAATAACATGATAATATTATTTGGAACATATATTTAATAAATTCATGAAGTTCTGACAAAGTTCTAGAAAACCTAGGTTTAATCATAATAAGAGAATCAAGAATCTGACTAAAAACTAGGGACACAATGGGTGAAAGGAACCCACTAGTTAAATCCCACATACCAGGTGATGAAATCCATGAAAAAATACTTATGTTTCGGGGCTGGAACTGCTGGAGCTTGTGACGTTTTTGAACTAGGGTTCTTGAGCTTTTTTCTTCTCTCTTGCTTCTAATATTCTAGGTTTTGATTCAATGATTTGACTTGATATGTTTTAATTATGTCTCTAGGCTTAAACTGACTAAAATCTAATGATTTAGGGTCAAAACGACGTAACTTAGGATTTAAAGTGAGTGGTAAAGGTCAAAAAGACCCCTTGGAAAGTTGTTGTCAGACCAAACGACAACCAAGACTAACGGTCCGTCATCTGACCGACGCCTCGTTGTTGGATCCATCGACTGGTCCTATTTGACAAACCTTTACTAAAATGGGCATAAATTTTTACTCGGAGGTCTGATTTTATCAAGGTTGGTGTCTATGGAAAGATAATTAAATTATCTATCTGTTGGTAGGTCATGGGACACCTAACTCATTTTGTGCTAAGAGTTATGACCATTTGAAGTTGACCTAACTGCATTTCCTCTTAACTGTCTGCAAATTTTTCCCCCTATGGTCAGACCTACGGATCGTAGGTCCACCTACGGACCGTGCTGGTCATCCGTAGATCTTGTCAGAGAGTGGGTGAATGAGGATCTCAATCGATGGTCACAGATTACGGACTGTCGTATACCTATGGACCGTCGGTCCGTCCGTCGATCAAGACTTAGCCAATTTTTTTCGGCTGAATTTTTGGGAGTTTCTGATCCCATCGACGGTTGTGCAGGACGGACCGTCGTCTGTCCTACGGACCATCGATGCCACCGTTGGTTGCACCTATAGATTTTATTGATAAAATTGATTTTTGATCTATTTTGACTACGGGATGTTACAAGTATAGTATAAGTGTGTCTCTGATATTACGGGCATAGCTTGAGGGGGGTACTTTTGCATTTTCCCCATATTTTATAATTACTTATTTTTTTAATAAAATGTTACAACCTGAATTTTTTTATTGTTACTTGAAAATTATATTCTATTGCTAGAACTTGAAAATAATAGTTTTGATAATTGTCATTTATAAAATTCACTTTAACATGATATTAGAGCAAGACAAATCTCACTCAATATTGGGGCCCAACAAAATAAATAAAAAATACTCAAAAATGTCGATCCACCAGGTGATAAGCACTGAACTTGAGGTGAATAAAAAATTGTCTAACGTTGCCCACGCACTAGAATCTAAGCACTGAGCGTGAGATGATGTATTAAAAGCAAAAAAATCTCACATTGATAGTTAGTGAGATGGATTGACTCCTCATAAGACTTGAACAATCCTCCTTCCTTTGAGCTAACTTTTGGAGTGAATACCAAGACCTAATTTTACATTGCATACCTACAATATTATCACATAGCTACATCTCAAATTTTCAAGATAATATTAATCTTCACCTTCTCCAATTAATAGAAGAAAAAAATGCTTAAATACACCATCAAACTTTGAGAAAAAATTTATTCATATTACCATTTAAAATTTGACTTATCTATATTATTTTTATTTTTATTTGAAAAAACACTCCTCCATGCTATTAAGATTTCATTTTGCATAACCATTATTCACAAGTGATAAATTATAGTTCGACCACATTTCTAATTAGATCATTTTTAAAAAAAGTGAACATTCAAATATATCATCAATCTTTAAAAAAAAGCTCATTTATACCATTTCAATTAACGAATAATAACATGGATGAACTTTTCTCGAAGAGAGATGACATATATAATCAAACTCAAAAGAATAACATAAGACTTTTTCTCAAAGATCAATGACATGTTTGAACCTTTTTATTAAATAAAAACCCAAATTTTAGTGCATTTCACACATTCCTTGTTAATATCAAAATTTATTAAGCTTCAAAAACTACCCACCTTGGTGATTAGAACTACATTTACTGCGACTTCATGTAAGCACTTGACCATCAGTTACGATCGGAGATACGTCTAAATAGTAATTCTCCTTCTAACTTTAGAAGTTTAAGTGAAACAAAACCAGTCCTTACACGACAACAACGTAAAGCTAAGCCATGCTCGTGATAAGTGTTATGAAACCCAAAAATAAAATGTAAGATTTGCAACTTTAGATAAGAGATATCAACTATTGTTTTAATAGAAGATATCAGTCCACCATCCACTGCTAGAAATCTCATAATCGGATCCTTTTCACATCATTTTCCGGCACATTTACATCGTTTCCAGTTCCTCTTTCGGGAATAACTGATTGTCTTGGCAGCTGCACATAAAACATAACATTCGGGATTATGTTTCAGAAGACAAGGAAATCTGATGGTTGACCTTCGAGTCATTGGGAAGAAAATGTGATTGCAAACTCAAAAGTTCAAATATTTCTCCATACCAGAATCAATATCGGCATTTCCCTAACCAAGAAATCATTATACAACCCACAAACATATGCATCAACCAAATGTCAATCTAACCATGCACCGCACCAAATAAATTTTGATGCACCTATTGTACAATTGGATATTTGAGAAAATAAATCAAATCCTCCCTGAACTTGTCCGCACTTTAACTTTACATATAATTCTTTTCCCACCTAGTTTCATTTCAAGTGAATTATTATAATACAAGTCTCACAATGACAAGTACATCCCACACGCGCCACATCAGATCCACGTCAAAGTTTATTTAAATTTTGATTTTTTAAAATTTTTTTTTTCTTTTATTTATTCATAACTTTGGAAGGACAATAAATAGAAAAAAATGAGGATTAATTCAAGATTAAAAAAAAAAACTCTCAGAAAAAGAATCAAACTCCTTGGTTGAAAGATCGATCCATGAATCTCAAAATCAATCTCACAAAAACATTCAAATTTCAGGACACGTTACCAAAACAAATAAATTATAAGTGAAAATTTAATTTGAGATGAAGAAATTATAGATTTTTCATTAAAAAAAATAATTTAAGTTCATCCAAATTAACAAATTAACACAGCCATAATTAGTAATCTTGAAGGGAATAATAGGCGTTAGCTTCCGGAATCAATGTTCTAACTAGTTGTTCCCTGTTATAGTTTAGCTTTTCCATTTATTTTCCTGTTCATCCAACCTTATTTCATTTACTTATTATAAGGTTTTTGGGTGGCTATGGCAATGTTTCGAAAGAGGACAAAGAAGGTGGTAGAGTTCGTAGAAGAAGAAAGGGGTGAGGCAGGAGGTGGCTGAGAGCGGGTGAAGTTCAAAGAAGGAGAAAGAGGGTGGGGGGTTGGAAGAAGGAGAAAGGGGGTGGGGATGAGGGATTTCGAAGAAGGAGAACGAGGGTGGGAAGTTCGAAGAAGAACAAGAGGAAGGGGGTAGTGGCTAAGGGCGATGGGGGCGGTGAGAAAGAAGGGGTGGGGCTGATGGTGGCTAAGGGCAGCGGAGTGGTGGTGCGTGAGGAAGAAGGGAAGAAAACTTATTCGTTAAAAAGAAAAAAGGAGGCCCAGTTATTTTTTCTCCGCTTTTATTTTTATTTTAATTTGTCACGTCAACCTTCGAGGTGTGTTTAAATTCGCTTCAAATAAGATTAGGGGTAAATAAATGTACAACTCATGTACTTAAAGTGTTAAAGTAAGTTTGCTGCCAAATTCAATGCTTAAATGGGTGATCTTACGTTTTCATCTGGAACAACAGCATATCTCTCCGTAGGTGAAACCCAAGATTTTTCAGCTGAAAAAGAGTTAAAAGAAAATACCAATACATGGCATAATTAAATGCTGTGAAAGACGAACAAAGAGAGAGGGAAGGCGGAGCAGATATAAGACCTGCTGATGGGTCAACCGTCGAAGATCTGATTTGTTGTCCACTTGATCCATCAACACTTAACACTTCTATAATCCTTGGGACAGACCTTCACATCTCAAAAAAAAATGACCAAGCTCAATTTTGAAAGTAGCACGAAAATGTGTTAGTTCACTAAAGCAAAATGTTGAAAATGGAGAAGAAATGTCATCATCCATGGTGTTACATTTACATATAGAATAGTAAAATATTTAATTCCTAGCTTGTAAGATTACACTATTTAGATGACATGAGGGCGTCAAACTTTTCACAGAGAACTTCGCTTTCTTTTTGATACTAAATACATGGAAAATAAATAGTCGTCAATGAACTGAAGAACTTGCAATACACTAGGCTTACGATTTAGACATGTAAAATTAGGTCTTAGGTCTAACTCATACTCCAAAATCTAGCTCAAAGAGACGAGGATTAACCAAGCCTTATAAGGAGTTCACCTATCTCATTGATCACAGAAGTGAGACTTTTGTCATAGTTTAACAAGACATAAAATTATTTATGTGACCCTGAAACACAAAAGAAAACTTAGTCCTCAGTCTGGATCCTTTACAAACAAAAATACAATTGTACTTTTTGTACCTTTGTGGCTCTCAAAAATCACAATCTATGATACATTTGAATACACCTGACCCAGAAACTACATTGTCTAAGTTAAATATTTTACAAGTAAAATCCAAACATAGCAATGGAAGCCAATATGTGACAGGATTTAATGAAGTTTAGGACCAATGAATGCCTTAAATGTTACTTCCTTTTATATCAATTTATTTGTTTTTCTTTACTTTTTAGTTCGTTTCAAAATGTATGTCCCTTACTCTTTTTGACAACTCTTTGATTCCAACTTTCAATATGAGATGTCTAAGATCACAAAATTAAGCGATATTTTGGTAAATTTACACATCTTACTTTTGTAAACTCCATGCCAAGTCAAAGCTAGTCAAACAAATTGAAACGACGGAAGTAAAAGTCATGCAGAGTATAATCCGTACTATATTTGAAGTGTGAAGGTCCTTAATAATGTTGTTTCTACTTTTTGCCCTCATTCAGACTATCTCCTTTTGACAAAATCATCTTGTCACTCTTTTTAAAATTATTATTTATAATATTTCGAAGTAAATGATCCTAAATATATAGCAAGAGGAAAATATATTTTAAAATTAAAGAGTCCTAAAATATTTGGTAAGAGTAAAATATATGGTAAGAGTTATATATGGTAAAGAGTTATAAGGGAGAATTAATAATTAAGTATTTTAATCTATTTCTTCATAAGTTGTTGATATTTACAATTACACCAACACACTTTCTATTATGATTAGAATTATGTTTTTTACTAGAAAAGGTTTTCTTGTCAAAAATAATCTCTTTCATATTCGATTAATTCCCCTCTTACAAGGGAAAAAATTGTCTTAATTCTTTTAGGTCATTTCTGTAAAATTTTAAAATGAATAATAACATAATTTTTTTTATGTTTAATAACATACAAAATAATTTTTTAATACAGATTTATTATTGATAAAAAAGATATACACGTGCAAAGCTCTAGTATTCCGAACAGCAGGCAGCTTCTTATAGATAATAATTTCTGAAGAGCTGGAGACAACTAACTTGAAAGTCCACTATTTATATATCAGAGATACTGAACATCTATAGTTGTACACCTGAACTTGACTGTGAGCCAAAAGAAACAAAAAGATCCAACCGTTGGTTGGGTATTATTTGCCCTGAATTTCTTACCATAAATAAATTTTCATTTTAAGAAAAGGTTTAGGATTGACTAGTCCTTTCCTTGCAAGAAAAAGTTTAGAACTCTATAAATAGATATTTATTTCTTCTAACTTAATTAACATTCACAATGTAGTTCTAGAGGTTTTGAGAATTTTAGTTATCGGGAAAAATTTTGTGAACTTCCATGTAAATTGGTTTAAATTATTTCTTTCTATATTTTGTACTCTCATATTTATAGTGAATTTTTACCTTGTTCATTATGTAAGTTAATTGACCGAACCACATTAAATACTCGTGTCTTTTGATATATTTTTCGTTTATTTTCTTACTCATGGTCTTTCGAGATTTGCTTTACACCTAATGGTCCCTACACTGACACAAACATTGCAGTAAACAAACAATATAGTTCTTCTAAACAATAAGAATCGATGATCATGAAAGCAGAAAAATAAAGTCAAACAATTTCACTGATGACAGTAGCACTTGGAATATTGATTTTAATCCCCCATTTCAAGAAGGGGCATTATCCACCACTGACAGGCAACAGGAATCAATCATCACAACATTCCAACAAATCGATAACACTCCTAGAAATAACCTTTATCTGAAAAGCATCCTAAGAAAGAGCTACTGTAGCATCAACCTAACACATACAGCTAATCCACAGATGTAAACCAATATATCTTTCCACCTCTAGTTTTGTTAATATATCTTTCTGCCTCTATGTTAACCCTATTCCCGTTGTTCTGATACAAACATAAAAGTAGTTGCAGATTCAAGCCATCCACACAAGCAAAAGCCATTTCCTTGTGAGTGAAAAACTGATTTAAAGGAACAAAGGCAGCAAAGCACAGATAATTCAACAACACATCTCAATGCACTATCAACGACTTCAATACTGGATATGTCTGCAGTTATTACCTATCAACGGACTCCCCATGACCTAGCTGACCATTTGTACCTCTTCCCCAGGAAAAGACATTCTGCCTTTCTGTAGCAGCAAGTGTGTGCCTCCAACCGCATGAAATCAGAATTACTTTCTGCCATTTTAGTAACAGTAAAATGTCAATTGCTTATTTCCCACAAGATCTCTCAGTAAGACGCTAATGACAACACAGAAAGCAAAGACTAATGCTCATTTCAGCTGAGAACTAGCATACCAGTACCTGATCATGTGGAAATTTTACTTGAACAGGTGAACAATGATCACAATTGTCATCAACACCAACTTGTCCGAACTGCTCATGATGCAAAACGAGACACCAACTCAATAGATAAACCAACATGAAGCTCTATCTGATACTAAAAATGTTAGTATCAAGCAACAAGCCATTGAATACTGCCTTATGCAAAGGATATGTATGATAAATAAAAACTGAATTGAGGACCAAGTGAAATTAATTATGAAGCATATAAACAGATCTTCTCAATTCAATCAAGTTGATTACCAGGTAAGAAAAAAGGCCATGATAATAGTAAAATTATGTTGGTCAAGTAAAACTATGCTTGTCACCTCTAGCAAATAAAGGTTTGATAAGACAAAACAGATTTGAATGTGAAATGGTGACTTACACAAAGGCTTTATCACTATAGTCAAATAAAGCTGGTTGAAAGGAAGCAACAAAGAGTACATGCCAAAGGCAGAAAAACCACAGAGTAAATAAAACATCTAAGATGACTGGAATGCAGTATAAAGTATTATAACAGCAGTGTTGACATTGGATAATGAGATTCCAAATTAATAGCGATGTTAATGTGCGAAGTATATAGAACTGCAAAGGTAAGAGCACTGATATCCTGGTGGAAATACATCTTTTGAGTTTTCTCATTCATTTTTCTACATAGGTTGCAACACCTTTGGATGCCTTTCTAGTTGCACATTTACCATTCAATTATCCAACTGTCTGCAGCAAGTCAATTGTGGAGAACAGTTTCTCTACAAAAACATCATAGCTGTGAGCCGAGTTCATCTTAAATTAAAGGCTAACCGGCTACAGTTACTTAAAGTTCCATATAAGCACAAGGAACCAAAATGGCATGAAGGAAATTACAAAAGTATCTTCTGATAAAAAACTTGTACCAAAAATTTGCAAGACAGCATCAATATTGCATGTTGATGATGTGTGTATAAACACTATAATATATGTCCAACAATGCACCAAGGAAAAGCCTGAGTGAATTCTTTTGACCAACTAGTAAGAAATAATGACTACATTTCTGATATGAATGAAAACAGACAGTTAAGTGCAGATACAGGCAGGTAGAGGTAGTGCATTAAAGTTGAACATAGTTGGAATGGACAAGATTTTTTTTCAATCATTAGACTAAAGAAACAAGAACCAAACCTTGTTCCAACCCCAACCATAGAGTTTTCCATCTGAAGTAAGTGCCATGGTATGTCTCCAACCACCTGATATCTGGAAAATGACAACTCTTACAATATTTAGAAATATAGGAGCACATAAAACATGTGAAAAAGCTTTTAGAAATACTATAGGGATTGTCATCCCATCTCTTCAATAATTGGATCCGTGGAAATAATAACCAAAAGCCTAATAATAAAATGCAAAACCTATCTATACCCTTATTTTTCCCTTGGTTGTAGAACATGCCCTATTTCCTTCTAGTAAGTACTAGAATGATGTGAACATAAAAGATATCTTTTTGAACAGTATGTAAGATGAGAATATGAACAAGTTCACTTTGTAAATATAAAAATAGAGCAACTCACATTATCAAGTTCTTAATATCCACATCAAGTAAAACGGAATAAATGTTGGGGAAGAGGGAGTAATTATCTATTGCACAGTTGACTCACATCATCTGACCAGTGCAATTACACCCATCTAAACAAAAGATTTGCAAGAAATTCAGATATAAACAATCACCCAATAAATATAAAGTGACTTACATTATCAAGGCTCTCTTAGTATCCACATCTACTAAAAATGGACTATAAGTGTGGAAGAGGCAATAATTATTCACAGTTGACTCCCATCATCTTCACCAGTGTAATTACCCCCCCCCCCCCCCCCAAAAAAAAAAAAAAGAAAAAATCCTCTAACACATTATTTTTTTGTTATATATGATTTTCTTGAAGACAGTATCAAGATGAAACTATGAGATTTACAATGAAAAAGCTGAATTTGATTATGTTAAAATCCTTAAGTTTTGGACTAACAGATTATGAAATACAAAACAAAATTTCTATCTTTCCAGCAGTACAGATAATGTAGACAACTATATTTCACACATCGGAGCATTGTGGATGAAATGGAGGCTTGCCTCTGGACACTTGTGTGATATGAAGGTACCACCTCAACTTAAAGACTAGTTCAACAGAGTAGTGGTTAGCCATCCTTGATGTATGGTGGAGTGTTGGCTAGATACATGTTACAGAGATGAGGATGTTTAGATGGAAGTGTGGGCATACTAGGAGTGACAAGATAAAGAATGAGGTTATCCGGGAGTAGGTGGAAGTTGCCTATATGGCAGACAAGATGAGGGAAGCGAGATTGCGATAGTTTGGACATATCGGGAGGAGGTATGCCGACACCCCAATGAGCGGGTGCGAGAGGCTGGTTGTAGAGGGTGTGCGGAGGAATAGAGAGATGCAAAAAAAGTATTAGGGAGAGTTGAATGGATAGCACATGGTGCAACTTCATGTTACCGAGGACATGATTTTCAATTTCAATTATCACACCATTTTGTTGTTGATATTGTTTATTTCTTGTAGACTTTACACTACTTTTGTTATTTACTGCTATGTGTTCTTCAATGTGTTAAGTCTTCTTTTACTTGAATTAACTGCTATGTGTTCTTAAACATTTAAGTCTAGGGTCTTTTGGGAATAACCATCACTTAGTGACCCTTCCCATACCCTACTTAAAGGATTTCACTGGGTATCTTCTTCTTGTTGTTGTATATTTCACAGTCTGTAGCAGCTCCCCTTTGCCTTCAAAATATTTCTTCTTTCAATATAGTCCAAGCTACGCATAGAGGGATAGCTCTCCACATTTTCTGCAGGGATGCTTCTAAACATGCAGATTCCAAACTTCCCACTACATTCCTCAATTTCATAGGACTTGCCTATTGGATTCCAAAATCTTCCATGAACATGAAACAGACCTTCCAATCACAGTGCATAAAATATGATCCACCGATCACATGATTAGGTAACCTTCTTTTTCTAGAATTAACTTTACAGATTGCATCTTTTGATTAAATACATATGGCATTGACTACTCAAGACATTTGCTCTCCAGTAGCTAAACTAAACTCTATTAGAGTTCTGTTGACAATCGTAATGAATCTTGACAGGTCTCTTCAGCAACTGGATGTGAAGAATGCTTTCTTGAATGGGCACTTAAGAGAAAGAAGTCTATATGGTGCCCCCACCAGGTTTTGAAAGGAAGTACAAGTCAAAGATATGCAGGCTTAGAAGATCTCTTTAAGGTCTAAAACAATCTTCAAGGCTTGGATCGAAAGGTGTTACTCAATTTCTGAAGAAGCAAGGGTATGTGCAAGGACAAGCAGATCACACAATGTTTACTTGACATTCAATAGAAGGAAAAACAACAGTTCTTATAATGTATGTTGATGATATCATCATCACAGGGGATGATGTGGTTGAAATAAAAAATCTAAAAGAATCTCTTGCCTCAGAGTTAGAAATAAAGAACTTAGGCCTGAAGAAGTACTCTCTCAGCATGGAGGTTGCATGATCGAAGAAAGAAATTGTAGTGTCAGAAAGGAAGTATGTTCTTGATCTGTAAAAAGAAACTACAGTGAGTGGTTGTAGACCAACTGAAACTCCAATTGATCCAAATCTAACGTTTGTAAAGGAAGGAAAATTGATCGATAGGGGCCAATATCAGATTGATAGGCAAGTTGATTTGTCACGTACTAGACCTGATATTTTCTTTGCTATGAGCCTAGTCAGTCAGTTCATGCATTCTCCACGAGAAGAACACCAAGAAGCTGTGTATCGAATCATGAGGTATCTAAAGAGTGCTCCTGGGAAAGGGCCGTTCTTCAAAAAGAATGAGCAAAGGAGTGTTGAGGCTTATATAGATGCGTACTGGGCTGGTTCATCTATTGATAGAAGGTCTGCATACGTACTGGGATGGTTCATCCATTGATAGAAGGTCTACGTTTGGATACTGTACATTTGTTTGGGGAAATTTAGTGACATGGAGAAGTAAGAAGCAAAATGTGGTGACTCGAAGTAGTGCTGAGGATGAGTATGGATCCATGGCACACAGAATTTGTGAAACATTGTGGCTCAAAAGATTTTTGAAAGAACTAAGAAGACCAGTGAGTTTTCCAATGAAGTTATATTGTGACAATAAGGCTGCCATAAGCGTTGCTCATAATCCAGTCCAGCATGATAGAACAAAGCATGTTGAAGTGGACTGACACTTCATTAAAGATAAGACTGAAAATGGAAGTGTGTGCGTTCCTTTTTGTTCCAACAACCGAATAAGTTGCAGATATTTTCATAAAAGGTCTTTTCAGAACTACTTTTGAGTCCTTTGTAAGCAAGTTAGGCATGTCCGATATTCACATGCCAACTTGAGGGGGAGTGTCGAAGGAGTTGGCACTTGGCATATTAAGTCATAATCGCTCCAAGTATGAGGTGGCAGATTTGACTGTAATTTGCTTGACAAATAAGTTGGCAGATTTGATTATAATCTGCTCTTGTAAATATGGGATTAGACTATAGGGATTGGTTAGTTTATTTGGTCATAGTTGTTCTCTTATACATATTGTATTGCACTATGAATAAATAGATACTTTTTGCAAAAAGTGTCTTACAAGTATAAAGCAAGAACCTTGACAACCCCCAAAAAAGAAGGTAAGTTGTTCTAGAATTCTCCGCTTTGAAAAGTGAGTTATTTAATTCCTTATAAGGATAATAAATGAAGGAGAACACAGTTCAAGCTATATCTCGTCTAGTTCCTATTATCCATGTTTTACATCTTCATGCAGAACCAATGGACATCTCCACACATAAAGTTACTTTGTCAACCGGCTCGTTCTTAAAGATCAGTAATGATGATCGGATTGGTATTTTCAAAGTCATATTTTAAGCACTTCTTACCTGATAAATTTAACAGTCTTTCAAATTTTTAACTCATGATTTTTACACAACTCATAGTAGATCAAGTACTACCTGACAAGGGGGAGTATACTATGAATACATTGAGAGTGCAACAAGATATATCCATGGGAAATAATTTTCCTTTAACAGTTATTCCAGTGTGTGAATTGGGACATGTTAGGCACGTAAGCTATGAAAAAGTCAATTGTTTTCGGATTTTGGCGCCCACATCTCAAGCATGCACAAAATAGACCAAATAAAATCCTACTATGTAAGCAAATTATGGATACATTTTTCTGTTCACATCTTGCATTGGTCAAGTCCTCAAGTATATGTAGTCAACAAAGTGTCTCTTCTTGGAATGCAGCTCATGATTTCATTGGGCTATCAAATTTTTTGCTTGAAAATTAACATATACACTTTCATCTGACTTTCATCTCTTGAAAATTTCGGGTACCTAAAATCTATTACTGGGCATAGGCAGCAATAATATTTTCTTATTTCCTCAATAGCTAAATTAGGGAACTACAGTTTCATAATGTAATGCTTCCGAGATTACCAAGTAGTATTTTTTTAAAAACACAGTTAAAAAATGGTGAATACCATGCAGATAAGCTAACAGAAGTTATAGCCAGGTGCTTTTAACCAAGGAGATGTCAAATTTCAGTAAAAGTCAATGCAGAATACAAATACTTTGTAATGATGTTCAGTCAGATATATAGTTTGGATTATGCAGCTATAAAGCATTAAATAATAACTTGTAAAGATGAACATCAGCAATCCCCAGAAAAGCGGACAATAGAGTGAAACAGTTCCCATTAACTTTCCATCTATACCTCATAAAATGTTGAGCAGAAAGTTTTCACATAAAAGAAAAAGTACCTGAGAAGTAAAACTTCCATGCAAAGCTTGAACCTTATGAGGAGAGAGGTGATCCTCAAAATCACCATGTCCTAGTTGACCATATTTGCTCCAACCATACGTATATAAAGCACCAGAAGAGGATACACAGATAGTATGACGCCAACCACATGCAACAATGAACATCTTTTCTCCCTGTAAATCGAGATATCAGATGAGTAGACGGGGCTAAAAAGGAGTGCCACCAGACTGCAGAAGGTTATATCCAACAGTCTGTACAGAGTGTTACTGAATACCTATCTCAAGAATCAAAGAAGACAAAATAGTTCACTATGAAATTAAACATAAAAAGATCTATAAGCAAAATTCAATATTTCAGCTCTATAAGCGATATATAAAGTCAGCTCCTAGTAAAGGACTACTCTTAGAGGATCAAGGTCATGAGCATATCACTAGATTAGAGATGTTGACTAGGAAGAAGAAGGATCATCCTCTAATAGACATTCGAAATGCAGATATATGATAGTGTGTTCTAGTAGGAGGTAATTTGGTGTCGTGGAAGGGTAAGAAACAATGTCTCGTTGCTCGATCTAGTGCAGATATCAAAGCATGTAACATTGGCTGCAGCAACTTGTGAGCTTGTTTGGATCAAACAGCTGTTGAGAAAGCTAAAATTTGGTGAAATTGGTTAGATGGAACTTGCGTGTGATAATCAAGCTGCCCTTCAAATCTCATCAAATCCGTTTCATAAAAGGAATAAACACATTGAGATTGAGCGTCACTTTGTCACAGAAGAAATGATACTCTCAGGAGATATTGTTACGAAATTCGTGAAGTCAAATGATCAGCTTGCAGATATCTTCACCGAGTCCTTCACTAGTCATCATATTAATTACATCTGTAACAAGCTAGGTACATATGATTTGTATGCACCACAGCTTGTGAGGGAGTGTTAGAAATAAGTATATGCAATCCTACTTAGAATAGAAATAGGAATCCTAGTTGCAAAAGGAGTCCAATGTAGTAACTACAAATACAGTCTCAGTGTAATAGTGTAGATAAACAATTCAATAAAAAAATTCTCCAACATTTCTAAGAAACCCAGAAGAGCATTGAGCAGAACAAGAATTCTGATACAAAAACAGATTTGGAAGCAAATACTCTGTCTATTCCAATTTATTTGTCGTAGTTTGACTTGACACAAAGTTTAAAAACTTTTAAGAGAACTATTGAATCTTGCGGTCTTAGGTCTTAAGCTGACAAGTATAATGTAAGAAAATGCTCTTTAGCATGGCGTGTGGGGACATTCGAATTAAGGAGTTGCCAAATTAGGAAAGAGGCATTCATTTTTAGACAGACTAGAAGAAAGACAATAAAATTGAAAGAAATGAAGAATTAAACTGTGTTGGCTGCCAGCAATACATCTTTTTGAGCAATAACAGATACAGGTTAAACAGATTCTTGCTTACGACAAAACAAAGTCTTAAGCTCAGTAGTACAGTGTTGTCACTGTAATTAATAAATAACCTTATAGTAATCAACATAAACATTCCATAGAAGATGCCTACCACATCGGCTGAAACTTTTTCTGGAACCAAGCGATCATTTCGGTCACCTAAGCCCAGATTACCATATCGACCCCAACCCCAACCATAGAGTTCACCATCTTCTGTAACAGCAGCTGTATGTTCAGCACCGGCAGCAACCATCTTTACGGGTATTCCCTGCAAAAGTGTGTTGTGAGTCAAGTAAATTTCATATATTCTGGTACCAAATCAAATGTGATGCACCAACCAAAGAAAATCAATTTCTTATCAAGCCATTCATCCAGAACGATTCATGTTTTGCCATTCAAGAAAAACCAAAATTTCAATTACAAAAATCAACTATGTCCACCCTTGGATCACTAATAAAGAAGAGGCATATCATCTATATCAGGTTTCGGCTGGAGTTACATGGTGATCTTTGCAAAATGAAAAGCAACAAAGAAATGACAACTCAAATCAAGTAAGCTCACAAAAATACTCTCATTACGTGGGCAATTTGAAGTTTATTACCACCATATGTATAAAGCTATTAATTTACTAGGATACCAAACATACAAGCTAAGTCAATCCATACACTTGGCAAAGAATTAATACCATATTTTATAAGTTAATAGAAATGCTACCAAAAAGTTTGTGAAAGAATAACAATACTAACTACATAACTTGACAAACAATTAGCAAGGAATACCTTGAAAGCTTCAATTTTTCGAGGCACAAGAGAGTCCTCCGTGGTTCCAAGGCCTAGTTGGCCATTTTGATTTCGCCCCCAACTGAAATTGAATGCTCACAGTATTAATACTTGGCATTCCAGTTTCCAGATGAAAAGAAGCAGCTTTAGAAAAATCTTATATTAAGAAAGCATGTCTAAAGTTATCCAAACTAGATTGCTATATCATATATTCAGAAATTACATAATAAGTGTTCGGAAACTAGTCATGAGAAAGATGGGACAGAAAATGTGCAAGGAAGTGATTTCTGTCCTCCTTTTAGTTTGAGCAGGAAGTCGAGACAAAAGGAAATAGATGTCTTTTTATTGGGGAAGAAAGAATTGTATGCTTTCCAAGTAAACATACAATTTGTGAACTCAATACTCTTTTTATTATTTGATAGTTTTGCGAGAACTCTGCCGTTTTGACTGGTAGTTTTTACTTGTTATGTTCATCAAATAAGAGATCTTCAAACTCCTCTGAAACTTCAATGTCATGTTTTAGTTTTTGTGATTCAAATCTTAAGTTGGAAATTTGTGCCTGCTAGCTAGAATGTTACACATAGTTTCTTCTGTTCCAACTTTCTAAAATGGTGGTTCTAACCATCCCAATCTCTTTTTAAGAAGACAGTAAGCACCTTCATTTTCATTCTAGAAATGGCTAAATTCTTGCAGACAATTAATAATTTTTAACTTGAAGTAGCAAAAGGTTGTCAGAGCCACAATTTTGTAGAATAAAAGATTGCCCCAAGTTTGCAGAATCTATTTTGCTCGGACTCTTCAAAAATGCCAACGGGTACGTGTCGGATTCGCCAAAGTAGTGTATTTTTGAAGAATCCGAGACGGGTACGGCATCAAAGGTTGATGAGCTACCAATGTACTTTAAGGAATATAAACAAAAAATGAGACAAGAAACCTCTGAGTTAAGCATTGATAGAAGATTGATGCAGATGGTAAAATCACTGAAGCACCTAATGTCGATTGGATATATGTAATAGCAACACTATCAAGAAAACAAAAACGAACATAAAGTCTTTATCAAAATAAAGAGAAAATAAATGTGCATAAGGTTTATTAGATCCACCAAAACTAGAGCTCAAGAGCAGCACCACCAACCTCTGCACTTCGCCTCCCATGGTAACAGCAAGACAATGGCTATCTCCACATGCAATCTGCTTAATGCGTATACCATGAAGTGCTTTAATTGGTTGAGGAGTGAACAAATCACTGGAGTTTCCATGACCCAATCTCCCAAAATCACCCCTACCATATAAAAAAAAAACCTGCTGATTTTGTCCAAATGCATGAAAACAAAAAAAAATGTACATGCATTCGACATAGAAGGTTAATGTTCTTCATACTTCCATCAAACAGATTTTTTTTGGTACGATACAGACACCTATTATTGGACAAATCAGAGCACTCGCATTTCTGCTTTCACAGTGAAAACCATGAAGAGTTGCCAAAATTGTTGTCTGGGAAAACTAAAAGCAAGTTCAGTGATAAGACACACTATTCATAGGTAAAACACTCATCACGAATCTACATATATTGGATAATGAATGGCAAACTGAATTTTGTAACGGGGTTCTGCACCTTTAAGAAATGTTAATTAAGAACTTCAGCATGAACTTTCCATCATCATTCTTGAATCCATCAAGATTTCTAGATTACCGTTTGGCTTCTACTTCTTTTCATCTATCATGGTCACCACTAAAATAAATCTGAAATGGCATAGAGATCAAGGTCTCCACTATTGGAAACAGGAACGCACAGTAAAGAATGGTTGGTTTTGTACCTGGTCGTGAATAGTTTATGAAATGGCATAGAAATCATAGCATGGTCAAACAAAGGGAGTAATATCTAAACAACAAAAGTATTAAGAATTGTCATGTATATTCTAACAGCCAAATACCTGAGGCAACATATTTTTAATAGCTAATACCAAGAATTTACCAGTTATCAACTTTCACACAGATTCTAAATTCCATCATAATAATGCATTAAATAGAAATATTTGATGGAAAGAAAGCCTACCATCCCCAGCTATAGACTTGCTTTAAGGCCTCCGAGTAAGCAGTTGTATGATCAGCTCCGCAAGTGAGAGATACTATTTCCTGCCCATCCAATGCACTCACCTGAGTTGGAGAAAATCGATCTTCAGCATCCCCAAGGCCAAGCTGACCATCCTCTCCTCTTCCCCATGAGCAAACAACATTTCCAGCTGCAATTACATTGATTACATCTACTACCCATCACACAGAAAAGCTTGATAATTTGAGTTGGTAGCTTAAGTACTAAATCAAACTCTTCTATTATGCAGTACTGCCTGCTAGAACAACAGCATACTAGTGTGATCTCACAAGTGGGTAGGATGTATGCAGATTGCAGAGCTTATCCCTACCTTTTGTGGGGTAGAGAACATGTTTCCGATAAACCCTTGGCTCGAAAGAAAAGAGAATTGAAGCATGGTAGCATGAAACAATGACAGAAAAATAATACAGTCTACTCCAAGTTTAAATTAAAAATAAGGTATCATGCAACAAACCATAATTAATTGATTGGAATTGTTATATGATAACATTTTGAAACCAGCTGAAATTAAAAGAGACATGTTTGGGATCCAGTTCGAGTCGGTCTAAGTTTATTAATTATGCTTGGGTTAATCAGTACTCCAGAAGAACTACCTGAAGCTAGCAACTGCAGTCAAACACCGAGTCATAGCATCTATATGTGGGAAGGTGGGAAATTTATGCATCAAGTTTGCCAGAACAGAGGCAGATACCATTGCATATCTGATGAAAATGGAGCAAGGGAAAGTTGCAATCAGAAAACAACCAGCTGTTCAATCTGTATCAGGTTTGGAAAACAAATTGAATATGAAGATAACAAATTTAGAGATTCTCACGAATTTTGACCATGCCAGTAGTAAAGGCAATGAACATACCGACTTTTACTTATAAACGAGGTAAGCTCATATCATGGAATGTTAGGGGTCTAAATGGAGAAACAAAAGAAGAGTCCTTAGGTCTTTGATTCGGAAGTGGGTGGATTATGCAGTTTCGGCGGCTGATGGAACTCAAGGACGTGTCACAAGAGTTGTTTGTCAGGCTAGGAACTTCTGAAAGGAATTGCCTCTGTTTCCATTTCCAGCTCCTGCCTTAACAATGATTTAAAATGGGAACTTTGTGGTGTTTATGCTCCTTTAAGCAGACGAGCAATGTATGGCTTGAACTATCAGCAATAAGAGGTTTATTAGATGATATGTTGATCGTGTGAGTTGACTTCGATGTCACAAGGCTTCCTTGTGAACGCAAGCACAACCAGAAGATTACAGTCAGCATGAAAGAATTTTTTGAGTTCATAGAGGAACTTGAATCAATGATCCTCCACTTCAGGGATGCCCTTACACTTGTTCCATGGAGTAAAACACCACTACTGCTTCGCGGATGGTTAGGTGTCTGCTCTCAGCTGACTGGGATGACAAATCAGCTCCATCAGACAAGCTGTCTGATGCAGAACAGAAAAGAGCAGAAAATTCAATGGAACAGTTACTAAAATGGCAGGGAAATATAAGAAGTTGGACTAATATTAGCTAATTACAGTTAGGGTATATTTCATAGATGAAAGTCATTAAAAGAAGAACATTACAATATATAGTATTCTCAACGCTAGATGATTTGTCATGCTCCTCCTTAAGAGATAAAGAAGGTAAAGAACTATTCTGCAGAAAAAGGTAAAAGGACTGGATAGGGACCCTTCTAGTAATTATGGGGTCTAATGTGTAGATAACATGCCTTGAGCTAAGAAGGTATGGAGGACTAAACTGTCTATCCAACTAATGATCTTTTAACTGACTAAACGATTATGTATCACATTGCAAGCCTAAGTTACACCTCCCATGAGCTTCTATCTGCTGTTCTGGATGCTCCTCAACCACAATCTGCATCACTGTCTCGCCAAAGCCTTTCTTAGACCTTACACCTATTGTTCTTCAGCTGGACAATGGAAACATGACAGGTCTTATTTTAAATTTGAAAACGTGTGATAGGAAGAAAAGGGTTTCATGGAAGTGGTACATGGGTGGTGAAATTCATTCCAGATTCGGGGCCAGAAAGGGTTTTTTTTCCGCAAATAAGCTGAAAATGTCTTGAGGAATTAAGAGAATGGAACAGAAACTGTTATGGTAATCTGGAAAAGAGAAAAGCCAAGGCCTTAAAATCAATTCAACAAGTAAAATTGCATAAACTGGGGAATACAGTGAGAGAGAATTGTTGTACAAGGCTGATTTATCCATGGAATTAGAAGAAATTTCTTGGAGACAAAAATCCAGGTGTCTTTGGCTTAAACAAGGGGACAAAAACACTTTTTTTTTCACAAAAAGGCCAATGCACACAAACGTTAGACATTTGGCCAATCGCACCCCTTCTTTAAGGACGTTGTCTTAACCATTCTCATTTAGGGCAAAATAAGGCTAGACATTTGGGAACTCAGGCTAGAGGAAAATTTGGGTTGCTTCTCCTGGCAGCAAAAGTAGACCACTGTTCTCGCATTTGAGTACTTCCAGCATTCCCTTTTTGACAATTCTTTTATCCAATACTCTGATGGATTCAATAAGGGGCTGACTAGTTTGTGGTAGAAAATGCAACTTAAGTGGCTAGTGGTGGTTGACTCAAGAAAGAAGGAGATCCATGAATCTTATGCAAGCTGGATTCTGAGAAAGCTTATTATTATATGTATTGAAATTTTTTTGACTTCATATCTTAAAGGTGAGTTTTGGGGACAAGTAGAGAGATGAATCAAAATTTGCATTTCTATCACCAGATTCTTAACTTTGGTGAATGGGCGTCATGTGTTTTTTTGGGAATTTGAGGGGTTAAAATAGGGAGATCCATCATCCTTTATCTGATACAGTAAAATGATGGATCCGACCGTCATTGGGGGTTTATTGAACGGATTTTCAGTTCTTCGTTTAGAGAGGGGATAGTAATGTGACGGTTCCACATATCTTATTTACTAAACGATACTTTGATTTTCCGTGATGCAGAGGTTTCAGACTAGATTACTTCAGACAAAATTTTATTTAATTTTCGGTTGTATCAGAACTCAAAATCAATCTCAAAAAATGTGAGATCACTCTTGCAGGAGAAGGAGATAATACTAAAGAGATTGATTTGTAAGGTGGGTAATTTTACAGACTGTATATGGTCTACCATTGCATGCTTCGGGAAAGGCCTGATAGTGCGCAATCCGATAATTGAGAAAGTAGAAAAACAATCAGAGGGTGGCCAAAGAGATACTTGTCGAAAGGAGGGAATAGCGTATTACGTGAGCTTATAGTGAAGGAAGTGTTGCATAGTTGGACATACAGGAGAGGGAAGAAAAGTCTTAAGGGCATGGAATATTCCTCTTTAGCAAAAGGGACATCTATTGCACCACTTGTCTTATGAGAAACTCATATAGTTGGCTCATTAAAAATCACACATCACAATTAGTATTCCTAGAACCAACTCGCCCTTTCTGATTGTCTATCTAGAGTGATAAATAGTGTTGTGGTGTAACTGAATCATTAGTCCTTTGGAAGATTCTTTCCAAAATAAGCTCAAGAATATGATATTTCTATCTGTGGCAACGAGGGAGTCCACGTAACTGGTAAATACTATCTAAAAACATTCAAGCTACTTATTGAGCTATAAATGAATGACTTGAGGACATAATACGCATATTTGTTGTACCTATAAACCACCAAAATGGTATCTTTGCCTTCAAGTAGACTTTCCACATTAAAAGCTTACAATCCCAACCGTTATTAGAGTGGTTGCACGTTGCAACAGCTCTATATAAAATACTTCTTTTTGTGATAAATGACACATCCTAGTACCATTATTTTGTAATGTCTTATTACATAGTGGACCCATAAAATGCATATGCTATAAGATTTTGTATATTGTATATAGAGATGACTGGAAAAACAAAAAGAGAATTCCCAAAAATAGGATTTTGTATATAGGGATTCCCTCTATAGATTTGCCTTCTTTTCATTTTTTTTTCAAAAATGAGATATTCAGTCCATTTCATTCAAGTAATGGAAGCCTTGGAACAACGATAAAATTGTCTCTCCGTGATCTATAGTTAACGAGGTCGAGTCGTGAAATCAATCACTAATACTTACATTAAGGTAGACTACAATCATCCAGGGGCGTATCTACATAGTCTTGGACACCCTTCGTCGGAAAACCATACCGTATATACAAGTACAATAATATACAAAGTGGTTAAATATCATATTTTGGATATCTTTTACACAATAAGGTGTTATAGCCTACTGATTTAAGGTGTCTTGAAAGAGACAAGCGTTTAGCCTGAGATCCGATCCGAACAATCAGACGAAGGAGCGGAGCTTAGAGTCTTTACTTTATGTAAAACGCATATTTGAGTTCAAATATCATATTTTGGATATCTTTTACACAATAAGGTGTTATAGCCTAGTGATTTAAAGTGTCTTGAAAGAGACAAGCGTTTAGCCGGAGATCCGATGCGAACAATCAGTCGAAGGAGCGGAGCTTAGAGCCTTTACTTTATGTAAAGCGCATATTTGAGTTCAAATCTAGTTCGCAGCATTAAGCCTTTCTTTTTTGCACTCATTCATCCAAAAGAAAAAATGCTCAAAAAAATTCATGTATATTACCTAATTTTTTTCAAAAATTTTCATATATATTAGGTAGCATAATTTTAAAATTTCTACTGCACTCATTCTTTGTGAAATTTCCCATGACGCCATTCCAATCATCACACACACAAGACCTTACTTTTGGTGCACCGAACTGCCCCCTTTTTTTATCCATTCCATTTATATTGCTGTATATAGTTCATGGAGTAAAAAAATCTTCAACAAATACAAAAATTTTTAAAGAAAGCATTTCAGAGTTCTCCTTTTGTCAGTCCACCCTATAATTATTAGGGAATTAATTATTTAGATGTTTTTATTTTTATGAAGATATAAGCAAATATCACTTTTATTTAAAGTATTTTGGAAATATATCGCTCATTTAAATTATAAAAATTCGCACAAGGGTTTTGATTTAGAAATTAGAATTAAATTAGGATGAAGGGCGTTGATCTGTTGTGGTGGGAACAAAAGCCCAAATAAAAGATGTGATAAATGTGAAAGCAGAGATTACGATTTTACCCATAGTATATTTAATAACGTGGACCATTATTGTCCATGCAAATTCTAAACACCTTACCCAATACTCAATCCCTCTCTTCATCATCTCTGTACTGTTCATCAACATTACTTGCAGAAGAGACGAAGGAAGCAGGAGCGGAGCCATAGATAATTTTTTTTTATGTATATTCGAATCCCTTCTACTACTATGTAGGTTTATCTCTACATATTTTGAACTCTTATTGAAAATCATATTAAAAGGAAGGGTGAAAAAAGCTAACCACCTGGAAGATAAACTAATTTGATACGAGAGTTAAGAAAGAAAGAAATGGAAGGATGAACTTACAGAGAAGAGCAACGGAGTGACTAGCTCCAGCGGAAATGAGAAGCACTTTCCGAATCGGCCTAACTGCTGTATCACTATTGCAATCACCACCTCTTCCGTCCGCCATTTTTGACCTAATGTACCTTCTCTGTATTAATTAAAATGTGGAAAGATGTGGAATTTTTTTTATGGAAGGAGTAGAGAGCATGGAAGTGGGTACACACTGAATTTATACTAGTGATAGAGACGCCACATGTTCCTAACTCCTCTCCTCCCACACACACATGTGGTAAGTCGTGACCTTGCACATGGGACCCACCTTTTTTTTTTTCAATCAGTATAGTGTGAATTTTACTTAACACTTTTACTAAGCACACCAGGCGATATTTCACCATCTTTACACAATTTTGCAAGGCTTTTTAATATTAGATAACTAAGGAAATGAAGAAACAAAACTATTATATTGCTCGGAAGATTGTTTGCCTTTGTCAGTTGATTTTCTAAGTATGATGTTCTTTATTTATATTACTCTGTTTTACAAAGAATAATCTAGTTTAAATTAATATGAAATTTAACAAAATAAAAAAAAATTGGATTTCATGGTTCTAAATTAAAGTTATATCAAATTTACAAAATTGTACTTTTGATCTTGTGACCTAAAATAATGTGGAAAGGTGAAATTAAATGTTACAAAAAAAGGTAAATTCTTTTCGAAATAGACTAAAAATAAAATAGGATCATTCTTTTTTAAACGGATGAAGAACTAAATTAAAATCTATTGTGTAAATAATAATCATTACATAAGCCACTAGTACTTATAAACAAGCCCTTGTTATAAAATTTAATACATGCCTAGAATATTCCAAGGTCTTTCAAGAATTCTTCCTAGATATTCTAAAGTTTTTTCAAGAAACTCTCCATTACTCTAAAAAATCTTCCAATAAATAATAAATGCTTATCGCGTAAGCTTCCAAATAGGTAATTTTATGTCACATGAAGTCTATGTGGCAGGGTGATATGACAGGTCATCACACTATCCCCTATATAATGTGGAGATGATCGTGACACATTGATAATGCATTAAATTCTCAAATCTTTTCTTTAAGTAGCAAAAAGTCTTCATACTGCTCCTATGTGGCTTTTTTTGGTGATAGGAATATGGCAGTAACTTTTTGCCCTTGTTTTCGCCTACACTCACAGTCAGTCAATGATATTTTTATCTCTCGACTATGCGAGGTGGTGATAGTAATAAGTGCACAACTCGATTAGCCTCTGTATGGGTCATATTTGTTTTTGTGGTATGAAGAATCTTTAGATATGGAGGCATGTCAAGATTGTACATGAGATCTTACCCACCTTGGAAAGGATCTTAAATGGACCATCATATTTGTGAAATAGATTGTGGTGCATGTCTCGTTGCGTCTTGAGCTGTCTTGGGGTAAACATTACCATGACCATGTCCCAACTTTACAGTCTTTGGGATGCCTCTTGCGATCCACAAATTTCTTCATCCGCTTAGCTAGCACGTCATGAACAATCTTAGTAAGTCTTGGAAAAGCACAACCATGAATCATCCACCACGCTAAAAGATGAAAGTTGTCTTCTTCATTCTTAAGATTTTTCAATCTTAAAGATTTCTTCATTCAGATTGGTTAGAAGAATCTAGATCTAAATACCCTCTCATGTAATAACTAAGACTATCTTCTTTAGCCTTAGAACTTTTAAGAATACCCTTTCACGTAATAACTAAGATTATCTACTTTAGCGTTGGAACTTTGAAGAACATCCATTTTTTAAGTTGTTTCCATGAATATATGTGTCATACATTAATCTAGTGTGCAATTTAATGTTATTTTTATAGTAAGACATTTCACAAAAAAATTCTTAATAAGTGTTTGTGCTTCTTGTAATTTATATTCATGGTTAAGAAGAATAAAAGTTAGGAAAATTTGAATGATAGAAAAAAAAATCTCAGTCATATTTTCAACAACCGTTTTAAACATCTAAATTTTTCTTATTCAATAAACTATCACAATGTGATTTCTCATGTCATGATAAGACCAATTACACCTCACCAATATGTAAGTCTAACACTTCGCCCTAAGCGATAAGCAACGGCTACCATACGGAGGATAACCAATAAGAATCAAAATCTAAAAAGAAAGAGAAGAAATAGAGATCAACTGAAATATTACGAGAATCATCCCTAAGACCTGTTATCAGTCAGAAATCGAGCATATAATCAAAATAAAAGTATAAATCTCTTACACATACAATACAAGTAGATTTTCTGTATGAATACAACATCAAGACTTTCCTAGCCAAGAGAAATGTAAATCGGTAACTTCATATGCCAAGAGTTAACCCAAGTCTCCGAATCCCAAAGTTACTTGGCACTACTTCAAGTAAATTGCGAGAACCCGTACCATGATATACAAAAGGGTAGTATGAGTACCAACAAGCTCTACTCTGTAAGCATTGGCCGACTGATCTCCAAGATAAAAACAAGTATAGTTAAAAGGTAATAAGGAAAGTACAACACAGGTAACTAAACATGAGATATAATAAGCTAGACATGCAATACAGAGCTGAAATCATACATAAAGAATAAGGAAACGAGTCAAGAATGTAGCTGGAAGCGCAAGCCAACAACCAAATCACAAGCAAACTATGATACAAGAGTCAACAACCTAAGTTCACAATCATTAACATATACAAATATAGAAAAACACATCAACTATTAGATTAACAAAAAATGAGTAAAAATATAGTCAAACAATAACCTAACCGAACTCCATAAATCGGGACCTTACAAAAAACAAACATAACCCAATCGACCCCCACAAAATCTGAGGATGCAAACAACAATCAATTATACTGGTGATATGTGACACATATGAATGCATGATATACAGTGGAACCATTAGTAACTAAGTGTATACACTTACCTTTCCAGTCATCGAGGTAGGACCCACATAGCTCAATCATCATGTAAAATGAAAGACATGGCTAGAGGGACTCATACGAGATACGAAAAGTCTATATACATTGCTTGAGCCTGAATCCAAGTCTTACAACAAGTCATCTCCATCGTGGTACTATAGGAATGAGTAGCAAAAACCATGTATGAAAAGGCGTTGATGGGTCAGCTAGTCAAGTAAAAGTTGACCACATCCTATATGCATCTCAAGTTGCAAGTAGGAAAGGAGTACGTCTGAAAGGCCTCATAAATATCAAAAAAATAGTTTAACAAGTGATTAGGTCGGTACAACTCTCGTCAATTTCGTTTAAAATAGTATTCGAGTGAAAAGTGTATTTGTCCATGTATGATAAATATGCACCAACAACAAAAAATAATGAACAACAAATTCAATGCATGTCATCACAAACATTCAAACGAGGCACTTATAATAAAAAATATAAAATCAACCCTACCACGCTACCAAAGTGTAGTACTAACGTGAAATTCAACTACTCTTTAAACATCCTCAAGCCTTATAGTATCAAAACAACTCAAAAAATTATACTAGGCTTACCTCTAAGCGACAAGTGAATGGATCAAAAAGAACTTTCAAATCAATAAAGGGGAGAAATAACACAAAGTACAATGTCGTACATCAATCACATCACTCCGGTCTGTGGTTGAGCATATCTAATGCCAACCTACGAGTATAATGAGTCACCTAGGTCTCAAACACTTACCCATGATATACAAGCCTTATAAGGAGGACGATAAAACAAACTCTAAGACATCTAAGGCTCAACCCTAGATCAAGGCCACAAGTATCAATTCTAACAAGGACAAGCATTCTAAGGCATAATACAAGTAAGGTTACAAGCCTAAACTAAGGATCCCAATATTGAAAATAGGCCTAAATCTCCTATGGGTTTCACAAAAAGATAGAATAGTAGATAGAGAAGTTATACTCAATAAATATAGTCCTAAATCATGTGGAATTCATGTTAAGACTTATCTAAAATCCCTATTAAGAACTTAGACATAAGCCTACCTCAAAGCTGATCAAACGCACTCCAATCCACAATACAAGAGCTATATACTTTTAAAACAACTGTGATCACCGCTATCAATCACATTGCTGGTACATTTTTTTAAACACCAAATTCACAATAATTTGAGATGGACAAAAAATTGAATCCCTCACTAAAAATTCTAAAACTGATTGTGTCAAAGGACCCTAATTGACTTATACGAGCATGTGTCCAGAATGGGATTTAATTTGATGCCCAAAATAATCTAAATGAGAATATGCAATTAATACCGCTAGGATCTCGACACCCCTCATCTATAATTCACCATTAAAGAAATATGGCTTACCATTCGGGGTGAGAATTACCTCAAAATGATATTTCCCGCACTTCCCCAAGCACTCCAGCACATAACAATGATAAACACAAATACCCAAAACTTGAAATCTCCCAATTTAGAGCTCCTTAGTTCCCAAAATTGAAAGAACACTAAATGGGATTGAACTGATTCTTGATTGGTATTTAATTAAGCATATCAGTCTACAGATCTTTGCAAACACGGAGGAAGGGCTGCAAATGTGGTGGGTAAGCCCCACCAGCCTTTGTGAATTTGACACTTAGCACACGGACACAGAAGTCAGTCATCATAGGCATTTGCAAACATAGAAGGCTACTCGCGATTGCGATGTCGAAAATCTCAACTCTCCATGGATGCGGCCATAGGCGCATGAGCATGAAGAACAAATTACAGTAGCACTAGCTGATGCAAATCAGCTAACTTGCTGAAAGAAGAGTTCTCTGATGAGGTTCCCTATATTCATTCAGAACCCCATGCGAGCAAATGAAATATGCTACCCCATCAAATTCAACATTCTAAACTAAATAATGTTCATCCAAAATGTCATACTCTGAAAACTAGTAGGCTAAACTAGAGTTTTTAGCGCACGCCAAGTTAGATAGAGCAAAGAGGGGGGGGGTCCTGTCAAGTCGGTCCGCTACCGCCTTATATTCCTATTTATAAGCCACAACCTACTTCGACGTTTCCAATTTTCCATAGAGGAACTTCTTCCTGCGTCTGCTTCCACTCCAACTCGAACAAAAAACCTCTTCCTCATCTTGACTCATGGTGTCTTCATCAGTGAGTAAATCCTCATCATCATCCGCCGTAAGATAAAAGAACATATCCTTAGGATGTACAACAACTCCACTATTCTCCCTTTAAAGTAGGGGTCATGAGGATTAGAGTCGTAAACGTACCTCCCAGTAACTAAAGTATAGGGTTTCATGTTAAAACATCAAAGTATGACCTCCAAGGAGAGATCCACAGAGGGAACCACGCCTCTTGGGTCAAGCCATGCCTCATGGTTGAATGGACATAGGTCAAGCTTCAAAACCTCGATCCACGCTTCACTAGCACGAGCCCTAGGTCCACCCACTGTCCATCAGTGAGGATCGTGGCGGAGGCCTGAAACTGCTTTTTGGTAGTTACACTTAAGGGAATTTTGGGGATTTGTGGTTTCAAGTAATACTAAATGATGTCATTTTACACTAAATTAGACTAAATATATAAGGTTTTTAAGTTACCAAATTAATTCATCCAATCCATTATTCTAAAACTCCAAAATAACTCATTCTCTCTTAAAATTCAAGAAAGAAGACGAAAGAAGTTGGAGTTAGGGATTTAAAGAGAAAGGTTTTCTAATCAAATTCATTGGATTTCATTGCTAAGGTATGATGAATCTTCATCCATATATAGCCTTCATTCATAGAGTCCCTTCAAAACACAACTTCAAAGGTTAAAATTCCCCAAAAGCTGGGGGTTTGACTCCAAGTCATGGAATCCTTTCAAAAATGATTCTAATAATTTAATAACGTTATATTATGATTGGATTGATGATTCATTATGGTTTTTATGTTCGAATCCCAAAAAATCCATGAAATCCCTTTCCCAATTATGATCTTGTGATGTGGGTTTGTTGATAGAAGAAGGATATTATGAGATTATGCTTGTAGTAATTTAGTTATTTTAATCGTGTTATTATCCATGTCTTATGTAGTAATACTAGATATTTTGGTTCAATGTGATCTTAGATCCTTGAAGGGTAAAATATGAGAATTATGTACGATTATGACATTTATATATGTGATTTAAGAACACTTCGAGAGTAAAGTGATTATGATTATGATCTTGTTGTGTGTTGTTGAAAGGTTATTCTCAGTTACACAGCTATGTATGAATATGACATATTGTGAAAGATTTTCTCAAATATGATGATTCTAAGGTTGAAAGGCTATTCTCACCTTTTAAATCTAGCTATCTTATGAATTATGTTGGATTACGTGTCAAGACATTCTTCCATGAATATGAACGTAAGTCAAAACTTAATATGAACTCCGTGAGAATAAACACTTAGCATCGAGTGGATATTGATACTAGATGGAATCTCTCACATGAGTTGATGTCAGCTTTCTAAGAGAAATCTCTTGAGATGGATGCCCTCACGTGAGTTGAGGTCGAATATCTAGTAACAATCTCCTTGTACCATAACTACGTGCACCCTTAGGTCATTGAGATAGTGGATCCACCAAAGATAAGATAATGGTTCTACCTTAGGCAAGTAGGACGAACCCTTTTTGGTGCAGGGTAGACACCAAATTCCATGTTAATCTCACATGTTCTATGTCGGTTAAGGCTTATTCCCACTATTACAAAAATTATGAATTATGAACTATGACTACTCAAGAGGCTTTACTTAGTATGGATGGGATAATGGGATCTTATTCATGCATTGCACAAGTATGCTTTGAGGGTAATTATGATATGTTCTTCTTATGTTTTGATATGATAGTCTATGTAATGATGTATGCTTAACTTGGATTGTTGTTATAAGTTGTTTTCCTTGATATGATTGACTAAAAGTGAATGTTCCCTTGTCTTTGAGAAATAAGTTAAAAATGAGAACAAAAAGGATGAATATGAATGAGGGCCTAAAGTGGCTTGCTTAGCATGGTTGGGATTATGGGGTCTTGTCCATGCCTTGCACAAGCTTATCTTAAGGTGACTCATGAAGTGTTTCTTGTCACGCCCGAGCTATCCCCGAGATGCGTACACGAAACTTAGAACCACAAGTGATCCCAAGCTAACCCTGCTATCATGATCATGAGCATACTAAAGATAATAAACTTATGTGGAAGCTAAATCATAATTAAATCTTAAAAGATGGGGAATACCCATATTATATAATTGATATATTTGAAAACAATGAGTTTGATACAAAGGAAATATTAACTTAATACTAAGCTGAATCTAACTATGTCTGAAATAAGCCTCTAAACTGGACTAGAAATACTAGGAAAAGCCCCAGCTAATTCTAGCAAAAACTGAAAATAAATGACTAAATACTGAAATGATACTCATGACTATTGTCCTCGGAGAATGAGGACTCACCACTAAATCTGCTAAACTGGAGATCGGAAAATCGATCTATGCGTGATCTGGATGCTGAGAACCTAAACCTACATCACGAGAAGATGTAGAGCACGTATGCGTTAGTACTTGAAAGGTACTGAGCATGTAGGATAGAGTAAAACTGAAATAAAATAACTGAATAAGCACAAAAGCAAGTATAATAATTTGAACATGATATACTGAATTTCTGAGCTAACTGAATGCAATGACCAATTTATAACATGCTGAAATTGAATACTGAATATACTGATAAATGGTCAATGCAGGGATTTTAACTGAACCGTGGGAGCTACTAAATAACAGATAATAAAATCACATGAGCTAAATGTGAAGTTCGATGTATACGCCCCATCGATAGGACCCAATATACCCTGCTAAAGGTATAAAGACATGCTGGCGTGATCACTAAATTGATTGCCCACAGAACGGACTTACAACCTACTTAGCTAGTAGTTCTGGGACTATTGGGTACGCTAAACCCTAATCCAACTCAGTATTATGCTACTCCCAATGAATTTTGTAAATTTACTGATTATGTCTGAGTTTCTGTAAATACTGGATAGCTCAAAACTGAACATGCAAACTGAGAATACAACAATTAATATGGTAGTTATGCATTTATAACTGAGGCATGTATATCTGAAGTGTCTGAAATATCTGACCTAGCATGTGTAATTCAAGAACTAAAGAAATACAAAGCTACGGTTCTGAAATTCATGCGATAATATGAGTAATAACATGATAATCTGATTTGGAACATAAAACTAATAAGTTCATGAAGTTATGTTGAAGTTCTAGAAACCCTAGGTCTAATTATGATATAGGAATCAAGAATCTGACTGAAAACTAGGGACCCAATGGGTGAAATAAAACCACTAGTAAAATCTCACATACCTGGTGATGAAATCCACAGAAAAATACTTAGATTTCTGGGCTGGAAGTGCGGGAAACTTGTTTCGTTCTTGAACTAGAGTTCTTGAGTTTTTTTTCCTTTCTTGCTTCTAGTTTTCTAAGGCTTAAACGACAAAAATATGATAATTTAGGCTCAAAACGACGTAACTTAGGGTTTCAACAAAGTGGTAAAGGTCTAAAAGACACCTGGGGAAGTTGTTATCAGGCCAAACGACGGCCATGACTGACGGTCCGTCGTTTGACCATTGCCCCGTCGTTGGGTCCGTCGACTAGGCCTGTTCGACAAGCCTTTTCTAAAATGGGCATTACGTTTTACTCGGAGGTTTGATTTTAGAAAGGTCGGTGGCTATGGAAAGATAATTCAATTATCTGTCTGCGGGTAGGTCATGAGATGCCTAATTCATTTTGTGCTAAGAGTTATGACCATTTGAAGTATACCCAACTGAATTTCCCCTCAACTTTTTGCAAATTTTCCACCTACGGACTGTGTTGGTCATCCGTAGCTCTTGTCAGAGAGTGGGGTGAATGGGGGTCTTGATTGAAGGTCACGGACTACGGACCATCACCTTACCTACAGATCGTGAGTTCGTCTATCGTCCAAGACTTAACTTATTTTTCTGGGCTAAACTTTTTTGGGAGTTTCTGATCCCATCGACGGTTGTGCAGGACAGACTGTGGGTCAGGCTACGGTCTGTCGATGCCACTGTTGGTTGCACCTACAGATTTTTTTCATGTAAAGCTTGTTTTTGGTGTATTTTGGCTACGGGGTGTTACATTTGTCTTATGTTATGCTAAACTAGATTGAATTGATTATGTCTATGAATAAGTTATTATCTCTTATGCTTATAGCCTATATCTTATTACGATGTCTCTTTGTAACGACCTAGACCGTTGTGGTTGGCACCCACATTAAAATTGGTGAGAGAACCACTACTAGCAACCAACAAAAGAAAGAATCAAAAGAACTAATACATTTAAGTTATGGAAGCAAGTTAAATAACTAAAGGTAAGGTTCCGTTACTAAATAAAGATCTATTAACTAACTAACAATGTGGAAGATAACCTTGATCCTGAAAGTCAATGTACCAAAACTAGAAGCAGTAACCAAGTCCAACAAGAATTCTTTAATGAATATCTAACTAAAACAAGGTCTAGGTCCAAAAATGGTGGACATAGACTAAAGAAAATTTCATGATAGCCCGAATGATGTGGCTCACCCTAGAACTCAAAGCGATCACCGATCTCCTAAGTGAGGTTTGTCAACAGTCGCGTGAAGATGCCCTGTACTCAATAAAAAATAAAAGCAAGTGCAAAAGCAGTATAGAACCACCATGTACTAGTAGGATCACGCGACTATCCCACTAGTGTAACATAACCAAGCAATTTCAGTATTATAATACAAGAATAAATATCATCATATTCAATACTATCATAAGAATCAATTATTCACATGCTTTGGTTCTCTCACGGAACCCAAAGTCAAATTGTTAGTATGCCGAAACGTGGCAATCCAATCTCATTTTTATACTAGAATGTGTCAACTGATCTTAGTTAGCATACCGGAACATGGTAGTCTGATCCAATTTAGACTGCCTAAACGTGGTAGCCGATCCCAATCACACATCAAAATAACAATTCAAGATCACACATTCAAGTCATGATTTCATGGTATTGATATTCATATATCTCATTTCAACATCTATGATCAACGTTGCAACATGCATACATATACAAGTATCATAACAAAGCAAAGCAAGTGTTTATCACGCAATCATTGAATCACAACCATCACCTACGCAAAACAAGCTTGAAACCCTAGACTACTTGATCCTTCCCTTTCCGGATTCATTCCGCTTGTTCGTGGTCTACAAATCACGATTTAGATAAAGGAATCAATAAAGAAAACACTAAATTCCTGGAAAACTAAAAAACTATAAACCCTAGTTCAAACCCATGACCTCAACTAGTTAACTTAGGGTTAATTCCACCATAGGATTTTTCAAGAAATCCTTCCCCATTAATATTGACCCATTTTTAAAGAATTGTACAAAATAAAAAATTAATTTGGGGAGTGAAAGCTTACCTCAAGCTTCAAGAGTGATGGAAAACGAGTTGGAATAGCCCAAGAGTCTTCTCTTAACTCAAAAAGTCAAAAAATGCAAAATAAGGTCGTCTAAGGGTTTTATTATGAATTTTCAACCCGTCATCTCGCTACATCGGCATCCACCCCGTTGTAGAATTGTCTTTGTAGCGGCACTTATCTCGCTTTAGTGGCACAAAGTGAGACAGTGAATTTATCTTGAAAAATCCCAAAAATCCTTTAGTTTTGTCTCGGCCTCGCCCACTATAGTGGTACACATCTTGCTGTAGCGGTAAGAATCCCGCTGCAGCCTCACTATGAAAGGCAGTGAGCTGCTTAAGGGAATTCCAATTCCTCATTTTTACAACATACTCTTAACCCATTACACTAAGAAAATTCTCTTAATGCCAAGATCGATTCCCGATTATCTACTTATCCAAATTTAATTCCGTAAAGTCTTATGAAATCCTTAACCAGTTAACTAACTGATTTTGTAATCAAATGCACATTTAATCCATTCGCTTTTGACCAAGTTTCCCTACACCTTGATGGCTCTAAATTCTTCCAAATCTGGTCAAGGTTGGAAAAATCCTAATACTATGAAAATGTTTTTTCGGCCTCAATTTTTCCCATTGGCATTCCTATAACGACGAATCCGGATCGTTACAATAGATACCAATTTACCCATCACTTTTACCTGAGTGATTAACTAAGGAAGGGTAGGCTAAAAAGGGAAAAAAGTCATATCTAATTCGACTAACAATTTTAGATACTTGTCTCGCATATCCTTCTCGGTCTCCCAGTTAGCTACCTCAACCAGATGATGTTTTAATTGAACCTTCATGGAATTAATCTCATTGATTCTCAATTTACGAATATCACGGTCAAGAATAACAATCGCTTCCTTCTCATAATGGAGGTCATTGTCTAGCATTATTGAGTCCCATTTAATGATATGATCACCATCACTGTGATATCTCTTCAGCATAGACACGTGAAATATGGATGTAAATTGGACAAATTAGGGGATAACACCAATATATACGCCACCGGTCCTACACGTTCAAGGATCTCAAAGGGAACAATATAGCGAGGGCTCGACTTCTCTTACCAAATCTCATTACCCTCTTCATGGATGATACCTTAGGAAGAACATTTTCACCCGTCTTGAATTCCATGTCTCTTAGTTTGTTGTCCGTGTATTTCTTTTGTCTAATCTGTGCAGCTAAAAGTTTAGCTTGGATGCTCTTCACCTTTTTTTGTGCGTCCTTCACTAAGTCAGTCCCCAAAGGTTTTACATCTCCAGATTCGAACCAACCTATGGTCAATCTACATCCCCTCCCATATAATGCCTCAAATGGTGCCATATCATTGCTCGAGTGATAATTATTATTATAGGAGAACTCACGTAGGGGTAGGAACTTATCCCAATGCCCTCCAAAGTAAATTACACAACATCTCGACATGTCCTCCAACACTTTTATACTCCTAAGTGTTGTCCATCTGTATGGGAATGGAAATTGTACTAAAAGTGAGTTGTGTGCCCAATTTATCATGCAACTTCCTCTAAAACTTGGAAGTGAAAAAGGTGCTATGGTATGAGATGATGGAAAGAGGCACACAATGCAGCCTCTCTATCTCATTTACATTAATCATATCCAAATGTTTGGCATTGTAATCCACCCTTACCAAAATGAAATGGGATGACTTTGTTAACCTATCAACTACAACCCAAATAGAATCAACTTTCCCCAAGTTTTAGGAAGACCAACCACAAAATCCATGGCTATATTTTCCCACTTCCATTTCGGAATTGCCATCCTTTGAAGTAGCCCAGTAGACCTTTGATGTTCATACTTCACTTGTTAAAAATTTTGACACTTCGCCACAAACTTCTCAATGTCTTATGTCATTCCCAACCACCAATAAACTCGTTTCAGATTTTCAGATCTCTATATATCTTGGTCACACCCGGGTGAATAGAATAGTGCGAGCCATGAGCATTTGGGATCAAATCATCAATACTTGGAACACATATTTTAACCTTATAGTTGATCATAATATTAGCATCTAGAGTGGTTCCTTGAGACTTACCTATTGTAATCTTTGTTCGAAGCTCATATAAATCTCCACCTTTAAAGTGCTTGGCCTTGATTTCCTCTATGGACTTAGATTCAGCGCTAGCTAACAACCCACCTCTTCTAGAGATGCCAACTGCACGAACTAAGACTCTAAGGTCTGAATCTCCTTAGCCAACAATCGTTTGGTTCTAATCAAGTGAGCTAAATTACCCATACTTATCGCTTTTTTACTCAAAGCATCTTCCACAACATTTGCCTCACCCAGATGGTATTGGATAGTCACATCATAATCCTTGTGTAATTCCATCCATCTTCGCAGTCTCAAATTCAAATATTTTTGGGTGAATACATGTTGCAAACTACGATTATCAGTGAATACCTCACATTTAACTCTATTTAAATAATTTCTCCACATCTTATGAGCAAATACCACCGCGGCCAACTCCAAATCATGAGCGGGATAGTTCCTCTATGCACCTTCAATTGATGCGAGGTATAAGCTATGTCATGCTTGTCCTGCATCAACACTTCACGCAATCAAGTCCTTACCCTCAATTGGTAATGCTAGAATGGGCGCGTTAGTCAAAAGAGTCTTAAGCTTTTGGAAGCTCTCCTCATATTTTCCGTCCATTCAAACGGTACCTTTTGTTGGTCAGATTGGTCAAGTGAGTAGCAATTGAAGAAAAATTCTTAACAAAACGATGATAGTAACTAGCAAGTCCCACAAAACTCCTAACTTCACTCACCAAACTAGGTCGTACCCAACTCTCAACCACTTTAACCTTTTGGTGATCTAAGCTTACCTCTTCTTTTGACACAACATGCCCCCAAATGCAACCAACTTCAACCAAAATTCACACTTGGATAATTTTTCATATAACTTTTGCTTTCCAAGGATACCCAAAATAGTACGAAGATGGTTGGCACGATCTTCTTCACTTTTCAAATGTACCAAAATGTCATCGATAAAGACTATCACAAATGAGTCAAGAAAGATCTTGAATACTCCATTCATCAAGATCATGAACGTTGCAGGTGCATTTGTCAACCCAAATGAGATAATAAAAAATTCATAGTGCCCATAACGGGTCCTAAACGCCGTCTTGGGTTTATCTTCAAGCTTAATATGCAATGGTGGTACCCGGATCTTAAATCAATGGTAGAAAAGTTCGCTGCACCTTGTATTTAATCAAAAAATTATCTATCCTAGGCAAGGGGTACCATTTTAGATAGAGATCTTATTCAATTGTCGGTAATCTATGCACATCCTCATGCTACCATCCTTCTTTTTAACAACAAAACCGGAGCACCCCATGGGGAAACACTAGGAAGAATAAAACCTTTATCAAGAAAATCTTGGATTTGAGACTTAAGATCTCTGAAATATGGTGGAGCCATGCTATATGGAGGGATAGAAATAGGGCGCGTACAAGACTCTAAATTAATACAAAAATATATGTCTCTATGCGTAGGCATGACAGGCAAATTATTTGGGAAAACATCCTTTAATTCGGACATCACCAGAATAGACCTAATGGATGGAGCTTCAATCAACATCCCTAACATGATCCAAGTAATCTAAACAACCTTGCTCTACCAATTTACTAGCCTGGATGGAGGATATAACTTAACTTGCTTAGACTAGTACATCCTACTCTCATTTTCCCTTCCCAAAATTTCTAGAGTCATATACTTAGCACTATAATTAAGAACATCATAATGGGGAGACAACCAGGTCATGCTTAAGATTATTATCAAAGTCAACCATATCAAAAATTACCACATCCCAAGTATGAAATCGCATAAAAAAAATAGGGCAAGCACGATATACATGGGTGACTATGATTGACTCGCCAACCGGGGTAGAACCACGTATATGATCATCAAGAATATCACACAACATTTAAAAATCAGAGGTGAATCTCACTCCTTGCTTGGTTTTACGTTACCTTTACCTCAGTTAAAATTTTTTTTACCTCTACGACCTCTCTGATTTTCTCATCGTCCTACTTGTGGAAGTTCCCTACCGTTATTATCATTTCTTACTTGTACAATTGCTTGAGAAGGCTATTTTCCGGACTCAAGGGACACGCTTATGGGTGATTTCTTATCATGTGCCCAAGTTCCCACAACTAAATCAAGTGCGACTGCCAGATGGTCTGCTACCTGCCACGGGCCCAATACTCTCATCCGCTGAAAAATTATTAGGAGTTCTCGAATAGTTACGGGTAGAGGCAAGCATGGCGGACTGTATTGGCTTTGCTGCAAGTGTAGGTCGGCCAGATCCTCTAGCATATGAGACTTGAAAATTTCCAGAATTCTTGTTCCTCTTAGCCAATTCCTTAGTTTATCGTCTCTCTTCACCCAATCCACTTTATTGACATAATCGGTCACTTCATTAAAAATCGTTTTTGCATAAATTATGTGATTAGATAACACTTGTAGCTCAGAATCCAAACCTTTAATGAACAACCGTATCCTCTCCTCTTTCGTGGTAAAAAATTGTGTAGCATAGATAGATAAAGCGTGGAACTTGGATTCATAAGCATCCACATACATACTACCATGTTCTAGCTCTATGAAATCATCCTTCTTACGATCTCTCAAATTCTTAGGCACACACTTCTCTAAAAATAAGGCATAAAATGGATCCAAGTAAGTGGGGGTAATGTAGAGGCTCTGTATTCCATGTAATCTCTCCACAATTGATTGGACTCACCTTGAAGTTGAAAGGACACAAAATGAACCGCATATTGGTGAATGATAACCTACTTATGAAACCTCTCATAAAAATCCAATATGAACTCATAAGCGTCCTCTATCTCCGAACCAAGAAATATCGAGGTCTTGAGCTTCATAAACTTGGTCAACGTATCATGCTCATTATCGGTCATCACATAACCCAACACAGGTTAGAATAAGGCATTATTACTTCCCTCCACAACTGACTTGGACATATTGTTAGCAACATGGGGGCTCGTGGGGGCTTGAATAAGGCATTATTACAATCCAATATTTTCAAAAAGGACACAATCTATTGAGGTAACATTGGATCAATAGAGGGATTCCTATGGCTTTGTCTTCCCTCCTTCCTTTTGTTCAACCTCTTCAACATTCTCAACATCCTCATCCTCTTTTATCACCTCCTCATGAACTGGAGGGTTCTTCCTATACATCTTCCTTGACCGCGACCTCTCACTCCTTCCTCTTGTTCAACCCTCTGGCATATGGTCTTTGGTATATCATTCACAACAGGCTCCACTCTCCCATGGAGTCAACCCCTGGCTCTTCATCTACCTCTTCCTTGAACACAACCTCTCGCTACGGGTTCCTCACCTGAAGCAGTAGCAGGAGCTACGAGTCTAACACTGTTATACCTAGTATTGACTAATTCTGGATAGTAGAGTGAAAGAAATAACATATCAAATTGAATCTCCATGTACCAATTGAAATCAAGTCATGACACAAAATAGACAAGAGAAAATAAAGATTTTCTAAAGTCCTTTAGGCCTCTCGAATAAAAGTAAAGGCATCGTCCTACTGTTCTGCGAGACTATTATACTCGTTTTAGTACATAGAGATCAAAGAACCTAGACTCTGATACCAACTTTGTCACGCCCCAAACCGTCTTGATTATCCCTCATACTAAACGTTGGAGGGAGAACAACTACTAACAACCAACTAAAGTAAGAATTAAAAGAACTAAGACATTTAAATCATGGAAGCAAGTTAAATAACTAAAGACAAGGTTTCATTACTAGATAAAGATCTAATAAGCAACTTACAATGTGAATGATAACGTAAAACCTGAAAGTCAATGTACCAAAACTAGAAACGATAACCAAGCCTAACAAGAATTCTCTAATGAACTATCTATCTAACTAAAACAAGGTCTAGGTCCAAAAATTTTAGACATAGACTAAAGAGAATTCCATGGAAGCCTGTAAGCCCTTGAACTCAAAGCGATCACTGACCTCCTAACTGAGGTCTGTCAAGAGACGTGTGAAGATGCCCTGTACTCAACACAAATAAGAGAAAGTGCAAAATCGAGACACAACCACTGTATACTTGTAGGATCACGTGTATATCCCACTAGTATAACATAAACAAGTAATTACAATATCATAATACAAGAACAAATATCAACACATTCATTAATATCATATGAATCAATATCATAATTTACATGCTTTATCACATAGTTGGTTCTATCACGAAACCCAAAGTCAAACTGTTAACATGTCAGGATGTGGCAATCCAATCTCATTTTTATGCAAAAACATGGCAATCGATCCCAATTTGCATGCCAAAACATGGCAGTCTGATCTAAGTTAGAGTGTTGGAACATGGTAGCCGGTCCCAATCACACATCAAGATCATATATTCAAGTCATGATTTCATGGTATCGATATTCATGTATCCTATTTCAGCATCTATGATATATATTTCAATATGCATACATATACAAGTATCACAACGAAGCAAAGCAAGTATATATCACACAATGATAGAATCACAATCATCACCTTCCTCGAAACAAGTTTGAAACCCTAAACAATTTAATTCTTCCCTTTCCGGATTCATTTAGCTTGTTTGTGGTCTACAAACAACAATTAGATACAGGAATCAATATAGAAACACTGAATTCCCAAAAACCTAACAAACTATGAACCGTAGTTCAAACCTGTGACCCAAACTAGTCAATTTAGGGTTAATTCTATCATAATATTTTTCAAGAAATTCTTCCCCATCAATATTTACCCATTCTAAAGAGTTCTACAGATCAAAAAATGAATTCGGGGAGTGAAAACCTTACCTCTAGCTACAAGAATGGTTGAAAACGAGTTGGAATACGTTGTCTCTTAACTCAAAAGTTAAAAAATACAAAATAAGGTCATCTATGGTTTTATTTATGAATTTTAATCCCGCCATCCCGCTACAATGGAATCCATCCCGCTGTAGCGGCGTAATTACAGCAACACGATTCCCGATTGCAGCGGCACAAGTGAACTAGTGAGCTCGCCTTTAAAAACCCAAACATCATTTAATTTCCGTCTCCGCCTCGCCTGTTATAGCGGTATCCATCCCGTTGTAGTTGCTTCGCTGCAGCGGCAAGAATCGTGTTGCAGCTGCACTAAGTGAGGTAGTGATCTCCTCAAGGGAATTCTACTTCCCTCTTTTTACAACATACTCTTAAGCCACAATGCTCAAAAAGTATCCTTAACACCAAGATCATTTCCCGGTGATCTACTTATTCAAATTCAATTACGTTAAGTCATACATATTTCTTAAAGAGTTAAATAACCGATTATGTAATAAAATCCACTTTTAATTCGTATGATTGCGACCAGATTTCCTTACACCTTGATGACTCTAAATTCCACCAAATTAGGACAAGGTTGGGAAAATCCTAGTACTACGAAAAAGTTTTTCGGTCCCAATTTTTCCCATTGGCATTCCTATAACGACAAAACCTAGTCGTTACACTCTTATACTTATGACTTATATTTTTCCATTATCTTAAATTGATAATGTAACTTAGCGAAGTATATAAATTTAACGAAAATATCCCGTTTAGCATGTCTTCAACGTTTTTATTCATTTCTATCATATTTAGTGCATTTTTGTATCAGCCCATATTTTTCTATATTTTGCACAAGTGTAGTGTCTTGTTCTCAAGGTGGTCCTCATTGTGGCTAAATCTTGGATTTTCTCATTTCTCCTAGCTTGTTGGTGAGTCCTCATGATTCGAGGACAAATTTTTTCACTTAATAATGTCATTCTTGTATTTCCTTTCCAGATTATGTTGTATGTGTTGTGACCCTATTTGATTCAAGCATTTGAATAGATGAATATATTGAGAAAAGTCTAGACCTCTACTTTCCCTTATGAAAATCTTGGACATTAAATGCATTTTTACTCTTTATTATTATATGCTTGTGTTATAATATTCTAAGTGGCTTACATAGTAACTTGTTACATCTAGGGTCTATCTGTCGGTGACAAAATTAATAATCAGAGCACAAGGTTTAGAATGATTCTAGGATGATGTATCATAAGCCACGTCTAGTAGAGCCTTTTTCATGAATGTGATGCGCACCACATTTATGAATGAGAGGCTATAAAATATTTAGGAAATTTCACTTCTTTCACCACTCTTAAGTCATGCCTTAGAGTTTAACTTTATAAAAGTCCCTCTCCTAATCTTTATCTTGTTTCATAGGGATAAGAACACATGAAGGGATAATTCTGGAGGAATGGAGGGTGATAATGTGAATAAAGAAGCTTTTTAATCTAATAAAGCTCCAATTAATCCTTTGACTATGTTGCATATGGAGGTTTGGTCAGCTTTTCAAATCTTCTCCAAGATTTGATGACTTAAGCTCAAGCTATGACAACTCAGACTGATAGAGATGTTGTGACTTATGTGAATCCTAATATGAATTCAATTGCTTCAAAGGTTAGAGATTTTTCTAGAATGAACCCTCTCGAATATGATGGATCCAAGTTGGAAGAGGATCCTCAAGAATTTGTGGAATAGTTTTACAAAAGAATTATAATTATGGGGGTGACTTTGGTTAAGAAAGCGGAGTTGGCCACATACCAATTGAAAATTGTTGCTCATGTATGGTATAATTAATGGAAGAACAATAGGTCGGTAGGAGTAAAGGACCTAGAGTGGAAAGTGTTCAAACTAGAATTTCTTGATAGGTTCTTTCCCCGAGAGTTGAGGAAAGATAAGGTGGAAGAATTCATTAACCTTTGGCAAGGTAGCATGAGTGTTTATATTCCTTGAAATTTACCAAACTATCCGAGTATGCTCCATCCATTGTAGCAGATTTGAGGGAAGAGATGAGTAGATTTTTGACAGGTGTGTCTGGCTTGGTAGTAAAATAATGTTGTTAAAAAATGCTGCATCATGATATATATATCTCATGTCTTATGGTGCATGCATAACAAATTGAGGAATTTAATCTTAAGAAAAATAATAGGGAGGTGATGAGAGCTGGGACCGATGATGAGAACTTATCTAATGTTGGGTTCGATGAATAAAGTTTAAACAAAGGTTGTCCAACCAAGGTTCTGCAAATGCTTCCCTATGGTAAACAAGGATAGGGTGTCTAACCCTAAACCTTAAGTAGTTTATGAAGGCGATTCATCTTTTGAAAGATCTATATGTGACAAATATGGGAAGGAACATGCTGTTAAGTGCCTAGCCGACACGGATGGTTGCTTTGGGTATGGAAAGAGGCAAAAGATGAAAGATTTTATGATGCTCATGGATAAAGGGATAGATTCCAAGGAAGCTTCTCTTAGTGGTATGGATCTTAATGCTCCAAAAAAAGGTCGCTTCTATGCACACCGGTCTAGAAATGACCAAGAAGGCTCTTCGGATGAAGACATTGGTATATTGATAGTTTCCATATAGATCTAAATGATTTATCAGATCTCGATGCTACTTGTTGGACTTTGATATTATCCTTGGTAGGGTTGGGATGTATTGTTGTTAGAACTCTATTAAATTTAGAACCAGGTTGGTTATTATGAGTTTTTAAGTTATGTCACTTGGGATTGCTTGAAAGGAATGGTACTTTAGAAATTAGTAGGGGTTTCCTCCAAAGGGGGAGATGATGTGCTTATGTAGCAAGGTTGTGGAGTGTCCCAGTATCCTCATCTCTTTCTTCTACTCCTACTCTAGCTTGAGACAAAAAGTTCCTCTTAGCTTGTATTATGTTTTGGAGTCATGAGTGTTTTATGTGTTTCCATATGATATGCATTTTCTTGACAAATTCATGTTTAGTAACAAAAAAAATAAGTTTTTATGATTGAATGTCCTCATGTTATTGTGCATTGAGTATGTGTTGCCTAGTGAACTTCATGAGATGAATTAAACATGCATGCCTTAAATGTATATGTTTTTCTTAAGTAGTTGGCCTAATGGTTTCATGAATAGTGTTGAGTATGATTTAACGCTTAGAGAAGGTAGTTCCTCATATGAATATGTGAAATGTTGAATTTTTTATCCATAAAAGGTTGTTTGATATAACTCATACTTCCTTGTGTTGCATTGATATGTTTGTGGTGGAGTTGATGTTTTATCCTTTGAAATGTGTATTATTTTCATATTTCATGCATGCATGATAGGTTGCTAGTTTTGAGTCTTTAATTATGTAAGGTGTCTAGATCGTTATTCAAGGATAAATGTTCCCAAGGGGGAGATATTGTAACACCCTAGAAACTACTGGGCTAAAATAGAGCTTCACGTAAGGGTTAGAGTCATAAATGTAACTACATGTACCTAAATGTATAGGGTTTCGTGTTATAATGTCATTCTACGACCCCCAAGGACCAACAATGGGAACTTGAGGAGGACCCTTAGATACTATCTTAGCAGTGACCCAAGGAGGAGACCCACGCCTCGTGGTGAGGGGACACAGGTCAAGCCTAAGAAATAAAACCTCATAACCTCGACCCATGCTTTACCAGCATGGTTCATGGGTCCACCTACGGTCCATCAGTGAGGGCATGGGTGAGGCCTGAAACTGCATCTTGGAAGTTACACTTTGGGAAATTTTGGGATTCTCGATTTTAATTAATACTAAGTGATTTCGTTTTATACTAAATTAGACTAACTATGCAAGATATTTAAGTCACTAAATTAATTTATCCAAACCAATATTCTAAAATTCCAAAAAAAAACTCATCATCTTCAAAGATTCTCTCTCTAAAACTTTAAAGAAGAAGAAGAAGGAAGTTCGAGCTAAGGTTACAAGGACTAGGTTTTTCTGCTCAAATTCATTGTATTTCATTATTGAGGTATGGTATTGTTAAGGAAAAGGGGCTCTTTTGTTAAAGGACTAGAGAAGATCTCCTTGGTGCACGAGGTGACTTTAAGTGATAGGGGATTTTAACCTAAATACAACATAGGAGGGAGAGGGGGTCAAAAGAAAGCCAGGATATGGCAAAAGCATCTTTTTTATCGAATGGGCTTTTGTGAGAAATGGCGGAATTTGATACATGGATGTTTATGTAATGAAGACTTTGGAGTGCTCGTGGATGGTGTGCCACATGGGTACTTTCCAGTCAAGTGACTTTCCGCTCCTCTCCCGGCCCAGTAGTTCCGCAACTACTACCGTGGTTGTTGCCAACAGGGATCCCCCATTCTGAAAGGTTACTAGGCTGACCGTTAGGTCCAAAGTTGTATACCACTGCTATGGTGCCGATAGATTCACTAATTCAGCACCGTTATCGGCCATTGCAGCGTTCCGCGCTGGGGTTCGTTGGTCGACCAAAGAGCTTGCATGCCTCGGGCGACGGGAGGGAGGTGCGCGACAAGCGAGCGCCGCCCCCAGGTGTTTAAAACGAGCTCGCGGGTCGTTCTGCTGTGTAGTTTCGACAATGATCCTTCCGCAAGTTCACCTACGGAAACCTTGTTACGACTTCTCCTTCCTCTAAATGATAAGGTTCAATGGACTTCTCGCGACGTTGCAAGCAGCGAACCGCCTACGTCGCCGCGATCCGAACAGTATCTATTCATCCATGGAGTCCCTTCAAAACTCAATTTCAAAGGTGGAAATTTCCCAAAAGCTAGGGTTTGACTCAAAAATGATACTAATGCTTTAATTACATTATATTATGATTAAATTGATGTTGGAATCTCCAAGAAACCATGAAAAAATTCCCTTATTTCCCAATTATGATCTTGTGACATGGGTTTGTTGATAGAAGAACGATATTACGAGATTATGCTTGTAGTAATTGAGTTATTTGAATCTGTTATTATCCATGTACAATATGGTAATTCTAGATATGTTAATTGAATATGATCTTTCATCCTTGAAGGATAAACTATGAGCATTATGCATGATTATGAGATTTATGTATGTTCTTTGAGAATACTCGGAGAGCTGATTATGATTTTGATATTATTGTGTGTTTTTGAAAGGCTATTCTCAATTGCACTTATGCATGAATGTGTCATGTTCTGAATGGTTTTCTCACAATATGATGATTCTCTAAGGTTGAACGGTATTCTCACCTATTAAATCTAAGAGCTATTTTATGAATTATATTGAATTAAGTGTTAAGACACTCTTCCATTAATATGAACTTAAGTCAAGACTTAATATGAAATATTTGGGAACTAATGCTTATCACCGCGTGGATATTGATATGAGATGGAAGTCCTTATGTGAGTTGAGGCCGAGTTTCTGGGATAAATATTTTTAGATGGACGCCCTCATGTGATCGGAGGTCGGATATCTAGTAACAATATACTTTTTCTATAACAAGATTCTCCCATAGGTCATTTAGCTAGCAGATCCACCTAATCCAAGATAATGGTTCTACCTTAGACAAGTAGGACAACCCTTTTTTGGTGTGGGGTAGAGACCAGATTTCAGGTTAAGCTCGCATGGTCTATGTCGGTTAAGGGTTAAAAAGAATATGAATTATGAACTATGGATAGTCAAGAAGCATGAATTAGTATAGGTGAGATTATAAGATCTTATTCATGCATTGCACAAGTATGCTTTGAGGGTAGTCATGACATGTTCCTATTATGTTTTGATATGATAGTCTATGTAATGATGTATGCTTAACTTGGATTGTTGTTATAGGTTACTTTCCTCAATATGATTGACTAAAGGTGAATGTTCCCTTGTCTATGAGAAATAAGTTAAGGTTGAGATCAAATAAGGATGAATATGAATGAGGACCTAAAGTGACTTGCTTAGCATGTGTGGGATTATGGGGTCTTGTCCATGCCTCGCACAAGCGTGTCTTGAGGGGGCTCATGAAGTGTTTTTCTTATGTTTTATTAAACTAAATTGCACTTATTATGATTAAGTTGTTATCTCTTATGCTTATAGCATATTTCTTATCATGATGTCTCTTATGTTTATGACTTGTGTTTTTCCACTATCATCAGAATGATGGTTTAACTTAGTAAAGTGCATGCATTCAACTAGCATGTCCCTTATAGCATGATTTCAATTTATTTATGCATGACTATAATATTAAGTTCATTTTTGTACTAATACATATTTTACTATATTTTCCACAAGTGTTGGGTCTGGTTCTTAAGGTGGTCCTTATTGTGGCTAAAGCTTTGATTTGCTCATTTCTCCTAGCTTGTTGGTGAGTCCTCATGATTCAAGGACATATATTTTCACTTAGTAGTTTAATTCTTATATTTTCTTTTTGGATTATGTTGTATGAGTTGTGACCCTATTTGATTAAAGTATTGTAATAGATGGTTATATTGACAAAAGTCTAGAATTCCGCTTTCCCTTATGAAATTGTGAACTTGAAATGTGTTTTTACTCTTTATTTTTTCTATGCTTATGTTATTATATTCTAAGTGGCTTACATGGTGCCTTTCAGGGTTCTATGTGCCTTGTTACATGTAGGAGGTACCCATGGGTCGTGTAACAAAATCTAGAATAATTTTTTTATTAAAATTGAAATACATCATAGAGATATACATTAGGTAAATAATTATCAATAGAGCACTTTGTGAACTGGGATCTCATATCAATATGATGTTATTGTTTAGTATCCTAAAGCTAAACCTAAAATAAGAAAATAACAAAGCAAATAAAACCAAACATATTGGTTACCTCCCAAGAAGTACTTGATTTAACGTCTCAACACGATGTGGAATCCTTGGTTACTTAGACTTCACCAAGAGCCCATACTCTTACCACCTTAACTTCTTCCACATTTCTCATGTAAATTTTATCTTTTGTCTACTAACCTTGAACCTTGTTCCTTCATTGTTTTATAGTACCACTAAGTATGGGAATAGTTGAACTACTATAAACGGTCCCAACCATTTTGACTTGATTTTACCTAGAAATAAGCGCAAACTTGAGTTGAAGAGAAGGACAAAATCTCTAGACACAAATAAATTGCTTTTCAATCTTTTTGTTATGATAATTCTTCATTCTCTCTTTGTACATGTATTAACTTTCATATGTGTTTATACGAAACTCATAAGTGTCATTAATTTGATTGAACCTCTAATTCAATACTCATCAATTTCATTAATTTGATTGAAACTCTAATTCGATATAGCACCTTAGTCTGCGTTCAACTTTTTGATTGACCTCATGGATTTGTGCTCCAACTATATAGGATAGGTGGAAGAATTTGTTGCATTTTATTTGCCGACTTTCTTATCATAAATAGATTTTCCTTTTAGGAAAAGGTTTAGTATTGGCTAGTCTTTTTCTTGGAGAAAAAGGTTTAGAACTCTATAAATAGAGACATGTTCTTTCTAACTTAATCAACATTCACAATGTAGTCCTAAGGGCTTTGAAAGTTTTGGTTGGGGGGGGGGGGATTTGTGGGACACAAGTTTGATACGTTATCACTTATGTGAACCTCACATGTATTTCGAGTGAGCTGGTTGAGGTTATTTCTCTTTATATTTTGTACTCTCACATTTATAATGGATTGCTCATGTCCTTTGTAGATGTTGGTCGATTGACCAAACTACGTTAAATCTTTGTGTATTTTGATATATTTCTCTTTTATCTTACTTTAGTCTGTTGAGGTTGGCTTTGCTAGCTTCCACATTACACCTGCTTATTTAAGGTCCCAACAAGTGGTATCATAGCCATGTTCAAAGGTTTAAGTGTAAACATGTTAGATGGTTCAATGATGGAGTCAAGTCCAATGGATCAATAATGGATCAGGTTAGAAACGAGCGTTATCACAACACTTGACCCTGAAGGGGTCTCATACAAGGCCTTAGCATATCATAACATAAGATAATATAAAATGATGCGGGCATTTTAAAACTTTACAATTGAAGTATTTTATAAAAGCTAGTGGAAGTCTAGACTTGTCTCAATATAGACATCTATTACAATAGTTTGAATAAAAAGGGATGCTCCACCATCTTGATATATAAGCACACCATCTCCCCCTTGGGAGGAAACCCCTACTAATTCCTCAAGTACCACTTCTTTCAAGCAATCCGTACTAATTTTACCAAAAACTCTTAATAACTCTAACGAGTTTAAAATTAATACAGTTCTAATAACTCTAATAAATTTAAAATCAATACAATTCTAATAACAATGCATCCAAACCCTACCAAGGATAACATCAAAGTCTAACAAGTATCATCTGTATCCAATAAAACATTTACATCTATGTGGAAACAATACATACTGGTATTGCATATTAGGAGGATACTCTTGTTCACCTCTAGCTTAAGGAGTATAGAGTCTACCTTGTTTTGGAGCACTAGTACCCTAACCACTTGGAGGAGCTTACTTTCCCTATCTTCCTCTAGCCGTAATCATCAAAAAACTCCTCATTTTGTGACCACTTCCACCACAACCATAACAAACCTTGGAGCCCGCTAGGCACTTACCCTTATGTTTCCTTTCATGCCTAGCATAATCCAAGCATAAGGACCTATCACTCTTCATGAAACTTAGGGTTATCACCCTTTCTATTTTAACCCTTGGGGAAACCTTAGAAGAACTTTGCCGGCAAAAACTTTGTTGGAACTTTTATCAACCGTGCCCATCAAACCCTTGTTGAGGGAAATTCTCGTCAAGCCTACCTATTTATTTTCTAGATCTCTCTTCAAGTTTCTCTTTTTCGATCCTGTGATCATGAATCACAAGACAATCAATATTCATATCCTTATCAAGCATAGCCATATGATATTTTTTTCTATCATGTCGGACATGCCCGACGTAAACTTTCCCATTCTCGACTTAGGGTCATCTACTATAAATGGAGCATATCTTGACAACCTAATTAAACATCCAAGTATACTCCTCAACACTCATCCTACCTTTCCGAAGGTTAATAAACTCAACTATCTAGCCTCTCTTATCTCCAAAAGACAGAACTATCAAGAAATCCATTCTTAAACCTTTACCATTCTATGGGGCCCACTTCTACTGGTCTCGCTTCTTTCCATTAACCAAACCATATTTGGGAAACATATTTCAATTGGGAAGCGGCCAATTCCGCCTTCTCTAATGGAGTCACTCCCACAAAGTCTAACACCTTAGAGACCTCATTTATAAGCTCTTGAGGAAATTGATAAAGAGATCCTTGATCAACATTGTCTCGTTCAAATCCACTGGTGAAAGCTCATTGAGTAGTCATGTCGTGTAGACCACATGGTAAGGATTAGATAAAGACCTTATAGAGTTAAACTCTATCATACGACTTAAGAGTAAAGAAAGAAGTGTAGTTTCATAAGCATCTTGTAGTCACTCATTCATAAAATTGTTGTGCCCTTCACACTATGAACAAGACTCTACTAGATAGTTTATGAGACATCATCCTAGAATCATTTTAAACATTGTGCTCTAATACCAAGTTTGTCACAACCCACGAGTACATCCTAGATGTAAGATGGAGTACTTGACCCCAAAAAATTCCAATACAATCCCTTAGCATATCATAACATAAGATAATAGAAAAAGATGCAGACATTTTAAAATTTTTCTTCACAATAAAGTCTTTTATAACAACAATCGTAAGTCCAGAATTATCTAAAATTAGTCATGTATTACAATAGTTTGAATAAAAAAGGACACATCCCATACAAACATAGTCCAAAAGTGAAAACTACTAGAAATGTAACTCAACATAAAACTCCCATCCTGAATCATGAGGACTCAACACAAGCAAGGAAAATTGTCGAATCCAAGCTTGAACGAAAGGATAACCACCTTAAGAATTGGACCCTACACTTGGTAAATGTAGGAAAATATGGGTTAGTACAAAAATGCACTAAGTTTGATAGCCATGCATAAAAACCTTGAAAACATGCTAAAAAGGACATTTTGTTTGAATGCATACACTTTGCTAAGTGAAACCATCAGTTTGAAGATAGTGTAAAAGCACAAGTCATAAGCATTATACGCAGGCTACTACAATTTAGTTCAACATTACATAAGAGAAACGGTTCATGAACCACTTCAAGGCAAGCTTATGCTAACTCTAGGTCCTCATTCATGGTTACCATATTTTGATCTCATTCTTAGCTTATTTCGCATAGACAAGGGAACATCCACCTTTAATCAATCGTATCAAGGAAAACAACTCATGGCAATAATCCAAGTTAAACATACATCATTACAAGTAGTCTTCACATCAAATGAACTTGCCATATAATAATAAGCATATTTATTATACACATCATCATAACATAAGAAGAGCACCCCATAACTACCCTCAAAACATACTTGTGTAATGCATGAATAAGATCTCATAATCCAATGCATACTAAGTTCAACTTCTTGAGTAATCATAGTTCATAATTCATGTTCTTGTTCATATTTCATCATAGTGGGAAATAACGTTAACCGACATAGACCATGTGAGTTTAACATGGAATCCGGTATTACCACACCAAAAAAGATTCTCGTACTTGCCTAAGGTAAGACCATGGTTTTTTAGCTTTAGGTGGATCCACTAGCACTACTAAAAAATGGGATATTTGCGGCAATTGTTTAGCAGCAATTAATGAATTGCCATTAATTAATTCTTTAAGTTGAAAAATTAGTGGCATATGAACAATGACCAGTAAAAAGTATTATTTTAGCGACTGTAAAAATAATTAGCAGTAAAAGGTTTTTTTAGTGAATATTAAAATAAATAGTCAGTAAAAGATACTAATAAAGATAGTCTTTCTTTATTTTTAAATTTCCCTCCAATTTTATTCCCTCCCATTCTAATAAGGAAAATTAAAAATCAAATTATATTCTCTCTGCTTCCTCGATAATTCTCGTCTATCAAACACCTCAACGCGTATGCTCAACTGCTTCAAGGGAAAAGATTTAAGTAAGCCTTCAAAGTCTCCACCTTCACAAATTCAATTTCAGATTAATGGTTTTACTGAAGCGACTTATCATTACAAAGAGATTGTTGTGATTTTCCTCTTGTTGGTTTTCTTTATCAATCAAATATGTTTACTTATTGAACAAGAATTGATATTTCAAATTGTTTGAAGTTTGAAGGTTTCTTAACTGTTTTTTTTTTCTTGTTTACGTTTTCTTGAAGGTTTCACGACAGTCATCTTGTGTATCACTTTTCATCGGATAAAATCCTTCTGCCAAGTACTCAAATTAGTTAGGTTGATTCGTGATTTTGTAGAAGTATGTTTTTTCTATATTTTCTAACTCTGTTTTGTGATTTATGTGTTTTATTAATTTGATAGGAATCTGATTGAATTGATTACTCTATTTGTTATGTTGATATGATTGTATTCAACTATTTGTGATTGTTTGAATGTTTTCGATTATATCGGATGAATATCTATATTTTTACTTGAGTTGATAAATTGTGTTATCAATATTTCTTGTAGTTACTTGTTTAGCTACCGGTTGAGCAGTGTTCATAAGCTAGTGATTTATCTCTTAAAGCGAGAAGCTAAGCTAACCTGTAGAACTTATTTCTCTTTTATGCTCTGTTTTTTCATAAGCTAAACTATAACGAGTTTTGGCTAACTCTTGAATAGTGTACGTAAAATCAAGTGTCTGTGAGTTAAAGAGAGAAGTAAGCTAACCCTTAGCACTAAGTTATGTGTTATGCTCTATTTTTTTCATATTCTGAAATTTTCCTTTTGTTTTATAATGTTACAACATTTGTCTCTGTTTTTCACTACTCTATATACCTTTTTTTCTTTTTCTCACTCTCCATTATATTATTCTTGAGAAAGTCATGTTAGGTCTTTTCGACAAGTTTTGGTATTAATTTGAACTAAGTCATCAAGTTGAGTGAGTAATACAATTTTGGTTATGTTGTGCTAATCCAGAACTAATGTTGTTTTTACCTTGGTTTATCATTTTCCTTTATACTCATTTACTCATGAATTCCTCATATTTTTTTTGGTTTTTATTGCACTTTGTAGTTTTTTTATAATCACAAATGACATGTAGAAAGCATGTTGTTCTATAGTTTTACATAAGAAACAACTAATCTAGCTTACTTGCTTTTTCTAGTTGTTAGATTACTTTTTGTGTGTGTTATGATATTAATAATGGAAGAAACTATAAATTTGTAAAGCTATAACGACATTTATGTTCGGGTTCTCTATAGAAACAATCCATTCAATTAAATTTGTACTTGTTCCATATGAATATTCAGAATCACTAAAATACTCCAGATCACGATGATCAATCGAATTCTTTGAATAATATTGTTGGTGCCGCTAGGGAATCAAGTAATACTTTTTAAGTTGCCTACTTCTTATTAGTTTTGCATGCTGGGAACAAATTTATTGTGATTTATCATCTAAGGTGCATTCTTTTAGAGTTTGTAGTGGTGAGAGGAGTTCATCGATCTCCCAATATTTGAGCACTTGGTGCCTCAGTAGGAATCAAAGCACGTGATGCACCCGTTAAATTAATAATCAGATAGATTACTACAGACAATTTCTGAAATTTTTGTGGTTGTAATTCTACATAAGACATTTGAAGAACTTAAATAAAACATAAATGCAAAGGATTGATAAAAAAGAAATAACCTACATGAAACAACAAGATTTAGATGACAAACTTTTTACTAAACTTGCAAGACAAAAAATAGAGTACGGAGGGAAATTTACAGTACCGTTTGGTGAACACAACAATTCGGTAAACCATATTTGATTGCGAATAAATTTGACTCTCTGGGAAAAACCTAGGAGTTTAGCTTCTGTTTTCAGCAAGACTGTTCACATTCTGGTAAGCTTCTCTAAGTTGCATTATATGTGCAATGAATATTTTATTATGGAAAATTGTTGAATCATCGCATAATCTAGCCGACAATGGAAGGAGTCATGCTCAAACTAGGTGCTTCCAATTCTACCTGAATTAGTTCCATAATTCCCCTTTGATTCATTGTTGTAGAAAACTAATTCTTCCCTTGAAATCCATGTATTGGCAGTTCATGAGCAGCAATAACTGAACCTGATCTTGTCCCGGTTATTGTGTCAAATATAGGAAATAAATTAACAGTACGACCTTCAGTGTACCCCTGCTCCTCATTGGACATTTGGACTCCAATGATTAAGAATGTCATGTTTGAATTTGACTATATCCCTCCAGTACCCTTCCTCATTCTGTCTAAACCATCAAAGCCACTTCAAAAGTGAACTTTTATTAAACTAAAAAATAACATAAAAATATACACTAATAGGGTCATTACATCAGATGAGTTATTCTAATCCTACATGAATTATTTCAAAACTTCTCCCAAATGAATTTATCACCTTCATCAAGTAAAACAACTTTCAGATTGTTGTTCTAAAAGATTCAAGTAATGGATAAATAGGAAACCACAAGTTATTCATGACCAATTTGGATTGTTTCATTCGTTCTACATCTAAGACATGCAATATTCTTACCTGAAGTATCATTTAATGTGTTTTCTCTCGGTACAATAATAGTATACTTCTATTCACTTTTATAGGATATACTGTAAGGTATTTGCATCCCCGTGAAGGCTACAAGAGACTACTATTTTTTTTACTTTCTCTAGTATCAAAAGCCCTTTCATCTGATAATTGATTTTCTCCAGCAATAACTCCTAAATCTAGATCTGATTGCAAATACATTTGACTCTCTAGAGAAACACCTAGGACTTTAGATTCTGTATTGGCATTTACATGAATAGCAGTCCTCAATAGCTTATGTATTAGCATTTCTATGAGCAATAGTTTCCAATAGCTTCTGTACTGAAATGAAATGGCAGTACGCCTTATTCTGTCCAAACCACCAAAGCCACTTCAAAAGTACCCTTCTTCAAATAATCGAGAATGCCGTGTTTGGCTTTGACTATATCCCTCCAGTACCCTACCTCATTCTGCACAAACCACCAAAGCCACTTCAAAAGTGAACTTTTATTAAACTAAACAACAACATAAGAATATCAAACTAATAGTTTCATTGAATCAGATAAGTCATTCTAATCCTACATGACAAACAAGTATTATATCAACATAGATAAAATATAATAAAGATTCACATATGCAATGTGCTTAGTCAAGATGCATCTAATATGTTACACGAGGTAGTCAACAGGTAGAATATATTATTTTTGTTTACTATTGTTATATAGTAATCCTTTTATTTAACAGATTGTATACAATATACCATTTTCTTAACTATATATGTTTTTCTCATTTGATGTCCTTCAAATCTTTTTACTTCTAGTTAATTCAAAGGCAAGAAAGATACGTGAACCTACTTTACTTAAAGATATTTGGAAATTTCCTCCAGGAAAAACAATTAATGTGTTATTTAATAGTTGAAACCAATTTGTTTGAAAAGAGGGTTGATAGCTTCCTAGTTTTCTAGGAATTATCGGAGGAACTTCAGATCTAACACCTCTACACAAAGATGATTGGAGAAATTTCGACTATAAGAAAAATTGGAATTGTTGGATTCTGTGAGGATATGATGTAGTTGTTATAGTTATTACTTATCCTTCTCCTCACCATGTGCATCCGTTGAAAAATATTTATATTTATTAGTATTATAATAAGAAAGTAGTTCACGATAAAAAATGGACAGAATTTTGTTATTTGAGAGGGATTAGCTATCTTTGTCATATGTTATCCTTAAATTGAGTTATATTGTACCAATTTAGTACATAATTATATATTTGTGTATTGTTGTTCATGAGTATTATGTTTTCAATACCTTATTAGCTTTTGTTTTACAGCTGCGTATTAGTTACTCTGATTGCTTCAACAATCCTTTCTCTCCTAATCCCTACTCTCTTTGTACTAGATTATCGACTAAGGTTTAATGCCATTAAGATTCATTTTGAACCTTCCAAATGTGAAATGTGGTATATAGTTGCTGCAAACATTGTCCATAAGAAAGATCAGTTATATTCATAACATCCTGAGTTTCTATCATCTATATTATCCACTATATATAGGCTGGGATGATACTTCGACTATTTTTTCTGCCTCATAATGTCTCCTGGAACATGCTAACATTTCAGTAGTCTTCTTGGGCATTTTCCTTATCAGAATCTGCAGTCTATCATCTTGCTTAGGAGTTTCATTGACTGAGAAATTTTCTCTGATTCACATAAAGACTAACAATTAAGAACTGCTTCAAAGATAGAAGGATTCAACCTCATGTGTCTAACTTGAGCATCACAGAAAATCTGCAGCCTCATGTTCAAAAATTTGAAGATTTAGAACCGTTTCGAAAATCTGCAGCCTCGTGTTCCACTTTAGAATCACAGAAAATAAAAGATAGAAGGAATCATCCTAAGATGTATAATTCAAGTTTGCTCCTCTCATTGTTCAGCAGCCTAGAACCCTTCAATTGTCCCCTGGTTGTAGTGTACTAGAATAAGAAGAATCAACCTTATTCATTTGTTTCTAAACCTTATGTTTTTCAAGATTTTAAAAAGGATGTCCTAGTTAATACAATTAAAAGTCTTTTGAATGTCTAATTCACAAATTTCCTAAATAACATGTTGGTTCATATTGACACACAAAATATTTGAATAAGAGACATTACTTGTTTGCTCATGAAGCTAACGAGAAATACTAACATGGGCATTACTAGTTCAACTCCTCTCATTGTTCAGCAACCTATAGCCCTTCAAATATCCCCTCTTAAGATAGGCATCATTAGTTCTAGTTCTCCTGTAAGAAATATTAACATGTCATCTGCAAAACACAGATGATATAAATTGAGGTTCTTATCTAGATTCAATGAACTTTGGGCATGAGCGACATGAAATAGTTTAGTAATCTTGATTCAACACGTTAAAAAAAACATTGTACTAGTCATAATTAACTTCCAAGTACAATGGTGAATTCAATAAAAGTTGGACGCTAAATGGGGGAAATTAAGATGTTTTTAAAAGGATATCATAGCCTTCATAATTTCCATAAAACTTGAATCGCTTTCGATATGAACTTTTAGCGGCAGTGTTATTAAATTTACTAGCTATAAAATAGACGCTACATGAACATGATTAGTTATTTCAAATTTGATTTATCAACTATTTTAATTACCACTATAACTGATGAATTTTAGCGGCAATATGATTGGATTTACCATCTTTAAAAATGGACACTACACAAGCGTAACTAACTTTTTTGGATTGGATTTAACAACCATCTAAATTGCCACAACCAATAGCCTCTACAACAAGTGTGTTTTAATGGCTATAAAAATGGATACTACATGAGAATAACCAATCAGTTTGGATTAGATTTAGCAGCTTTTGAATTGCCACAAACAATTGCCGCTAAATCGCCTATGTTTTAGCAGCAAAAGATCTTGTTTTTACCAGCGCTTGTCCTAATGGCCGCAATAGCCTTTGTCGACCCGATACAATGGCCAAAGTGCATTGGCTGGTAATGGATATAGCGACCTTAGTTATGGCCGCTAAAGCCATTTTTAATGGCATCTAAATCCCCTTTTTTGTAGTGTATAGCTAAAGATCTACGGGGGTATGAGATAAAGAGATTTCCACTAGAAACCAGAGTCAATTGAGGTAGAATGTTTCCATCTCATGAAATACATGTTTTGGAAACCTAGACTCAACTACCGTAAAAGAAAATAGTATGTAAGCCAGACTCAACTAGTGTAAAAGCTTTCATTGGGAATCTAGATTCAAATAGCATAAAAGTTTTCATCTCATATTCATTTTCGCTTGGTGCTAAGCATAATTTTCATTGAGTTCTTATTAAGTCATAACATCTTTCATTATAACAGCTCATGAGATCATGCGTGAGAAAGCCTTTCAAATGATGTTCATTATGTGTTTAGGAGAATATCCTTTTAATGAATCATAAAAACATTATCATAACCATGGATGCTTCATTCATAGTCATACATAAGTGTGTGTAAGAATAACCTTACAACAACACCACAATTACATTATAGTCATAATCACTTTACTCTCAAAACATCATTAAAGTATTTACATAATGTTAATAATAATACATAATTCATACTTTACTCTTCAAGAATCAAGGATCACATTCAATCAATCACATTTAGAATTATTACATTATACATGGATAATAACATGATTCGAAAAATCAATTCACTATATTCACAATTCTATAATATTCTTCTTGCATCAATCAATACACACACTTTAACATCCAATTTGGGGAGTAGGAGAATTCATGGATTCTTGGTGAATTTAACATAAAACCATATAATATCATCAATTTATCCATAATTAAATAATTTAAAACGAATTTGAAAGGAATCCATGAAATTGAAGTCAAAACCTAACTTTTGGGGGAAATCTACATCTTTGAAATTGTGTTTGGAGGGACTTTAAGATGAAGAATATCTATGGATGAAGGACTACCATACCTTGGTGAAGAAATCCCACGAAATTGAGAATAAAACCCTTGCTCTTTAAAACCCTAGGCTCCAACTTCCTCCTCCCTCTTCTTCCTTGAGTTCTAGCGAGAGAATTTTTAAGAGAAAATGAACTTGTGGGATTTGATTTTGGGGTGAATGGTGTATTTTGACTTAATATGACTTATATAGGTGTATAAAACTTGGGAAAAATGACCTCACTTAATAACCACCTAAATAATAATTACCTAAAATAATCCTTTGTTTAATTGACCTGCCAAGAGATCACGAGAGTCCCCAGGACTCGTGGTCCCCTCCGTGGTTCTTGAGGCAGTGGCTAGGTCTTCATTACTTTGATCCCTTGAGGTTAAATGAAGACCACGACCACTCTCACATCCCTTGGAGCCTTCACAAGTCATCAAGTGGCTCATGGGGAAGGGTCTCACTTGGGCAACATAGTAGGCACACTACCTAGCCCACCACAAACCACAACACGAGCCGTGGTGGAGGTCGTGATGTGAGGAAGTGTATTGGCAAATTTAGGCCGCCTTGTCCCTTGTATTGGTCCTTTCCCCTTTGCCTTGAGTTTTTCCCTTCTCCCTAGACGTTAACCCTCACATTTTGTATCTATCTTAGCCTACTAATTTATGGGGTGTTCTAACTATTCATGTTGACAAGTGTAGTTCTAGTCATATCTTTTTTACAGTAATGAAGATTTTATTGGATAAATTATTTCAGAGAGGTTCTTTGTGTCGAGACGTAGATTTGATGGAGGTGATTATGGAGAAGAAATTCAACATATTGAACATTATGTGAAGAAAGTGGATAAATTTATTTTATTAGAAATCTAGTCCAAGGGGGAGAGTTGTTGTGTCACGCCCCGAGCTACCCCCGAGACGCGGACACGGTACCTAGGAACACAAGTGATCCCAAGCTAACCCTATTGGCATTATCATGAGCATACTAAAGATAATAAACTGTTGCGGAAGCTAAATCATAAATTATAATAAACAGATGGGGAATACCCATATGCTAAAACTAAGATATATGAAAAACCTATGAGTTTGATACAAAGAAATATTAACTCACTACTAAGCTGAATCTAACTATGTCCGAAAATAGCCTCTAAACTGGATTAGAAATACTGGGACAAGCCCCCAGCTATATCTAGCAAAAACTGAAACTAAATAACTAAATACTGAAATGAAACTCACGACTGTTGTCCTTGGAGAATGAGGACTCACCACTGAATCTACTGAACTGGAGATCGGAAATTGATCTATGTGTGATTTGGATCCTGAGAACCTGAACCTACATCACGAGAAGATGTAGCGCACGTATGCGTCAGTACTTGAAAGGTACTGAGCATGTAGGATAGAGTAAAGCTGAAATAAAACATAACTAAACAAGCATAATAACAAGTATAACTGAATTCTTAGCTAACTGGATGCAGTGACCAATTTATAACATGCTGAAACTGAATAATGAATATACTGATAAATGGTCAATGCAGAGAGTCTGAATGATATGTGGGAGTTACTAATAATCGATAATAAAACCACATGATCTAAATGTGGAGTCCGATGTATACGCCCCATCGAGAGGACCCAATATACCCTGCTAGAGGTATAAATGCATGTAGCGTGATCACTAAACTGATTGCCCACAGAGGGGACTTACAACCTACTTGGCTAGTAATTCTGGGACTATTTGGGTACGTTGAACCCTAGTCCAACTCGGTATTACGCTACTCCCATGAATTTGGAAAATTTACTGATTATGTCTGAGTTTCAGTAAATACTGGATAGCTCGAAACTGAACATGCAAACTCAGAATGCAACAATTAATCTGGTAATTATGAATTTATAACTGAGGCATCTATATCTGAAGTGTCTAAAATATCTGACCTAGCATGTATAATTCAAGAACTAAAGAAATACATAGCTAGGATTATGAAATTCATGCGATAATCTGAGTAATAATATGATAATCTGATTTGGAACTTATATTTAATAAATTCATGAAGTTCTACCAAAGTTCTAGAAACCCTAGGTTTAATCATGATATGGGAATCAAGAATCTGACTGAAAACTAGGGATCCAATGGGTGAAAGGAACCCACTAGTGAAATCCCACATACCTGGTGATGAAATTCACGGAGAAACACTTAAATTTATGGACTAGAACTGCTGGAAACTTGCTTTGTTCTTGAACTAGGGTATATAAGTTTTTTCTCCTTTCTTGCTTCTAGTTTTCTAAGTTTTGATTTAGTGATTTGTCTTGGATATGTTTTAATTATGTTTCTAGGCTTAAACTAACTAAAATATGATGATTTGGGGTCAAAAAGATGTAAATTAGGGTTTAAACGGAGTGAAAAAGGTCAAAAAGACCCCTGGAAAAGTTGTTGTCGGGCCAAACAACGGCTAGGACTCACGGTCCGTTGTCTGCTCGACGCCCCGTTGTTGGGTCCGTCGTCAGGGCCTGTTCGACAGGCCTTTACTAAAATGGGCATAACGTTTTACTCGAAGGTCTGATTTTAGCAAGGTCGGTGGATATGGAAAGATAATTCAATTATCTATATGTGGCTAGGTCATGGGACACCTAATTTATTTTATGCTAAGAGTTATTATCATTTGAAGTTGACCCAACTGCATTTCCCCTTAACTGTTTGCAAATTTTCCACCTACGGACCGTGATGGTCATCCATAGATCTTGTTAGAGAGTGGGTGAATGGGATCTCGATCGACGGTCACGTACTTCGAACCGTCGTTTGACTTACGGACCGCCTGTCCGTCCGTCGATCAAGACTCAGCCAATTTTTTATGGCTGAGTTTTTGGGAGTTTCTGATCCCATCTAGAGTTGTGCAGGACAGACCGTCGATGCCACCGTTGGTTGCACCTGCAGATTTTTCTGAAAAAAAAAACTGATTTTTGGTCTATTTTGGCTACGGGGCGTTACATGTTGGGTTTTATTTGCCCTGACTTTCTTAGGATAAATAAGTTTTTCTTTTAGGAAAAGGTTTAAGATTGTCTAGTCCTTTTCTTGTAGGAAAAGATTTAGGACTCTATAAATAGAGAATTGTTTATTCTAACTTAAGCATAATTCACAATGTAGTCCTAGGGACTTTGAGAGTTTTGGTTATGGGGGGAACTTTTGAACCTCCCATGTATTCTGAGTGAATTATTGAGATTTTTATCTCTATATTTTGTACTCTCATATTAATAGTGGATTGCTCATCTCCTTTCTGGACTTAGGTCAATTGACCGAACCACATAAAATGTTTGTGTCTTTTGGTATATTTCTCGTTTGTCTTCTTACTCGTGGTCTTTCGAGGTTTGCGTTGCTAGATTACGCATTACTGCTAACTTTTTCGATCCTAACAAGACTTCCAAAACACAAGTTGATAAGGAGACATACTCATGGAAATCTTGAATGGAGTTCTTATGCCCATAAGTTAGAGCTTTATTTAAAAGACTTAACATTTATGAGCTATAAAATTTATCAGACCATTTAAATCCAAACTTGTATTAATAAGCCAAAAATATAAAATCCATGAAAATCTTAAGAAATATTTGAATTACATTATAGTAAACTATTTTAAAATTCGTATACATGTAAAGTGGAGTTGATTTGATTTCGATTATACTTCCTCTTTAGCTAAACCAAAGCAATGTGTATGAAATCCTTTTTTCAATATCTGACCATAGTTGGATTTTTTTTCCAGTTCGACTCAAATTATGAATATGATACAGAGTTTGGTGTTGTTTGTCAGTTTTCTATATACACCCTTACTGGTAAGTGATGAGTTGAAGATTTTGGACTCATTTTAGACTTCTAGTTCACCAAAGTAGTGCCCTCAATGCCTATTTATATCCTTTTATGGTCAAAACATGTTTGTATTTCAACTATAAGAGCAAAAGGATGGAGATAAAAGAGCTCAAAAAAAAGCCAAAAAACTTGAAAAAATAGGCAAAGGCACTGTTGAGCATATTGCCAATCTTGAATTTACAAGTATGGTTGAATGTTATCCGCAAGCACTGTCTATAAACTTTTCATGGAATCGACTTGACTTGGAGAAACCTTTTTATCATCCTTGAAGTATGACTTAAAATTTTAAATATAACCTTCTGCTATGTAAGTGGACAAAAAATGTTCTTACACTATCCAAAAAGTTATAAGATTCATTCTTCTATCTATTTTTTTTTTTAAAAAAAAGAAACTCAGGCCATTAACAAAAGAAAAATGTATCGAGTCGAATGAACATATGTACACATGATTAAGCTAGTCAAGTTGGATGATTTTTTTAATTCTTAGAAATTGAAGTTTAAATCATATGCAGTCAAAATATGTTCAAATTCTAAATATTTTTTTGTAAAAAGTATAGTCAAAACTGATAAGTTGTTACTTTCCACCATTGAAATTTATCAGAATAGAAACTTATTTTGCTTTTGATTAGCTTACATGGTATTAGTGTTATAAGAGAACCATTATATTTAATATTAATGATTGTGAGATTTGTGGAAGTTGAGTAACTGGGAGAAATTTAGGGAATAAAAATCTTCTTTATTAATTATTGATACGTTATAGTAAGATTTTCTTTTTCTTTTTCTTTTTTGAGGTTATTTGGGTTTTGTGAAAATTCTACTGCTGTATTAGGGTAAAGGGAAACTATTGTTATGGAGGAGTAATTTAGGTACTTAAATTATATATTTAGTTTTTTACCCATACAACCTCAACTTCAAAAATTTCAAATAAAGTACTTATTTTTTTTATTTTCATAACTAAACATCTATGTAATCTCACTAGATTTCTAGCATGTGTACATTGCATGTATATAATGTACATACGAACTAAATATTTTATAATAGAAAAGTTCTTAATAGTTGAGCGTAATATTTTTAAAATGGTTTTTTTTTGCATAATCTTTCTAATCATCGGCACCTACTGTATAAATATTTTCAAGACTTGTGTATTATTGCAAATCAATTTACTTAATGATGCAAAAAACAAACTAACAGACAAAAATTAAGTTCTAAAAGGGAAAGATTAATTTTCTATCATCTCCTTATTCTTTTTAGATAACTTTAATCTTCTCATCCTGACTAAGACATAACCGAACTTATCATTTTTACTTTTTTTATTCAATCAGTTTCTTCAAAAAAAAAAAATAGAACGAAGAATGATTCTTGTTATTTCTTGGATAGTATAAGAATATTTTTTGGTCACTTAGATAATATTAGAATGTAAATTAAATTTGAGTCATAGTAGAGGGATGATTTCAGCCAAAAACTCTACTAGATATGTCAATTAACTCTGGAGTAAACTAATACAGCAAACCGATAAACTAACATTAAAATTATGCAAGTTTTCCTTGAGATACCCTAAACAAACAGGAAACACTCATCACTTGAGTTTCTCCGTTTGTTGGGCCTAGTCATGTAAGAGGTAGTGCAACTACGGACATTACATAAATCCAGCAGCATCTTAGTCTTCTTTTACATTGTTGAAAGTTACTCTCCAGTTGTTTCACACTTTCAGCATCTACATTATGCAAATACAACATTATTGTAGACATCTGCCACGGTATTGTTCCAATCTTAACACTGTATGCCAATGATTTAATACATAGAAATGTTACAGAAAATTGGAGCAACAGAAGAAAATTTACAGGTTGGGTATTGATGCCAAAAGTTATACAAGTATGATAAACCTTCGAAGGTGAGTTAGCTCTTTTGTTTCTCCTCTTCTTGATCTTTCTCACCCTTCTCTATTTTCAGTTCAATTTACTGTACGTCTCACAAAACCTGCTCACTTGGACTGAGGCAATGAATGAAATGGAGGCTGTTTTGCTACATAGATTAAAGAAGTATATGGTAGCACAAAGAGTGGGCGCTCATCCTAAGTGAAAGACAATGTACAACTTCTTAATTCATTCCCTATTTCAGTCATTTTTCAACATCTCAGCAGCCAGTCACCTTTATGTGTGTATTTGTATAATGCATGTGAAAGAGAGACAGCAAGGACGGGAGGGAAGAAGTTTCCTTCTCAAATAGGATGAGCAGGGAGAGAGTACGGTGTAAGGGGCTAACGGAATAAGGGCAATATGCCCCACTGGTGCAGGAAGCCTTCTCCAGTTGTTACTTCTAGCACCAGCAGCACAAGAACTGCCAACATAGCTGCTCTTCCATTCCACGTTTCAGCACTTCTTGTCCAACCCCATTCCCAGACTGTTACAGGAGGTGGAAGCTCCCTGCGCTGTGAATCATATGCTGCCAATAACTCTTCCACGCTGCCAAGAGGGACCAATGACTGCAAATAAAGAACTCAGCATATATTAGGTTCATTTCACCAATCGTCTTTGAAAACAGCATTGAACTTTTTTGTTCAAACTTCGATAACATTATTCAACCAGTTATCCACATACAAATAAAACAAGGAGGGAGTGCCCTTTATTTCAATCACTTTTGGCAGTTGCATAATAAAACCCAGGTGCCATGTTTTCTGCAGTAGATGGAAGAACCTGAAAGTATGCAAATCGACTAAGAGACTGGATCAAGTCTTACAAAACATTTGAGCATGGCTGAGAACACACCAATGTCCCAACAAGTCAAGGGTATGTGTTAGTTGATCAACCTCCTACGGTGAGTAGGTTGTTCAAATTCTTCACTTGGCACATAGAAGTGCCAAGGATCTGGTTGAATATATCATAGTGGAACTAATGTGCTAGACAAGTAGGACAAACCATGAGAACTAAGCCTCACTTGTGCAGATCAACTAAAACAAATAAACTAATGAATCACAAGTAAACATCAGCCCCCCATCCCACAAGCATAAATCCTACTATTATTATTTATTATAGTTCAAAATCAATCATATTTGGTCTAGCAGAAAAAATTGTCATATCTCATAATGAGAATAAATTAAAAACTCTTCGGAGCGGAAGAAATGGAATTGTAAAATTAGGGACAATCTATCCAATAAGCCTCGGACAGGTAGATTCTAACAGTCGGAAAATCAATCATACCTCGCACAAGAAGAAAAAATTATGAGAAATGAATTATACTTTGCTCAGACTGAAAAAAAAGAAATTGTCAAACAAGTGATCATTTACGCAATAAGGCCTTAGAGAAATGTAGATTCTGCTCAACAGAGTTGGATTAACCCGTCCTTGTCAAATGGTATTCATATGAAATCTTTATGAATGATGAAGTGTATCAAAGAAGTTATACTTTCGGCAATGATGACCAAATGCCAGAAGGTCATATAAACAGAAGGTACACATGTCTAAACCTGTCTTGAAATCTCTGGCACGTCTAGAAATGGGAAGAGCCCATCTAAAATTGCCGTCGGAAACGAGCTAACTCAAACTCAAATCCATCTTCAAACTTGTTCAAAAAATCTCAGAAGATCCTCTGATAGCATCAATGGTGACATGCTTCCGTTAAAGGATTTAGATAGAACTTGCGAAGTTAAGAAGATGCACGACAAGGTTGGTGACTTCAACGGGAGATCAGATCAGAAAGTGCTTGTCGTGGAAGAAAAGCCCAAGAGTAATGGCAAAGAGTGGATTAAGTGATATGCCAATTTCATAGTCCAAGTCCAAATCTAAGACGAGGAAGATTCAGGCCACATGGAGTCCAAGAGGAGGGGCCCACATGTAGCCCAAGAAAGGAGTTGAAAATGCCCAATAAACGAGCTAAAATTCTGCCAAAAAAGATGATTTTCACGACCAACATGGGTAGTTTATGTGCCAAGTTCACGTGAAATTTTGGAGCCAAAAACTAAGTAAGTTATTCCCTTTTTTTGTAAGCTGTATCGGGAAGAAGTGTGATATTACTTTACTTGTTTTCCTAATTCCTCGTTTAAAATTTCCTAGGTAAGTTTGAATCTTTATAATTTCCATAGAAGGATTCAAATCCCATGATATATTGGATATGTTTCCCCTATATGTAGGGCTGGATTTTTGTTGGTTTTCTTAAAAGATGGTCAGCAAAAAGGATTGAAATTATTAATCGAAAATGTCTCTCAATATTTTTCTTAAGCAATGGAGGGCTTTAAATATCCAACTTACTACAAAAAAATTGCATTATTCAAAATTCAAAAACCTTAAAATATCTCAACAAACTGAAACAACCTAATAAAAATTTAAAATTCAAATTATCCTAAACATCAGCAACTTAATGTTGTAACTAAAATCAATTTCAACAAAAAATATTTCAAACAACACTATTGATTAACATGATTGATGGATTTGTTTTCTTTACATCTTTGTGTATTGGCTTCTTGAAATTTATCTTACAACATTACAAGAACGATTCTTTAGGAGGTAATATTTATTTTTAACTTGATATCTTTGGTAGTAAAGTAAATGAAGGTAATTTGCTTGATACTAATTATTGTCTCTAATTCTTCAAAATAGGATCTAGATCACTATGCCATCTTAGCTTTGACTCTACTAGTATCATAACTAGCTTTGATGCACTAATTTTTTATTACTAAGATCAATTAGGACTGTTAGCACTTAATATTAAAATTTGGAAATTTTATTCTTAAATTTTGCATATCTTAAATTATTGTGTTTAATCTTACTATTTTCGCTTCAGCATTTTTTTTCTTATTTTTCTTTCAAGTAACCCAATTCTTATCAAGTGATAACAAAGTGGTTTACAAGGCAAAAAAAGGAGATAATACATAAAAACACCCTCAATCTTGTCTCGAATTGTAGTAACACACTTAATCTTAGCGAGAGTCCTGTTACCCCTTGGAACAATTTTAAAGCAGAATAAACATCAACCTAAACTTTGTGGCACAAGTAGTGTAAGCGCATCGATCAAACATGTGCAAAAACAAATAGCAGCTCAAAGTAGAACCTTTTTACACCATGTGTCCAAAAAACAACATATTTTAAAAGGACCGCCTTCAATATTTTTAGAAAGATCTGCAACCTTTCCTGCGCTGATGCCCTCCTTATCGCCTTACCTTCTCCACCATAACCAGTGCTATCACCATCCCACTCCGAAGTCCAAACGTCTTCCCTCCTCCACCAGTGAATCAGAACCATTATTATAGTTTATGAAAGAAACCCAATAACTCCTTATGAAATAAGTAATCCAGAAACCTTAGATTTATATGTACAAAGTTGCATCATAGATTTCATGTCCAAGAACAGAAAAAACAAAAACCAATTTGCTAAACTAACACTCCCTCTGTTTCAAAAAGAGTGGTCTAGTTTGATTTGGCACAAAATTTTAGAAAATAAAGAAGACTTTTGAATCTTGTGGTTCTAAATTAAAGTTATGTCAAATGTACTAAATTGCACTCTAATCTTGTGGTCTTAAGCATGCCACGTGGAAAGCTGAAATTAAAATGTTACGAAAAAAGGAAAGAGGTCATTCTTTTTTAAACAGACTAAAAAGGAAAGGTGGTCATTATTTTTAAACAGAGGGAGTATAAAGAATCAAATTTTTGGGACTCTTTTTCATAATAGGCCAAGAATTTTTATTTTATTTTTTTGTGTAAAAGAGATCGAACCCAAATAAATTATTTTAGAAAATTGGATTTAGTTTTAAGAAACTAAAAAGAGATAATCTTTGCTATCACTGAAAGAAAACCGAAAAGAAGAAAAAAAGTATGTAGAGGAAGAAGGTCAAAGCAAAACAATAAAGAATAAATAAAAGAATGGTAAGGATGAGAAGTAAGGATAACAGAAACAAAGAAAGGGGTTAAACATCAGCTATAAAATCTCTTAATGATAAAAGAAAAAGAAGAGAAAAGGGGTTAAGTGATGAAATGAAAATAAAGGTGCATGTCGAGTATCATCAGGTATATTCTGGTTATTCATGAGTGATGTTTATTCCACTTTAAAATAGTTCAAGGGGCAATAGGAACCCTGCATAGAATTAATTGTGTTGCTGTAAATCCCGAAAAAGTTTGAGGGTGTTTTTGTGCATTTTCTCCCTAAAAACCTAAATTGTTTATTAATAGCTTAAAAGGTAAGCTGCCTAACAAAAATTCAAGTGTTTGAAAATCAAGTTATACTAAGAAACATTGGATTTATTGTTTTTCTATGTTTCCAACACCACCAAGGAAAACTAAGAAGAGAGAAACTTCAGAGTTCCTTTTACACAAATTGATCTTTTCTTGTCTTCATCAAACTCAATTTGTCAAGAAGTTGATAAAAATTAACTTATTTCAACATCTTACCTCTTAAGGATTGTTAATAATAGGATTTAAATAAATCCTAAAGGAACCAACAAAAAATAATAATTCGAGTGAAAAAGGCAAGAGAGGATGAGATCAATAGAGGGAAAAAGCCAAAGTGAGAGATATTTATTTCTTTGATATTTTTCTTATGATATTTCTACCACTTGAAGAGACTATTAGAATCTCACTGAAAATTCTAGCATATATGTAAATATAGTAAGTAGCTTAATTTACAACAACAATAACATACACATGAACAAGTAAGCTTTGGGGAGGGTAGAATGTAATGAAGACATTAACACTTACCCCATGGAGGTAGAAATTTCCAAAAGACCCTCGACTCAAGTGCAACAGATCTCAATACAAAGAATAAGACAATGAAGAGAAATTGAAACAAGAAACAGAGAGAAGTAGCAAAAACAACAATAAAATCATGTGATAATCGAAAGGTCATAAACAACATACTAGGGTAGATTATTATTAACAAACAACAATAAACAATGATTAAAATACAAAACAAGATCTATAATATTACAAGTAGTGCCTCTGCAAACACTAGCCACCCTAAGCAAGACAACACCACATTAACTGCTATGCTTATATCCTAATAAGAGTCCTCCAAACCCTCCTATCTAGGGTCATGTCCTCGACAACCTAAAGTTGCGCCATATCCTGTCCTATCACCTCTCTCCAGTACTCCTTCGATTTGCCTCTATCTCTCCTCGTACCCTGTATAACCAACCTCTCACAACTTCTCATTGGTGCACCTATGCATCTCCTCTTCACATGTCCAAACCATCTCGGTCTCACTTTCCTCATCTTGTCAACCACGGAGGCCACACCCACTTTATTCCAAATATTCTCATTTCTAATCTTATCACTCCTAGTATGACCACACATCCACCTTAACATCCTCATATGTGCAACATGCATTTTATGGACATGGGATTTCTTGACTGACCAACACTCAATCCCATACAACAAAATCAGTCTAAACATAGCTATTTAAACCAAATAGCTTGAGGGAATAGCCAAGCTGAGCTCTCTCAAACTCTTTCTTTCTCATAGTGACAACAACTTTGGCACTCACAATGATTGCCGCTCAACTTGATGCGATAGACACCACCCTAACAAATTTAGGGAGAACGAAATCGTAAACATGGCTAGTGAGATGAGAATTCATCAAAATACTAGACTTTAATTTTGATACAAGAAAACTAAATAAAGTATCAAGTGTCAAGGTCGAATCCTAATTTGGAAGTCGAGTCCCAGATTGAGTATCGAGATTATATGTTAATTCAGGTATCAGGGTGGAATCCAAATTTGAATGTCAATGTTGGATTTCGGGTCGAAAGTAAGGTCCTAAGTCGAGAGATTAGTCGAGACTAGATTCGAAAGATAGATCCTAGGTCGCGTTTCGGAGGTCGGGTCTTGATTTGGAAGTCTGGTCCCGCATCATATGTCAAGTTTAGTTTTATGATACAGTAGAAGTAAATAAAGTATTTTCAACATTTTTCATTTAAAGAAAGGACTAAAATATTTTCTTTATATTACTTATTTACTTTGTGAAAATATGGGTAAACATGGGTCTACATGCATTTTACCCAACCCATTTTAACCTATATGAAATATGGGCGGGTTGAATTGTTACCCACTTTATATTGGCCCATTTTCAACCCGCTCAAATTTGACCCATCTCGCCCATTTGCCACCACGACCTGTAGGTCACGGCTAGATGGGCATAAATTAGACCCTTAGCATATGTATACACCTTAGCATTTGATGTGTGAGTTTATTTGTGTATTGTACTGATAATGAGTTTAAATGAAATTATTGTTGTAAGATGGAGTGGGCATATACCCACGTAAACTGAAATCATTGATTCTTTATTCCTTGATGATTGGGATTGTTTATCTGATACGCATAACCTCCTGTTATGGTACTTGTTGGGTCTTGAAATTACTTGTTATGTGTTGAATGCCAGGTCTACTTGTTGTTTGACTCATGCGTTGCATGCTTCCAAAATTGAGTCGGCATATTATGTCCAAATACATAGTGGTTTGTATTGACTAATACCTCCCCGTAATCTTCTTTTGTTGAGTGAAGAATGTGTTCTAGAGGCTCATTCGAGACCCCATTTCTGGCGAGTGCAAGTAGTTTTCGATCCAAGGGCGAGCGCTCCATTTTCAGGTTGTCGTGGACCATCACAGTAGTTTTAGAATCTTCCCAACAATGAGACAATCTTATCTTTTATTTAGTTTTTGGATACTTATGTTAGGTTTAGTTTTGTTTAGAAGTTCTTGTATGATGACTTTTGGGTCTTGGAATTTTAGTAGTTGATTTTTTTCCGCACTTAATTAAGTTATTGGTTTTCAAAATATTATATTTTAGTTGGATTTAGTTATAATTCTGTCTTGGATGGTTGATGAATTTGGTTAAGGTTCAGGTTAGATGGTTCTCCCGCCGGAGGGTTTGTATGAGTGTCACTCACGACCCAAAGCCATTTGGGTCGTGACATATAATCTACTCTTTTTTCCTAGTACATGAACTAGCTAATAAGCTAACCATGAGCCAATTTATATAAAAATTTCATGAATCAAACAAATCTTAAAAACCTTTTATTTTTCCAACACAAGGTTTGATTTCAAACATCTATCACCAGCCTTTTCACATACCATCCATCTAAGTTGCAGTGCTTAGTGCCTTTGTCAGATAATCCCTTCAATTAAACATTTGCAAGCTTCTCTATTTCAGGTCATTGGTACCATCTACTTAACAAAAAATTTAATAATTTCTTAATCATAGTGGAGTTAAAAAGCACCTGGCGAGCTTCAAGATTTGAGACTGCCATTGCTCCAACATATGGAAGACTTTCAATCACTGCATCTGCCAAATCTGAAATGAAAGTGGGTTCAACACCTAGGGCAGGAACACGTGCCCAGTTCTGTATTCCAGACTCCAATGCTAGCTCCTTGTATTCAACATCAATTTCCTCTAATGTCTCAATATGCTCACTTACAAAACTGTGATAACATATAAAAATTAGAGAATACAAATAACTAAAACAAAAGTCGAACAAACTAGGCATCATCATTTGTACTGCTTAAACAGCCAAATTTGCTTACCTTATTGGCACGGCAAGAAGACTCTTTACCCCTTTTTTCCCAAGCTCAATTATTGTCTCATCAGTATATGGTTTAAGCCATTCAACAGGTCCAACCCTACTCTGCATCAGAGCAAAATAACTTCATGGAATGGCTGAGTAAAAGCATTTACAAAACTCAATCATGATGCTCTTAAGTGAGAAAAGCTGCATCCATATGCATACAGAATTACAGTAAAGCACATCAGTTCAGTAAGTCATGTATCCGAAATGCCACCGGTAAATACTTGTTTTGAAGTCGATCCAAGAAAATAACTTTTATTTTTATGACAGTGGTGTCCGTACAGCTTGCGCGCACTCTCGAGTACTCCATCACAACCTGCTACCTTCCACCAACACATGTACCGGTTAACACTGTCCACCAACACTTAGGTAGATGGAAAGAAATCACCTAGTGTTTTTGCCTGTACTGAGATTTGAACTTTGAGAGCTCAAGAAAATAACTTGTTTTTTGCATCCAAATAACTTATCAATGCCAGATGGAATCAAAATCACTTGACCACATACTCTATCACCCAAGCAAATTGGAGAATCAATGTTACAAAAGCTATATGTTATGTGCTAGCAAATGAGCATCCAAGCCTCATCTATTTTTCTCGTCCAATAGTGTATCACTTGACAACATCATAAATATGAATCACCTTTCCTTAGAAATGTATTAAACAAATAATAATAAGCACCAAATATCATGTTTGTGCCGATGGAAACACATAATACGACATTGAATGTAGCACCCTCTAAGTTCATAAAATTGACACCAATAAAGGGCCACATTACCTTCTCATACATAGAGGTGTTATGCTTATAACATGAAAGTGTTCAGTACTCGTGTCTCACACTCCATATTAGCTAATTATATTTGTAATGCAACTTAGAAAGTTCATATGGTACAACATGATACTTCAATAGAAAGTAGCAATTAGTCCCCTCAACTATTGTTGCGGAAAAAGTGTGTACAAAGGAAAAAAGCTTCTTCATGTTCATACTAATAGTTACGCACGTACTCCTTTACATACTAACATGGAGTGCTTAATATGTTATTCTCAAGTTCACCATATAATCTAATTGTCTTATCAACCTTATAGATTGAAGAGGTGATATGGAGATAGTTTTGCCAACAATGCATGTCATGCATGATACTATTATACATATCATTTCTGTAACGCCCCGTACTTTTGGTCTAAGGTTTAAATGGTTCGACGTATGTAATTGGACCCCAACCTGGAGAATTTGGTTTTACATGTCTAAAAGGCAATGTTTAAGTATGCGGTGTTAAGGATGTGAATTAAAGTCTAACGGAAACTCTAGCACAAAGTCGGCTTGAAAACTTCTCCACAAATTAAGTTTTAAGCTTGCACAAGGTGTAACTTCTAGCAAGCATATCTCCCATGTATAAAGATTTATATGATGAATTTCCTACCATAGTTAAAAGATCACTGAATCTAGTTTCCAATGAATTAAATAGTTCGTCAATCAGAGCTATGTACAAGAAGTTATGTACGTTTTACAAAAGTGATATTAGTGGATAACATGTAGGGGCCTACGGGCATAGGTTGCCGTAGGAACTATATGTGGATTAAAGTTTGAGGTAGCCTCAGAAACATTTAGGTGCCCACCTACGACCATATGTGGCCATCTATCAACTTCATTAAATACACCAAACTCTGAGGGTTTACTTCATTTTCTCACTTCGACCTTGACTTGAAATAGATTCTCTCAGCTCCACTCCCCTAATCCCCACGGTCTTTCATGAGTGTTTCTTCAATGATTACGCAACTCTTAACACCTCTTCCTCTTCAAATTTTGGAGGGTGTTATCATCTAGGGCTAAAGCGGAGATTTTTGGTTTTTCTTCATCATTCAAGGTAAGAATCTTCTCCTAAGCTCATGCATGGACTATTATTGATGTAACATGAATGTTTCAGGGAAGGGACTCATGGGATGGTGATCGAAAGCCATGAGCTTGGGTTTTGGATAATTTTGTGAGAAGATGGGGCTTGTTATGGTAGAGAGTTCTTGATATGCTGCTGCCTAGAGGGGTGTGGACGACCTCGTAAGAGGGTTGTTGTGTTATTGTTGTGTTGAAGAATGAAAAAGTCTTACATCGAGGGTTAATGAGATGGTTGGTCTACTTATAAGGCTTCGCAATCCTCTTTCCTTTGAGCTATCTTTTGGGGTATTCTATAGGCCCAAGACCTAATTTTACATGGTATCAGAGCAAAAGCAGGACCCATTTCACCCAATGTTGAGCCCTCAAATTAAAATTTTCCGCACAAGATGTCCAGCCCTAGGCGTGAGGTGAGGTGTTGAAGTATGAAGAAGTATCACATTGGTGGTCTCCTTATAAAGCTAAGACAATCCTCTTCGTTTTGAGCTAGCTTTTAGGGGGTGAGTTAGGTTCAAGATTGCAAGACCTAATTTTACAGTTTGCAAGGAGAAGGTTGGTTGTGGATATGCCAATGAAAAAGGATTTTAGAGTTTTAGCTCACCGTATGTGCGATAAATTGCTTAAGTGGCTTTGTCTTGAATCTCTTTACTAATTTAATCTTTTTATGATTGTTTTCTTGTAGATTAAGGTCTTATCAGAGTAGTTAGACTTTGTGGTACACTTAAGGTTGAAATTGAGGAATTAAAGCTAAGACCCTCTTTTCCTTGTCATGACATGATCTTATGATCTTTCTTTCGGTATTTTCCCCTTGTTCATGAGCTTATGGATTTCATGTTCCAAATTATACTATTGAGTACTCTATGTGAAAATTCTTTCATGTCAAATTATACTATTTTTTATTTCATTTTTATAACTGAGAAATCCGTGTTGACCCGCCCTTTGGACCAAACACAGCCATCTAAACTACGTGGATAATGGGCCCGCCCCTCTACCCTTCTCCACTTAAATACTGAGCTTTGCTTTGCATGGAGTGGGGCTTGAACCTGCGACCTAAACCACAAATCCTCCACCTTTTGTCACTCAAGCTAGGTCTTGGGGGCATGTCAAACTATACTATTAGCCTTGAATAATTTTAGCTTCCTATTATCGTTTTCTTGTAGATTAAGGTCTTATCTGAGTAGTCGGTCTTTGTGGCCCGCCCGTTCACCCTTTTCATGACATGATCTTTCTTTCGATACATTCCCCCTTGAGCTTATTGATTTCCTATTCCATATTATACAATGAGTAGTCTATGTAATAAATCTTTTATGTTAATATGTTTCTTAGTAGTTGTATTCATTGCCTTGTGTCTACCATACCTTCATGCCGAGTTCATTTGCTCCTCATGGATATGTCTAATGTCATACATATCAAAATTGACACATTTCTACCTAAAAGTTATGTCTAAGAACAAGGAAATGCTTTGTAAGCCGAAGGCACGAAATAGTAAGTGCTGTCCATGTGCACTCAACTGAACACCAACTGAACTCTTGACCTTTCTTATAAATGATCATAAAGATGAGCCCAAATACAAAATGTGCAAGAAGCCAGAGTCTTCATCTTCATTACAAGAATGTTTTAATGCATAAGATAGACAATGTTACCTGTGCAAGTGTGTTTAAATATAATCATTTGTAAAATGTAAGTATGCTAATAGATCTGCAAAGGTACCTGATATGCCAAAGTATATGCATTATGTACCCTTCTCTTCTCAAGTTCTTCCATTATTAAGTCCACACATTCCTCCATCTCAGCCTTGTATGGATCACCTGCTTCCTCTACATATGCAAGTGGTACACCATGAGCACTGAAGAATATCATCACCTGTGTATATGAAGCTAGTTAATGCAGGAGACAAATTAGAGAGATTTTTCTACTTCTTGGGAAGACCCTGCTTTTATTTTCATTATAAAATATCTGAAAATTTTTCATAAATATGAAATGTAGAGGAGTAGAGGCAGGAACAGAACAGTGTCAGATCTGAATAAAAGAAATCTTTGCTCCAGAGTGCTGTAGTTTTCCTTTGTTTTTGATCCTTAATATCTTCTACTGTACAGAGATCTTTCCATGGCTCTGTATTTCTACCCTAACCAACTCGATAGAGTTTCCAGAGAAGGTCTCCAAGCATAAGACTTGATGGACAATAATACACTAAATCAAGAGTATCACAATATTCATGACAAGAATCTTTTCTCATTTACTTTTTTGAAACTGGTAAAATTAAATCTTTAAGCATTTATCTTTATTAAAAAAAAAAATCTTACAGCATTTATTACAGAAGAAAGCAAAACTGAGAAGGCATATACTTTTGCGAGAATTTTCTAGTTTAAGTAATGAAAACAAAAATAAAAATGCACAACTACTTTATGTGCCTCAAGTATAATACTATCAGGAAGATGAGACCTTATTAGGAAAAAGAACTTTTCACGAGGTAAGTATAGCATGAGACATCCAAGAATAGAGACAATACTACCTCCTCCGGACGTTCAAACATGTTCAACTCTTTTTCCATCAAATCTGCCATGGCTTTGATATATCCTTCCCGTTGATACCATGAGGGTATTACTGTGTGTTGCATGTTAACAAGATACTCATCCTCCCTGATGTTAATACTCATTGCTCCATATATCAGTTTGACAATCGAAAATGGAATGTATTTTCTGAACAGGAACATAGGGTATGTTTATTACCTAAATATACTCTCTAATAGGCGAAGGCTTGAACCACTCGTAGATATTGAAAACTGTGGATAAAGAGGGAGAACAACAAGCTTTGTGATTCCATCCCTTTTAATCTGCAAAATGAACAGAAAAGGGAAAAGGGTATGAAAACCAATAGCTCAACTTCCACTCTATCCTAAGTAACTCAAATGTGCTTCAAGAAAAAACTGGAAATAGGGAGAGACTATATTAAAGGCAGAATGACCTGAGAGACTCTTATACTTGGATCAGATTGTCACCTAGACACTTGTACTCATGGTTTTGTCAACCGGACACTTAAACCTAATGAAACTCAATCTTTTAAACCCTTTTTGCATCCGATAAATGTGTGTGTGATACAAACAAATACACATGGGATTCTATGTCATTTTACAATGCCACATAAGAAAGTAACTTAAGAAAAATCAAATACAGTTCCCTTATTCATCTTCCTCAGACCCCACCACCCCAACACACACACACCACTCTTCTTCTTCAACAGATCACCCTCCCTCCTTCTTCAGATCCTTTTATCCTTTCCCATTTTCATTTTTATTTTCTCTACTCCATTCAAAACTACAAGAAGAACCGATGAAGCAAACAAGAGATATTTAAAATGTTTCAAATTAATAATAACAGAAAAATAACTGAAAATCTCACTGATAAAAAAACCTATTAAAAAATAATTATGGTGTTCTTCGATGTTCATAACATTCTTCGTTGATTGATAGGGGTTGATTGTTCATAACATTCTTCGTTGATTGATAGGGGTTGATTTTTCTTATTAGTTTCTCTTATTTTCACTTTAATTTGGCTTTTGAGTATTCTCAATTTGATGTTAATAATGTGCCAAAATAATTGATTATATTGAATGTTGAGATTTTTGTCAAAATAATTTATTATACTGTGTCAAAATGATGAAAGAGAAATGAAATTGTTTTTCTTTGTTCAAATAGTTGCTAACCATAGAAGCTTTTGATTGTTTTTCTCAAATATTTTCTTCAAGCCTTGGTGGTAAAAATAGAGGAAGAACAAAGAGTGGGGGTAAAGAAACGAGGGGTGAGTGGGGGAAAAAAGAGAGATAGGTGTCAGATTTTTAATTTTTGTTTTATTTTAATTAATTTTTAGTCCAAAATTGTTTGTGTACGCGTATTAAACTCCTGAAATTAATGCATTTGGTCCAGCTCAACCATCAAGTTGCCACATTGGATGGGTCAAGGTCAAAGGGTTTAAAATAGTGTGTTCTAGTGAGTTTAAGGATTCAGTTAACAAAATCGTGAGTATAAGGGCTCAACTGACAATCGAAGCCAAGTACAAGGGTCTCCTAGATCATTCTGCCTATATTATACAACAACAACATATCCAGTTTATCATAACAAAGTGGGGTCAAAGAAGGTAGAGTGTACGCTGACCTTACCTTAGAAGTGAGGTACAAAGGTTGTTTCTAATAGACCCTCGGCTCAAGCCAAAAACATAGTAGGAAAAGATGTAATGAGAGTACAACAGACAATAGATAGAACCAAAACAACACATAGTAGCCAAACAATACTAAAGCAAAATAAAATTGCAATTGAACTACACGAAATAACAAATAACAACTAAAATTGAAGAACAAGAGACTACAAGTGTAGCACCATAACTAGTAACCGAAACAATAAAATGCACTCCTCCCGACTAGCATTGACGCACTCCAACTTACTAACCATCTACCCTCATTCGCGTCCTCATCCCTTCCCATCTAAGGTCATGTCCTTGGGTAAGTTGCAACTGCATTTTGCCCTACCTATCCCCAATAATTGTTCAATCTATCTCTATCTCTCCTGGATCTATCCATAGGCAACCTCTCAACACCTCCACTGAGGAATCCAAGCATGTCCTTATCACATGACCGAACCATCTGAACCTCGCTTCCCACATCTTATCTTCCACCAAAGAATTACACAAATCTGCCTAAGTCTTTGTGTAGATCTATTTATATCTCCAAAACAACAACTACTCCTTAGTCCAAACAAGTTAGGTTTAGGTATAGGAAGCCAAAACAATTTATTTTTTCTTTCATACAATGGGATAGATTTTACCCACTCCTTTGCCTTGTACCATCTTACGCTTTGTTCCAGCCCTTCAACATATCAATAGTGGACTCTGGCATGACCTATTTCAAGCCAAACATACTCAAGATAAACTATCGCAGTTGACCAATTATTTTGCCGTGTTATTTTTAGCATTCTCCTAACATAAAAACCATCATAAACCTCACCTTATTCCCCTTCGTTGCATGTTTTCATGAGTAAGGCATGCTCTCCTAACTAACTGATAAGGAAAAACTCACTTTAGAAGGAGCCCACGCTTTTCGAATATTATTTTTTTGATAAAGGAAATTTGCCGTCGCTGCCCTTTTGGTGCGCACAGGGTAAAACCCCCGCTCCTATGCAATAACTCACAAATCACAAATGAGAGATAACCCCACTATGGAAGCCAGGTGCAACGAGCTCGACCTAGAAGGAAAACCCCTTGCTTTTTTGGCAAGGGGTTTCAAACTTTAGACCTCCAACATGGAAGTCCCAAGCCCAAACCACAGGCTTTCCAAATATTATTCTTCCAAGGCCATCTAGTATCTTGTTGTTCAGTAGCAACTAATGCATTACATGCTGATTTAACTATGAAACACTTCGTGCCATTACCATTCCATATGGTAGTATCTTCAGTGTCAGTTGTGCAACACCTTGAAGAAAGTAATCCTATCCACCTCCTGACTAGTCATTCAGCATTTTCCTAAAAGGTAAGTTCCAGCCTTGTAAGCTCCAAGTCTTTTCATAGAAGCATCTGGTATCCTGCAAAGCTAAAGAGACCTAAGGGAACATCACTTAGAAGGCCATATCCCAACCAATTTCCTTCCAAAATGAAAGTTCCCTCCAATTTCCCACTATAAATCACACTTTATCAGCAAATTAGGTTACTGAGATCCAATATGCAGATACTAGCTCCATCACCACATCATTCCATAAGACTCTCTTCACTATTACATCTCCACAAGCACTTCGTTAAAAGACTCTTGTTATGAATTTTTATTAAAGGTTACAGACTATTTTTTGAACTTGATTATGGTGATATCATCTCTTACATGGCTGAGATTGCTTTTGTCCTTCTCTTATTATCTCTGGTTATCTATCGCCATTGGCCTTTTCATGGGGACCTCGAAGAAGAGGTATATATATGGAGCAACCAGCAGGTTTTATTGCTCGAGGTAGAGTCCAGTATCATGGTCTGTAGGCTACAGCAATCACTTTATTGCCTAAAGCGGTCACGTCACTTAGATTCAGATTTGAATATGATTTTAGTGGTCCAAGTTGATGATATATACAAGTAATGATGAAGAAGAAATTATCAAATTGAAGCATCATCAATTTCAGCAGTTTCTGACCAAGGACCTTCGCTGATTGACGAACTATAGGTATTGAGGTTGCTCAATCTAGATCAGTAACTACCACTTCAAAGAGTAAGTATGCTCATGATATTCTCGAGGAAACATAAATGATAAATTGCAGGCATATTGATACTCTCATGGATCCAAATAAACTTCTAGCAAGTCAGGATGAACCTGTTTGGGGTGGTTTGGCAGCTAGTAAAGAGGTAATTATCCATGTATTAATTTATGTATTAGTTATACAACGTTTGGTAGCTAGTTAGGAAGTTAGTATTCATGAATAAAATCAATACAACCTTTGGTTTGCAATTTAGAAACCGACATAGCTAATACATGTATAAGTTATGAGAAAATCGGTGTATTATCGAATGTGGGGGAGGGGGGGAGATGGAATAGCTAATACCCACATAACTTATACATGCATAACGAATACATACATTACTAATACCTTCATAATTCTAACCAGCTACAAACGACCCCTTATTGATTCTAAAACATATAGGAGGTTGGTAGGCAAGTTAAATTATCTCACTGGAACTGGAATTCAATCTAACGTTACCTTCACAGTAAGTGTTGTAAGTAAGTTTTTGGATTTTCAATTGGAACTGGAACTCGATCTAACGTTACCTTCACAGTAAGTGTTGTAAGTAAAATTTTGGATTTTCAATATGATAGTCATTGGAATGCAAATATGCAGTCTTTGATACATAAAATCTGATGACTATTTGACAAGGATCTAAATATGTTGATGAAGATTTGGCGGGATCATCCTCTGACAAACTATCTGCCTTTGGATACTAAATTCTAGTAAATCTGGTTTTTTGAAAAAGTAAGAAACAAAATATACTTGCAAGATCTAGTACAAAAGCTTCTATGTTCTTCCTACAGAGAAGTTCCCATCTTTGTTGTGTTTCCACAGCACCCTATCTGCCTCTGTTGTGACAATGTTGTTTCCTAGCTTTCCAAGCTATGAAGCCACTCTATCAGCCTCCCAATCATTAAGCATTCTTCTGAAGGAAATGTCCCACCTCTGTGTTGTCCAGCACTTACTTACTCCCGCCTCAGTGTTTCCACAGATCTGGAAGTGGTGATTGATCAATTCCATCATGCCAAAAAAAATTCTTGTTTCAATGCCTATCTTAAAGCTAAGATTAGTTTCCACCAGTGGCCAAAAGTTTCTGATTGTTCTCCACACCGCCATACCATAAGGATCAGATACAAAGTTGGAGCACCATGGATTAAGGCCACCAAACTCTGTCACAATTATATTCCTCCACAGAGTCCTCTCTTTAGTGCATCTCCATAGCCACTTCATAAGTAAGTTCTCATTCTGCAGTTTGAGATTTCTGACTCCTATCCCCCCCCCCCCCCCCCTTTATTTAGCATTACTGCTTTCCAAATAACACAGTAATCCTTCCCCAACTGGTCTTACTTCTAAGTACCACCATAAACTCCACTTAAGAACATTGCAACAATTTTTTGTTGTTGTTTATTACACTCAGACGTGATTCGCTAACTAATATATGCTTATTTATTAATTAGCTTTAAAATGATAATACTCCAATAGATTCTAGAGATCCTACAATATAGTTGTTGGAAAAATTTGATTACCGTATTTCTATCATCTAAACCCAATATGATATGATTCTGCAGTAGTGTAAACACAGCTCTACAGAAAATCCTCATGGGGCAAAGGGGTTACGTAAACTTGTAGCAAGCTAATACTTCAAATTCAAGGGATAAGAGTGTTGTGTAAATATGCTACCACTTATTTTGCTCAATGAGATGATTGCAGAGACTCAGGAAAACAGCTAAATGCACCCAAAACACATAAACAACCATAGAAGTCAAAGGAAAAAGAGAAGTTTACAAATGAAAAGGAAAGAAACAAGATACCCGCTCAATGGCTTCCTCTGTGAATGGATGCCAGTAGCGCATACCAACATACACCTTTGCAGGCACATTCTTTTCCCACAGAGCTTTTCTCAAGGCTTCAGCCTAAAATCAAATATTATTAAAAAACGGAAGAATTGAATAGAGGAGGAGCCATGAAATTAAATGCAGAAAAACATTGTACTGCTCATATACAAATCAACCACAGCAAAAGAAATCTCTCAGTTGAAAATAAATGGCAAAGTCATACTAAGAATAACCTTAGCAAGTGTTTCCACTCTTAAGCACTGGAATTCAGCATGGTCCAAAACATTTCACCACTATGGTATAACACTGTCACTTAACAAAGAAAATCTACATATCTACCATCATAAGCATCTCGTAGCCACAGTTGGATCAACATATTCATTTATTCCTACTTAAATACTTAACAATTAATCAACAATTAGCAATTTCCATCAAACCATATAAATTCATGCCTGAGCATCAGTTATCCGTCGTAGAGGAGAACCACCACCAATTGAAGCATAACCTTCTTTGCTCTTGGGTGCTCTAGCAACAGATATGAATTGTGCCAATGGCCTTTGCAAAAACCGAAACAATCTTGGCAATCGAATAATATCCTATTCAAACCAAACGATCCAAGTTAAGAACCATTAAACAAAGAGTGAGAGGTGTTATTTCCAAACTACAAAAGGATTGTTCCACTCAAAATTGCATTTTTTTTCTTAGTATCACTACTAATTTCAAGCATACACTTAAGCTTTTCAGTTCCTTTTGAATTGGACATGGTTAAATTGTATTTGCTATACCTAAATGGCAAAAGGGTAAATAATCTCAGCAAAAAGGGAAACAAAATTTAACTTACTGGATCAGCAAAAAGATTGAATAAAAAAGGCTGCACATCTTCAAGAGTTTCAGGTCCACCAAGATTAAGCAACAAAACACCAATTTTGCCTTCACCAAAAACAGGGTTTGTAGAGAGTTGTTGAGGGCTAGAAGTGAGCAATGCTTCAGGCATCATAGATGGCTTCTCAGACCATTTCAAGGAGCATCTAGCTACATATGAATAATTCTTAGGTAGCCTTAAACAAGAAGCAGCGAAAGATGAAGTACACTGTGTATCCAGTTGAAGAAAAGGTGAATAGGATGTGCAGTTGGCCGGCGACGGAGATATTTCACGGCAGAAAATCACCGGCGGCGCCATTGCTGAACTGCAAGGGAACAGTGATGTTTGAAATGCTTGCTTTGAGTAGATAGTTTGGTTTGATTTCTTATTATTGCGTGTTAAAGTCTCTCCTCCACAAGTTCAAGATAAGAACCAGTTATGCTATGCAACTCACAAGTGTAAAAAAATATCTAAAATTGTGAAAAATCTATGTTATTTGTATTTGTATTTATATTTATATTTATATTAGTGTACTTATCCGCTCTTTTCCAAAATTAAGTAGGTTATCGAATAACTAATATGGCTAATTTATTATTTTTAAAATACGGAGTACATAGAAATATTACAAAGCTACGATCTTGGTGTTATCCATTTAAAAAAAAATAGAAAAATATTTTTTAATTATAAATTTTACTGAACATTGTCAAACATAACAAGTTTTAATAAATAATCATCTATCGTAATTTTTTATTAGATTCAATGAACTTTATAACAATAATATTAGTTCAATTAAAGTCACATTAAACTTAGTTGATCAGAAATTGCATAACTTTGTTTTGGTGTAAACGACTTGATTTTTAATACAAATAATTAAAAATATATTTGTGACACGTAAAAGTATGAAAATATACGAATTATGTTTCAACATGATTATGTTAAAAATTAAGAAGTTAATGAGATCTTCTTTTTGTTTGATTTTCTTTAACATTTGATTTTTCATATTGAAATTCATTTATTGTATACTTGAATCGTTTATATATCATAAATTGTGATCGTAAAACATTACATTAAGAGATTATACTCTGTAATACAAAATAAAAGAATTGAATATTTAGAATAAATTATGATATTATTAGTAGTTTGTGTGCGCTACTTATCTACTCAATTATATAAAAAAATTTATAATAAAATGACAAAATATTGAATTTTCGAGAGTACATATAGTGTCAAGTTATAAAAATATAACAAGAGTTTGAAATGTGTTTGTCTATATATAATACATATAGAGTAGTGAAAAAGTTTTATAACATTAATCAAATTATTATTATAGTCATTATTGAAAAAATAACTCTTCACTCTTCAAAAGATAATTCTTCTTTCAATATGAAAAAATTAAGATAAATAATTTCTACTTTAAATCATTATAATTTAAATACATATTAATCATATATGCACATTTATTATAGAAGAATCATAAAATAACTTTTTATTATAGGAAAAAAACTTCAGAGTATGACAAATATCCATATATATTCAAGAAAAATAACTATATTATATTTTTTTCATGTTATATGGATATAATTTGACTATAAATAGCAAAATTAATTATATACAAATAAATATTATTAGCATATTAAATAAATATTAAATAAAAAAATAATTATTGTATGCCTAATCAATTATGACAGACACATTTGTAATTTTTTCCCATGTTTATCATCATCAATTTTTTCTCTTTCATCAATATTCATAATACATATTTAATGATTTATTTCTCCAAATTCATTCAAATTCAAGATTCTTTACATCATGAGCGATTTTGTGATTTTGTATCCATCAGGTATCTTCTTGCATATTTATCTCGTTTTTATGAGCATTATATATGTACACATCAACACTTCTTCAATTTTCTCAAGGTTTTGATTCAAGAATTTGTTTATTTATTTCAATGATTGAAATTGATACTCTGAGGAGAGTTACGAGAGGAATACATTTATTTGATAAATTGTTGGATGAATTGTCTTCTTTTGATTTGTGTATTACTCACAACAAGCCAAAACATCATGCTATGTTGCTGCAATGGAGATCGAAAGAAGATTAAAAAAGGATAATGACCATATATTCTTTCTGCTTAAAGAAATCGAACATGCAAAATTAGTAAAGAGGAAAAAAGGTTCAGAAGTGAAAATTAATCTTAAAAAAGGGAGAGAAGTCAACAATATTGACTCCAGTGTGTGTGAAAAAAGAGCAGTCGAGCAGTAAATAGAGAGAATTGAAACTTTTTTTTTTTAGTTTAATGTCATTTATTTATATATCTCAACACATGTAATGTGTGCCATTGTCATTATGGATTGTCCTCTTGTATTGAAATTGTTAGAAAATTTGATTTTGTATGTATATAGTTGTTGAAAATGAGTATAAGAATAACATAAACAAAAAAGAGGTTGAGAGTTCTATAATTATCAACTTTATATATAGTGGAATAATTATATACATTAGCCTTTCTATTATTATAGAACCACAAGTTGAACAACGATCTGTGAATACAATTATATTTGAACACATAAATACTCTGTCAATTTTTTAGTGAATTCAAGTTAGTTGGGTACATCAATACTATATTGTTAGCCTTTAAAATTTTTATTTAGAAGAATATATATACAGTTTGATACCCACAAATTGTATCTTTTTGGCTCATTTGTCTGATATATCCATATTTATACAGTTTGATATCCACAAATTATATCTTTTTGCTCGTTTGTCTAATGTATCCATGTTTTTGCTTAATAACAATTATCCATATTTATATACATAGATACTTGTATTGTTATATAAATACAAATTGAATGTTGATTTGTGAATACAGTTAAACCTAGAAAGATAAGTACTATATCCAAGATAAAAAGTTGATTAGGGAATACAAGTATAGTTGTATTCAAAGTATTTATTTTAAATGTTTAACAACAATGATTCATTGTATTCTACATTGGTGTATTCATTTTTGTTTAAAAACTAGTGTATCTATTGTCATGTCGTTCACCTATTCAAAATCATAATACTTAACCTTCATTAAAAGAAATTCAACAATTTGCTTACATATAAATAATAACTTGAGATAACTAAAAAAAATTATTAATACATTTCCGAAGTCAGAATAAGAAATAAGGAGACAACACGAAATTGAGTATGATTTATCACAATTTTTGTTAGCTGATAAAGAATATGATATGATATGTCTTTAAATAAGTAATTTTTAGTTATAAGTTAAATATGGGAACTTACTTATAGCATGGACATAATGTAAGGATAGTGAGTTATATTTAGAGTCAATTGCTTATTTAGTTTGTTGTACTTAAAGATATATTAATGTATCAATTAAAAATAAAAAACTATACAAAAATACAGCAAAAAGATGACATAAATTATAGTCATTCATAGTAAATAACATACTTATAGCTATTGGTATTCATTAACCATATAAATATAGTTATTTTTGTAAGTTGTTCTTTATTATATATGTACATCTCCTTTACAATGTCATAAAGAAAAATAACTTATGTATTTGATCATATTACATAGATATGTTAATGGGAGAATTAAATGAGAGTATTTAAAAAATAAAATTACAATAATTCAAAGAAGTTAAAGAAATTATATATTCTTAGTTTTGACATAATAGATTGTAATGACCTGTTTCGATCGTTATAGAAAAGTCAAGGGGGAAAGAATTTGGGCCAGAAAATTTATAAGTAGTAACTTGGAAATTTCTAGCCTAGGCTAAACTTAGACAAAATCTGAGTCAAGTGAAATCTAGGGAAATCTAGTAATGAATGGGGGAGGGTTTAATTATGAATTTGATCACATGAGTCAATAGCCAAGATGCTAAGAAGTCTGTACGGCTTTACGAAATCGAATTCGGACGAGTAGAACTTTTAAAATTGATCTTGGCGTGAAAGGTAATTTTAGAACATCCAAGTTTGAAGGTGTGTAGTTAAATGAGAGCTTGGAACTCAAATTTTGAGCTTCTGTCTCCTTGCAAGCCACTGGGGCGGAATTAATCCCCTAGGGCAGGGCCGCTGCGGCTGGATGGGGTTCATCGTGGCTGGCTAGTCGCAAATTCAATTGGGAAAAAGCTCCAAATCATTATTTTCTGCAAAACTTCGTTCTTTATAGCTAAAGGACAACCCAGGGTAGTTTCTTGACAGATTCTGTAACGATACAGGGGTACCCCTAGGTGTAACAAGGTGTATAAGACCCTGAGAGGCCTCATACAAGCCACTATATCATAATATGAAGTAAATGGAAATGTGTGGAAACTAAAACTTTTCAAATACAATCAAAGTCTTTTATAAAAGCAAGTGGAAGTCTAACTTGACGTTGTCTCAAACCATCTAAACATGAGAAAAAAGAAATCTTGGGATGTAGTCCATCTATAGTCTCAAAAGTAGAAGAAAGACATAAAAGAGATAGGGTGATCCAATCCTCGAATACCATGAGGACTTATCAAAGCATCACTTCGCAATCCTCTAGGAACCTATCCACAAGTGTGCGAACTCAAAAATGTCGGACCCTATACTTGATAAGAATGAAGACAAGAGTATGCTTAGTACAATCAAGTAATAAATACGATAGCTAGCATAAAAAACATAAAGATATGCGTTAATCAACATAAGACATAAGACATAAGACATAGTCATATAAATACATAATAAGCATCATAATGAAAGAGGAATACTTCATTAAGCAACCTCACTTATCCTTAGCCAATACTTAGGTCATCTGCTTCTAGTAAAACATATATCATGGAAGGGATAACCAGCAACACTCCACACAATTCAATTTCATAACATAATCTCATTAATCATACTTACTTTTAAAGACATGCGGATTCACCTATATGCCTAGTTCATAAAGGCTAATATGTTGTCCCTCTTGCCATACTTACTTTTAGATTACGGGTACTCGCCTCCACAACCTCATCATATGATGTGGATACTCGCCTCCACATCATATCATAAGGAGCATGGGTACTTGCCTCCACGTCCATTTATCATAGTAAGAACGTGGGGACTCACTTTGTTCAATTCTAAGGAGTAGGCGAATCACGTCATATCAATGGTAATCGCCTCCAGCCTTATCATTCATTAAGAATTTTAGTCTAGAATCAATATTATAGGAAGTATATCTTCCACATCATAGCATTAACAATCAACAATGCATAGTTTAGACTTTACTATAACACTTCGAAAAGTAGTAGGTTAAACTAGAGCCTAAATGTAAGGGTAAAAATCATTAATGACCCCCCCCCCCCCCCCCCCCCCCCGTAGATTAGAAGATCATTTAGAGCTTAATTTATGGTTATAAGGGTCAAGTCCCAGGGACAAGTGCCAAGGCAAAGGGTCCAAGCCAAAGCCAAAGGCCAAGGCTGCCCCTAACTTGGAACACACTGCCCCATCTTCACGAGTGGAACCACGGATCGTGGTCCATACCACATCTCAAGGAAGGTGGATCATGAACATTCCTTTGGCCATGGAAAATTTTTACCAAATGTTCTAGCTACCTCTTCAAGGTCCACGAGAGGGACCACGACTCGTGGTCTTGACCACTTCTCGTGGATCCCCCCGTGAGGATGCCATGGGCATTTGAGATAGGGACCTTAAATGGCAAGGCTACTGCCTCAACAACCATGAGGGACCATGAATCGCGGTCTTGACCACGACTCATAAAGCCCCTCATGGGAATGTCTTTGGTTTGTGAGCCTCATGCACCAATTAAGAGACTATTTCCCAATCTTCGCGAGGAGGACCATGGATCGTGATCTTTACCACGACTTGTGAAGGAGGCTTGTGATTCCTAAACGAGTTGAGTGAGGGTCAAGTAAGTCTTTTCCTTTTCAACCCCAATTAAAGTGAGGCCGTATTTTGTATTTTAGGGGTACTATATAAGTTGTTTTTAAGTCAAAATTCCACAAACTATGTCATTATACTCAAACACCCAAATCAAACTAAAACTTCATCTTCCTCACAATAATTCTCTCTCTAAAACTCAAAGAAGAAGAAAGGTAAAATTGGATCTAGGGTTTGAAGGATTCAAGGCTTCTTCATCAATTTTCTTGGAGATTATTAATCAAGGTATGATGGCTTTTCATTTATGGGTAGATTTCACCCATAGAGTCCCCTCAAAACTTGACTACAAAGCTTCTAATTTTCCCAAAAAATCTAGGGTTTCAATCTAAATCATGGGTTCTCTCTCGAAACATTTTCAATTGTTTATTTATGGTTGATTATAGTTAATTATGGTGGATTATGGTTGAATTGACGATTAATTGATGATTTATGATAAAAATCCCCCCAAAACCCCTGAATCCCTCATATTGCTAAATTGTGAATTTATGATGTGGGTTGATTGATTATAGAAGCATGTCAATTGATTATATATACATTAATTTAGTTATTGAATCATTATATTCCCCTATCAAATGTAAAAATTATAGATTTTTGGGTTGAGTTGATTCATAGCCTTGAAGGTAAAATTATGAGGGTTGGTACATGTTGATGAGAATTACGTATGAGTCTATGATTCACTTAAAATGTGAATATTCTATGACCATGGTGTAATTATGATATTGTTACAAGTTCATTCTCCCATACCCTTATGCATGACTATGTATGAAATTACCTATGATTATGATAGTATGATTGTGTTGATTGAAAGACTAACTCATGAACACGCTATGAACATGATGTGAAAAGTTCAATCACATAATGATGATTCTATGGTTGAAAGGACATTCTCACCTAATTGAATCTATGAGATATTTTATGAGTTGTGTTGAATGAAGGGTAATATACTCCTTCACACATGTAAATACAACTAAAGACTAATTATGTAAAGTTTGGGAAATAATGCTTGGACCAAGTGGATATGAATATGAGGTAAAGACCCTCCCGTCAATGCAATAAGTCGGGTCATCTGATGAGATGAAAGCTCTCCCATTAATGCAATACGTCAGGTTTATAGTAGAAATCTCCCAATCCCATAACTATGTTCCCTCATAGGTCTTTAGCTAGTGAATCCACCTAAAAGCTAATACATGTAGTTCTACCTTAGGCAAGCAGGACATCTCTTTTCAGTGTGTGACATGACCCAGATTCCATGTACCTCTCATGGTCTATATATGTTAAGGATATTTTCCCTACATGACATAAAAAATAATATGACAAGAACATGGACATGTACCTTACTTATGACTTTTCAAGGAATTCTAAAAATAGTGTGAGTGGGGTATGAGACTTCACTTATGCATTGTACAACTAGGCTTTGGAAAGAAATTATAGGGTGGTTTTCTTGTGCTGTGAAGCTATATGATAAATGCAATTATGAATTGGATTGTTTCTATATGTGGCTTTCCTTGTTACAAGTTAATCAAATATGAATGTTTTCCTTGTTTGTGAGTATTTGCTATGGATAAGGACAAGTTATGAAATTCATAATGATTGTGGCCTAAAAGGGTAACACCTCAGAAATCCATGACCTATAATAGATCCTAATATGTTGAGTAATAATGATTTTAGACCTAAATAAGTATAAACAACTTGTTTGATAAGTATTTGAGCCATAGGATTAAAGAAAAGCCTTAACGTTCGAAAACTAGCGAAATTCAACTAGTTGACGTCCCTGTGTTTGGTGAAGGTTTCGGACGGTCATATGAAGTCCAAAACTTGTAAAATTTTTTTGAATAGGTATAATATAGTATGGATGGTCAAAACGTACAATCACGACACCCCAAGGATCATCGGAAGGGTACTTGGGGAGGACCCGAAGTTGGGCAGGTTCTGGACTTGGCCTTGCAACGTGGGGTTGACACAGACCCCACTTTCTCAGCTTAAAATTCGAAAATAAATTGGGGAATAAGCCCCACAATGCACACCTACTTCCCAAATATCATAAAAGTCGTATTTTGGGTGTTTTGACTTCACAAATAAACCCATTTAAGTGAGGGGTCTTTTGGGTAATTTAATGGGTGACATATAATGTATTAGGGTTAGTTTTAGGTCCATTCCAACACAAAAATCAAGTCCCACAAGTTGAACTCAAAAATCTCTCTCTCTCTCTCTCCCAAATTCTCTCTTCCTCCATAACTCCATTAAAGACCAATAGAGCTCCAAGAAGAAGATAAAGCCTTCAAGTTTTCAACCCAATTTCGTGGATTTATCATCTATAAGGTATGGTTTACTTGACTCTTGGGAATACTTTCCCCAAGAGGTCATTCAAAAGATGATTTCTAGATCCCCCAAAATAAGGGGTTTCTCCTCACATAGGTCTTCTTTCTAAACGAAATTGTGAGTTAATTGTGATGAATTATGATGAATTAATGTTGTTTAAGTATGAATTGATGTTCAATTGATGAATTCCTATTAGTTTTCCCTTGAACCATGTCTTTCCCCAAAATCCCTAATTTCTTGGATTGATTAAGGTGAATTGTTGAGGGTGATGAATATGTCCCTTGTTTACTTTGATTTTAGTTATGTTAGTACTTCATGAATTTCCCTATTTCATATGTTGGTTGTGAGTTCTTGGGTACTGAAGTATGAAGTATCATGAAAGGCAATGAGGTATGATCTTGATTCTCATTTGATCTTAATTATGCAAGGTGAAATCTACTTATGTGATAATGATGCTATAGCTAATTGTGTTGTTCTGATGTCAATGACAAAGATCCCTCATCCCTAACTCTAGATCTATGAATTTGCTATGAAATATGTAAATATGTTATGATGTGATCATTATATGAATGAATGTAGTTTCTCATGATTATAATGTTGTGTCTAAAGTGAAAGGATAGTTCTCACTTGTGATCACCTATGAGCTGTAATGACAAGATGTTTACTTGAACGTCTAAGAGAGACTAATGTGAACTTGTATGATGTTATATGATGGTTACTAAAGATAACATTTTCTTAGCATCGAAAAGGCATGTAAATGAGATGGAGGTCTCACGTTAGTAAGTCTGATCTCCCACATGGGTTTCCTCACGTTAGTAAGTCTGGATTCGCTTGTTATGTTTTGTCTGATGAGATGGAAACCTCCACGTTAGTAAGCAACGTTTAGCAACAATTTCCTTGACCCTTAAATATGTGCCTACATAGGAATATAGCTTAGTGGATCCACCTAGATAGCTATGTACGAATGGTTACACCTTAGGCAACTTTAACCCTCTCTTTTCGGTGTGGGAGTAAGAAATCGGATTCTATGTAGCTAACATAAAAGTAAATGAATAAGTTAAGTATGTGAACTCTTATTATGGTTGTCTTGAAGTCTTATACATAAGGTAAGGGAAGGTATGAGACTTTTTTTACTCATTGCACATGCGGGGTCCTAATGGATGCTTCTAATAGTGTCCTTTTTATGATTATGATTATGTTTAGGATTATGTTGATAATCTATGAGAATTATTCATATATTAATCATGTTATGATGAATTATGATAATATGTTGTAAGTATGAAGTGGGTTGCTTTAATGTGATATTTAGCCTTGAATATGATTATGGGGTTCCATATTTGGCATTGCACAAGTATTGCTTAGGTAATCTATATATTGGGTTACTATTATGTTGAATGGACTTATTATGCTTTTGATATATGCATGTTGAGTTAAACTGATAAAAAGCATGATTCTGACTAAATTGTCCTTTTCTCATGCATAGATGATTTTGTGCATATGAGCCATACTTGGTACATGTGGTTTGTACTAACCCATATTTTCTCCCTTTTTCCTAAACAGTTTAGGTACAGGCCATTGAGGAGATTCTTGGTCATTGAAGAAGAAGACTTAGCTCTTTCCTATGTCAACTGGTGACATGAGTTCCGAGGATAAAGCCACCCATCTAGCCTTATTAGTTTTGTCTATGTTTTGAGACAATTATTTCATTCTCATGTTGAAACTTCCTTTGTAGCCTATATAGCATATTTCAATAGACTAAGGGCTATGCCCAAACTATTGTGATTCATTTAGTAGATGGTTTGATGTGAGACAAAGTATTAGACTAAATTTCTATATACTGTATGTTGTTTATGCGAGAAGCCTATGTATGCTTCCTATGTAGAGGTCTATGTAAACCTCATTGCTATATAAGAAAAAGTTTTTTATTTTCCCACATTTTTTTACCTATGATGTGCTATGACGAACTCTAAGGGATGTCTTAGTCCTCGTAGAGGACACCGACGTCGGTAATGACTAGGGTGTACTTTGGGTCGTTACAGAGCAAGGTTAAAGTAAATACTAGGATTGATGTCTCACTAAATCATGTCTATGTAGGATCTTATTCATAATTGTGAAGCACACCACACTTATGAATGAGAGACTATGTGATACTTTGGAACTTTCACTCTCTTGTTATTTCTTGGTAGTGTCTAAGAGTAATAACTTTATTTAGTCCTTTTTTTCTAACCCTTTTATTGTGCTTATAGGCCATTAATACAAGGAGTAACAATGCTCGAAGGTCTAGAGAGGAGAATTTGAATGAGGCAGTTCCCCCTCAAGCTCCTCAAAACCCTTAAGTTCCTATTAAATAAGGGATATCTAATGTTGAGATAAGGTCGACCATTCATAGCTTGACTAAAGTGTTGGCTACCTAAGTTGTTAGGGATGCAAGGGTGAAAGGGAACCCCAATGATAACACCACCACTTTAAGAATTAGGGATTTCACAAGGATGAATCCCCCTACTTTCTTTAGTTCTAAGGTGGAGGAGGACCCATAAGGGTTCATTGATTAAGTGTTCAAAGTTCTTGATGTTATGGGTTTCTTCTTAAAAAAAAGGCGAAACTAGTTGTCTACCAACTTAAAGATGTAGCTGAAGTTCAGTATGAGCAATGGAAGGATGAGAGACCGGTTATAGAAGGTCGGATTACTTGGGGAGCTTTTAAAACAGATTTCCTTGATAGGTTCTTTCCACTGGAACTAAGAAAGAGGAAAAATTCAATGATTCATCAACCTTCGTCAAGGGGTAATAGAGTGAAGGAGTATAGCCTCAAGTTCACCTCAACTATCCAAGTATCGACTATGGTTTTGGATTCTAGAGCTAAGATGAACAAATTTGTAATGGGGATATCCGATCTTGTGGTTAATGAGTATAGGTCGGCTATGTTGATTCCTAGCTTGTACATCTCTCGCCTCATGGTTCATGCCGAACAAATTGTGGACAAAAGCTTAAGCAAGTTGGTAGGGAGTTGAAGAAGGTAAGAACCGAAGATGGGAATTATTCCAAGGCTAAGTTTGTGGTAAAAGACAAACCAAGGTTCAAAAGAAGGTTTTCCAACCAAAGCCCTTCTAATGCTCCAAGGGTTAAAAAGAGTAAGGTGCCTACTCCCAATCCCTAAGAGGAGAAAGGTGGAAGATCTTATGTTGAGAAGCCTCTTTGTGAAAAATGTGATAAGAGACATGATCGTAAATGACTAGTTGGCACGAGTAATTGCTAAGGTTGTGGAACGATTGGTCACATGAAGAGAGATTGCCCTATGATGAAGTCTCAAGGAAGGGAAAATACTCAAGCTCAAGCAAGTTCCCCAAATCCGGATGCTCCTAAGAAGAACCACTTATATACTCTCCAATCCCAAAGTGATCAAGAGAGCTCACCAGACGTGGTCACCGGTATGTTAAAATCATTTTCCTTTGATATATATGCTTGGTTGGATCCGGAGTTACGTTGTCATTTGTGACCCCTTTTGTATCCATGAAGTATGATATACTACCTGACATATTAGACGAACCTTTTTTGATTTCTACTCTGGTGGGTCTTCCGTGGTGGTTGATAGAGTCTATAAAGGTTGTCATGTTACCTTGACCTATAGAATTACATTAATTGACTTGATAGAACTTGATATGCTAGATTTCGATGTCATATTGGGAATGGATAGTTGCATGCTTACTTTGCTTCTATTGATTCTATAGGACAAGGGTAGTCAAATTTCAAATTCCAACTAAACCCAAGTTTGAGTGGAAGAGAGGGAATTCAAATCCTAGGGGTAAGATCATTTCATGTCTAAAAGCTTGCAAGTTGATTGGAAAGGGTTGTCTTTACCACATAGTGAGAGTTAGGGATCTTGAATCCGAGGTCCCTCCAATAGAGTCGGTACCTATAGTGAGGGAATTTTTGGAGGTCTTTCTCGATGATCTTCCCAGAATTCCTCCCGTACGGGAGATTGATTTCGGCAAAGACCTATTGCCGGATACGCAACCTATTTCAATCCCTCCTTATTAGATGGCCCCGGCCGAATTGAAGGAGCTAAAGGCTCAACTCAAAGATATGTTAGATAAGGGATTTATTCAACCAAGCATATCGCCATGGGGTGCTCTGGTATTGTTTGTAAATAAGAATGATGGGTCGTTGAGAATGTGCATTGACTATCGTCAATTAAACAAAGTCAGTATAAAGAATAAGTGCCCGCTCCCTAGGATTGACGACTTGTTTGATCAACTCTAAGGAGCGAGTTACTTTTCGAAAATTGACTTGAGGTCGGGTTATCATCAACTTAGGGTGAGAGAAGTTGATGTTCCAAAAATGGCATTCCGAACAAGATATGGTCATTTTGAATTCCTAGTAATGTCATTTGGCCTAACTAATGCCCCGACTGCTTTCATAGACCTTATGAATTGGGTTTTTAGAAAGTATCTTTATTTATTCGTGATTGTCTTTATTGATGATATTTTGATATACTCAAGGAGTGAGGATGATCATATGGATCATTTGAGAACAGTTTTGCGAGTTCTCAAGGATAACCAACGTTCGCTAAATTTAGTAAATGTGAATTTTGGTTGAGATCGGTGGCATTCCTTGGTCACATTGTCTCTAGTGAAGGGGTCGAGGTCGATCCGAGGAAAACGAAAGTGGTAAAAAGTTGGCCTAGACCTTTGAATCCTACCAACATTTGGAGTTTTCTAGGGTCGTCCGTTACTATAGGAGGTTTATTGAGGGATTTGCGTCTATCGCATCTCCATTAACGGTCTTAACCCAAAAGATGTCCAAGTTCAAATGGTCGAAATCTTATGAGAAGACTTCCAATTATTAAAATATAGACTCACCTCCGCTCCGTTATTGACCTTACTAGAGGGTACCAATGGGTTTATGGTTTATTGTTATGCCTCCCGAGTGAGTCTAGGATGTGTGCTCAAGCAATATGGCAAATTCATAGCATATGCCTCTAGACAACTCAAGCCACATGAAAAGAATTATCCAACACACTACCTTGAGCTTGCAACCGTGGTATTTGCTCTGAAGATTTGGAGATACTATCTATATGGGGTGCATGTTGACGTGTTCACGGATCATAAGAGTCTAGGATATGTATTCACCCTAAAAGACTTAAATTTATGCCAAAGAAGATGATTAGAGATTCTAAAAGACTATGATATGAGTGTCCATTACCATCTCAGGAAAGCTAATGGGCGGCAGATGCTTTGAGTCGAGTCTCTATAGGTAGTGTGGTTCATGTGGTTGATGAGAAGAAAGAATTAGTCAAAGATGTTCATCAGTTGGCATGGTTGGGTGTTCGATTAGAAGAATCTTCAAAGGGTGGTTTTATGGTTCGTCACAGCTCCGAGTCGTCTTTAGTTGTGGATGTGAAATCTAAGTATCGTATTGATCCCCTATTGATGGAGTTGAAGGAGTCGGTCTTTAGGAAGAATAATGAATCTTTTTCCCAATGGGAGGATGGGGTACTTAGGTACCAAAGAAGGTTATGTATTCCAGATGTGGATGGTTTAAGGGAAGAAGATCATGGAAGAGGTTCATGGTGCACGATATTCCATTCACCCGGGGGCCACCAAGATGTATCATGATTTGTGTAACATTTATTGGTGGAATGGAATGAAAAGAGGGATAGAAAATTTTGTGGCTAGAAGGTCGAATTGCCAACAAGTCAAAGCCGAGCATCAATGGCTGGGAGATCTTACCCAAAATATTGACATTCCCACTTGGAAGTGGGAAGATGGCAACATGGAATTCGTGGTAGGTTTACCTCATACCCGTTGACAACATGACTCAATATGGGTCATAGTGAATAGATTGAACAAGTCAGCCCACTTTCTTCTTGTAAAAGTCTCTTACTCGGCAAAGGAATATGCTAAATTGTATGTTGAGGAAATCGTGAAGTTGCATGGAGTCCCCTTGTCCATCTTTTCGTATAGAGAAACTCAATTCACTTTAAATTTTTGGAAATCTTTCCAAGATGGACTTGGTACACGAATAAATCTTAGCACCTCTTTCCACCCTTAAATGGATGGACAAGCGGAGCACACTATTCAAACTCTAGAAGATATGTTGAGGACTTGTGTTATTGATTTCAAGGTCAATTAGGATGATCACCTACCACTAATCGAGTTCTCCTACAACAATAACTACCAAGCAAGTATCAGTATGGCACCTTTTGAAGCGTTTTATGGTAAAAAGTGTTGGTCCCCGATTGGATGGTTTGAAGTGAGTGAGTTTGCTATTCTTGGTCACGAGTTAGTTAACAAAACCACGGAGAAAGTTTGACTCATAAGAAAGAGGTTAAAAATAGCTTTTAGTCGGCAAAAGTCTTATCCCGACAATAGAAAGAGAGACATTGAATTTGAAGTAGGAGATTAGGTCTATTTGAAAATTTCACCCATGTAATGGGTAATGAGGTTCAAAAAGAAGGGGAAGCTTAGTCCTCGTTATGTAGGCCCATATGAAATTTTGAAGCGAGTTCGGAGTGTTGCCAATGAGTTGAGGTTGCCAAATCAGTTGTCCATGATTCATTCGGTGTTCCATGTTTCTATGATTAAGAAGTGTATAGCTGATCCCGTTCCCATTTTTCCTCTTGAAGGTTTAGGGGTAAAAGAGGACCTATCTTATGAAGAGTTACCGGTTGTGATTTTGGATCGTCAAGTTAAGAAATTGAGGAATAAGGAGGTTGCCCCCGAAAAAGTTCTATGGAGGAACCACTTTGCTGAGATAGCTACATGGGAGGCCGAGGCCGACATGAAATCTCGCTATCCTCATCTTTCTCCCCTTAATCCTAATAAAGGTTGAGATTAGTAGTTAATTATATGGCTATTATGTATAATATTGATCTTATTATGTTTTTCTAAATATATGTGCATATTATAGTAGAAATTCATGCTTAAGTTTAGTTCTTCTCTTTCCATGAAAAAATGTTTATTATGTTGGGTTTCACTTAAGTGTGTTATGTACTATAAGTACTCATGGAAGATTATAATGAACATGTTTGATGTGGTTTGATAAGGAATCAGCATGTCAACTTTTAATGTTCATTTTGAGCTCATATTGAAATGGAGAAGGTATTATCTCCTTAAGCGATACGAAAAATTGAGCTTTTGTTATGGTATTTGTGGATTAAGTTCCTATTGTTTATGATATGTTTTTATGTTTAAAGGAGTTGAATTATACTTCTATGAGTTGTGACTCACTATGATTTTGGTTGTAATTGTATGCTAGTCTTGAGTCCTTTTTCCTTTTTCCAATAGAAGGTTTAGGTGTCATTCGGGGACGAATGTTCCTAAGGGGGGATATTGTAACACCTCGGAAATCCATGACCTATAATAGAGAATAATATGTTGAGGAATAATTATTTTAGGCATAAATAATTATAAAAAACTTGTTTGAGAAGTATAGGAGCCATAGAATTAAAGAAAAGCCTTAATGTCCGGAAACTAGCGAAATTCAACTAGTTGACGTCCCTGTGTTTGGTGAAGGTTTTGGAGGTTCATATGAATTCTAAAACTTTGAAAAGACTTTGAATAGTTATAATTTAGTATGGAGGGTCAAACTTACAATCATGACACCCCAAGGACCACCGAAAGGGTCCTTGGGGAGGACCCGAAGTTGGGCGAGCAAGCTGCCAATGCAGCTTACGCGCAGGCAAGTTTGGTGGATGTTGTGCGTCACCAAGCCATCACGTGGGAATCTGGATTTGGCATCGTGACACGGGTCTGACACGGACCCTAATGCCTCAACTCAAAATTCAAAAATAAATAGGGAAATTAGCCCCGCGAAGCACCTACTTCCGAAGTATCAAAAAAGTTGTATTTTGGGAGTTCTGAATTCACAAATAAACGCTTTTAAGTGAGGGTCTTTTGGGTAATTTAATGGGTGACATATAATTTATTAGGATCAGTTTTAGGTCCATTCCAACACAAAAATCAAGTCACATAAGTTGAACTAAAAAATCTCTCTCTCCCAAATTGTCTCTTTCTCCAAAACTCCATTGAAGATCAATAGAGCTCCAAGAAGAAGATCAAGCATTCAAACTTTTCAACCAAATTTCATGTCTTTCTCATCTATAAGGTATGGTTACTTTCACTCTTGGGAATACTTCCCCCTAGAGGTCCTTCAAAAGCTGATTTCTAGATCTCCCAAAACAAGGGTTTTTCTCCTCACATGAGTCTTCTTTCTAAAACAAAATTATGAGTTAATTGTGATGAATTAATGTTTTTTAAGTATGAATTGATGGTCAATTTATGAATTCTTATGAGTTTTACCTTGATCCATGTCTTTCTTCAAAATCCCTAATTTCTTGGATTGATTAAGGTGAATTGTTGAGGGTGATGAATATGTCCCTTGTTTACTTTGATTTTAGTTATGATAATACTTCATGATTTTCCCTATGTCATATGTTGGTTCTTAGTTCTTGGGTATTGAAGTATGAAGTCCCACGAAAGGCAATGATGTATGATCTTGATTCTTCTTTGATCTCAATTATGCAAGGTGAAATCTACTTATGTGATAATAATGCTATAACTTATTGTGGTGTTGTGATATTGGTGACAAGGTTCCCTCATCCCTAACCCTATATCTATGAATTGGCTATGAAATATATAATTATTTTATGATGTGATTATTATATGAGCTATTGTGATAAAATATTTACTTCAACGTCTAAAAGAGACTATGCGAACGTGTATGAAGTTATATGATGGTTACTAAAGGGAATAGTTGCTTAGCACCGAAAGGGCATGTAAATAAGATGGAGGTCTCATTAGTAAGTCTGATCTCCCACATGGGTTTTCTCACACTAGTAAGTCTGGATTCCCTAGTTATGTGTTGTCTAATGAGATGGAAACCTTCATGTTAGTAAGTCAAGGTTTCTAGCAATAATTTCCTTTACCCTCAACTATATGCCTACATAGGACTCTAGCTTAGTGGATTCACCTATATAGCTATGGACGAATGGTTACACCTTAGGCAAGTGTTAACCCTCTCTTTTTGGTATGGGAGTAGGACACCGGATTCCATGTAGCTCACATGGTATCATGTTGGTTATTGCACTTCTTTCCCTAATGTAAAAGTAAATGAATAAGTTAAGTATGTGAACTCGTATTAGGGTTGTCTTGAAGGTTTCTACATAGGGTAAGGGAGGGTATGTGACTTCTCTTACTCATTGCACATGTGGGGTCCTAAGGGATGGTTCTATTAGTTTCCTTTTTATGATTATGACTATGATTATGATTATGTTGATAAGCTATGAGTAGTATTCATGTATTAATCGTATTATGATGAATTATAAGAATATGTTTTAAGTATGAAGTGGGTTGCTTACTGTGATATTTAGCCTTGGATAAGATTATGGGGTTCTACCTTTGGCATTGCACAAGTATTGCTTGGGTGATCTATATGTTGGGTTACTATTATGTTGAATGGACTTAATATTATTTTGATATATGCATGTTGAGCTAAATTGATAAAAAAACATGATTTTGACTAAATTGTCCTTTTCTCATGCATTGATCATTTTGTTCATAGGATCCATACTTGGTACATGTGGTTTGTACTAACCCATATTTTCTCCATTTTTTCCTAACATTTTAGGTTCAAGCCATTAAGGAGATTCGTGGTCTTTGAAGAAGAGGACTTGACTCTTTCCTAAGTCAACGGTGAGTCTTCATGAGTTCTAAGGATAATGCCACCCATCAAGCCTTACTAGTTTTGTCTATATTTTGAGACAATTATTGCATTCTCATGTTGAGACTTTCATTGTAGCCTATCTGACATACTGTAATAGAATAAGGGCTATGCCAAATTTATTGTGATTTATTCTTTAGATGGTTTAATGTGAGATAAAGTATTAGACTAAACTCTTATATGTTGTATATTGTTTATGCGAGAAGCCTATGTATGCTTCCTATGTAGAGGTCTATGTAAATCTCGTTGCTATTTAAGCAAAACTTTTTCGTTTTCCGGTATTTTCTTACCTGTGATGTGCTATGACGAACGTTAATTTTTCTCTTAGTCCTTGTAGAGGCCGCCGCCGCCGGTAACGACTAGAGTGTACTTTGGGTCGTTACAAAAGTGATACTTAGCTTTAGATAGGGTTATGGGATCTTATCTAAGCATTGCACAAGTATGACTTAGGATTGCTTATGAGTTAGTTTGACTACGTATCTACACTATTGTGCATGATGACTCTAAAAAATGTTAAAGTCCATGGTTTCAAATAAATTGTCCTTTTTTTCATGTTTTAAGGATTTTATTGCATGTATTCCATACTTAGTACATTTTTGTGCAAACCTATATTTTCTACCTTTTTCCACAAAGTGTAGGTCTAGGTCACCGAAGCTGCTTCTCTTTGGTTGAAGGCTTGGATTTATTCTCTCCTTGCCTTGGTAAGTCTTCATGGTTTGAGAACAAGAGTGACTCTTTCTAGCTTCCTTTTGTATGTTCTATTTTGAGACTTTATTATAAGGGATGTGACCCTATTGATTCTCGATTGTATTATTTGACTTATGGAGACAATGTTTGGACTTCTATTTTCATTTTTATGAAAGACTTCGTCATTGAAATTTTTTTTTATTTCACATCAATCTATTAATTTTTTTATTATTATGATAAGGGCTTGTATGAGACCTCTTTGGGGTCAAGTATGTCGTGTCAAATCTAGGGGGTACACTTGGGTCATGACATTTACTCCCAAAACACTACATCTCATGATCATCATCTATGTTTTACTCAAGCAATTGGCTTCATATTAATCATATATAATTCAATCTAAAGTGATTCTAATCATAAATCATCAATTCTATAAGGAGATATCTAACCCATAGAGTTACCCTCACATGGTATCAAACCCACTATATCAATTCAATCCTAATGTCATATGATAGGCATGAATACATTTAATTCCATCCTTAATACATGCAATTCTGTCAATTCAATCATAAATAATTATAATTCACTCAACTGAATCAACGAGATTAACTAGAACTATGGAAATTCTTCATCAAATTCTAGGAGACTCAACGGCAGGAAGGATCCCATGGATGAAAAACCATCATACCTTGATTACAAATCCCTCATAAGTTTGAAAATTGTAGACTTAATCTTGACGTAGCTTCAATCTCCTTATTTTTCTACCAACTTCTTGAGAGAAAATATTTTAGAGGAGTTTTGGGAATTCTTTTTGGAATTTTAAGAGAATGACTTACTTTGGAGATTTTTGGGGTTAAAATCACCTATATAGGTGTCTTAGGATTAGGCAAAACAATACCACTTCAATTAAATGAAAACTGGAAAAAACCATTGAGCCTATAAACCTAACCGCCACTAATGAACCATAGACCCCTGACTAACGAACCGTCTAACCTACAACCCGTCCTAGTCAATGGTGGTCCATTTTCAGAGAGTTTGGCCAATCCACAGAGGGATGGACCACGGGGGGTGGACGCACCTACCGTCCTTAGGTCCCTCCGTGGTCCATGCTTGGACACTTTCTGAGGTGGCCATTCAATTCAATGCGATTCAATCTCAAAAGCACAAAATCAAGGCGCGGATCTCCACTCCAAGTCAAGGTATATTCTACAACTCATCTCATGGAGTCTATAAGCACGTCATACTCAATACTCAACAACATGAGGAACAAACATCATAAAGTCCATTTCTTTCAAAACTAATGTTTTTTCATGAACATGCAAATTTAAGGAAATCATAGAAATCACATAAAACACACATGACTACAAACATAAACAAAACAAGAGGAGCCCATTACCCAAGCTAGAATAGGAGGAAAAAGATAAGGATACCGGGACATCATATCGACTTCTGCCTCCCAAGTAGCACCCTCAACTAGATTGTTTTTCTATAACACCTTAATGAAAGCTACCTCTTTGTTCTTCAATTTCTTAACTTGTCGGTCTAAGACTTCAACCAAAACTTCTTCATAAGAAAGGTTCTCTTTAACTTCCAACCCTTCTAGGGGGATTATGGATATCGGATCTCCAACATAATTTTCAACATAGATACATGGAAAATCAGATGCACCGATGCCAACTCATCAAGTAAATCAAGATCATATGAAACCTTACAACACGTCTCAAAATTTTGTACGGGCCAGCAAAACGGGACTAAGTTTCCCCTTTTACCAAACCTCGTTACACCCTTCATGGGTGAGATTTACAAGTTAACCCAATCATGCACATCAAGTTCAAGGTATCTCTATCTAACATCCACTTAAGAATTTTGTCGATTTTGGGTTGTTCTCAACCTCTCTCAAATGAGTCAAACCTTCTCAATAGCCTCATATACTAACTCGAGTCCTATCGAGGCAACCTCATGTCACGACCCAAAACGATTCTTGAGTGGAACCCATACTTAACCTCCTAAGTGGGAGAACTAAGTGGGAGAACCGATGAATCAATCCCATCTTATATCAAGTGTTCAACCATGGATAACAACCACAATGCAGAAGCTTAAAACTTATTTAATAAAATAAACCTCTAAAACCTATTACATATTATCTCCAAAACCTGAAAGTCATCACCTTAAGGACGTCAACTCTTCAATACTAAGTCTAAGAGTATTGACACCAAAATAAATGAACAAATTAGTTTATTTCTGAAAACTAAGGACATCATGTCATGACTAAGAGAATCCAATGCGAGCTTGAATGAACATCTCACCTTGGAACGTGATATGCTGGAGACTAGCTAGAGATGAGGAAAAGTTGAAGTCATTGGTACACACGCTGCACTCCACAAGGAAAAAACAAAGAAAAATACAAGTAGGTGGCTAGAAACAAATAGCATGAACCAATGATAACAACACTAAAGTAAGTTGTCACGACCCAAAATGATTCGTGAGTGGCACCCACACTTAACCTCTTAAGTGGGCGAACCAACCAATTTAACCTAACTTACAAAATACAAGTATAACGCGAAAACTCAAATATTACTAAATATCATTTCCCAAAACCTGAAAGTTATCACATCAAGGACATCTAATCTCCAATACTAAGTCTAAGAATATCAAATACACCAAAATTAAAGAATAAAATGGTATGTGTCCAAAAGTATAGGACATCATGTCATGACCGAGAGAACCCAACACGAGCTTGAATGGATAGCTCACCTTGGAACTTGATATGCGGGAGGTTGACTAGAGTTGGGAAATCAAAAGTCATAGGTACACTCGCTGCATTTTATAAAAGGAAAACAAAGAAGAAAACAAGTAGGGCTCAGTACGAGGCAACATGTAATGAGTAAGTATCATCAGTCAACCCAAAATAGTAACTAATATACAAAGAATAATAGTACGAACTCAACTTAGCACTTAACATGTGATATGCAACAAACAACATGAAAAAGTTTCAATAACAGTAAACTAAGCACGTATTAAGCCAACGATATCTATATCACACATGAGGACTCATGCCTCCAAACCGAACCATTTTGGGAGTTGAGTTCTTTGAGATTGAGTATCTTCCATTAATTCAACATATTTTTCCTTTTATATTATCGTGTCGGAACGTGAAACTCCGATCCAAGAATACTGTGTCGGAATGTGACACTCAGATCAAAGAATATCGTGTCAAAACGTGACACTCTGATCCAAAAATATCGTGTCGAAACGTGACACTCCGATCCAAGAATACCATGTCGGAATGCCATTTTTTCATTCGTTAATAATATTTCATCGAACCTTCTTTATTCAAGGTATTACTTAAATAGAGATGGTTTAAGATTATACATTCCACGGTCTCGGGATTTCACACCAATCACAAAACACACGACCAAGCCACACAATCACAAAATCAAGTACATAGAAAACTTCACAATATCATCCAATGCATATCAATCACTATTAAGAGTTTACTAACAAATAGCATAAACCATAACCTACCTCCGTCGAAGAACCAAAGTGAACAAGTTACATCTCCACTACTTTTCCTTTCCTCAATGCCTTCGAAACTTTCCAATCTATCACATATGCATAATTTGTAAGTTAACGAGTCTATAGACACACTCACATTATTCTATGTCTAGCCTATACCCAAAACTACATAGTTCTATAATCAATTTCAAACCTAAGGATAAGTCCTAATTCCTCCTATTAGCATAACTCATAATTCATATAATATATTAAACCTTATATTAAATTACCTATATAAATATACCAAATTTATAATTTGTAATATAATAATTAAACTATAAAATTTAAAGTTGATGCCACTAGTTTTGTGACAACCAACATCTGCAAAATTCATCTCCAATATCCAAATGCACCCTAAAATAATATAATAATATTAAGTTAAGCCATCCTCACTTTTCATTTATATATATATATATATATATATATATATATATATATATATTATATATATATATATATATATATATATATATATATATAAATCACTTTTCATCATTAAATCTTCCTCACTTTTTCTTTAAATAATAATTTCCACATAACTTCATCGTTTTTAAAAATAATAAAATAATATTAACAATAATCAATACCCATCAAATCGGTCATTGTTTATAAAATAAAATTGAGAATTGAATGAAGTTTCTACCTTAATATTTGATGTCGATCTTTGTCCATGGCGTTGAGAACCAAAATCAAGAGTTGAGAGCAGTTTGTGGTATAACCTAATAATATTAACCCTACTTATTATATAACTAATTATAAATATGGCAAAAGTTGTCCATTACTAATTTTAATGTTATTTTTCTTGACCACCAACTAAATAAGTTACACATTCTATCCATAAATTTCATAATTGTCTAATAGTTCAAAATACCCATTGTAAAATTTACAGAAAGAGTCCGAATAGTTCTTTCTAGTTCTTAAGAAATCCTAACGAGTTGTTACAATAGATACCAATTTACCCATCGTTCGTCCTCGAACGATCAAAAGAAATGCAAAAGTAGGAAGGGTAGTTGTCTCTACGATTTTTTCAAAAATATTAGTTCCCAAGGCCTCACCTTAAATGTACATAACCAACTAATTGAAGACCTACACATCCTCTCATACAATGCATCCAATGGGGTCATTTCGATACTCCACTGATAGATATTATTATATGTAAACTCAACTATAAATATTCTCAATACCAAGTAAAAGTTAATCGTACACACGTCTACAACATTTTCCCGACGACATTGACACAATAATCAAGACAATTTTTTTCCATAGCCATGGTAAATTCCTAAATTAATATTGCTTACAATATGAATTTAACCTAAACCAACCACCACACACTCTTAATACACAAACCACTCTTATTAAGATTTTTCTCTCACATAAAATATTTCCTCGAGCTTAATCGACAAAAAAAATGTGATCGTTAAACATCAAGTAATCATCTAGGAGAAACAAACTCATCTGATCCAAAGATGCAAATGATTAAGTAACCATCATCAAGTGATACACCCAATCATACATAACCTCTAACAGCAAGATCGAAATTCTAGATTAGTAGCCATTATAGATAAACCTCAAGAATGACAAAACTAGACCCTATGGTCCTCACATTCAATCACACATAGCCAAAACATGATACCGAGAATGACATTAATCTCAAGTCTATCGAAAAGTTGTAAATTTTTATGGTATCTCTTATAAACTCTCATAAACTAGCATACTTCAACTATCCCAACAACAACAAATCTTTCATAACTGGAATGAAATAGTCTAACCAAGGATGTCACCCTACCATCAAGGCAATCACAAAATCTGTACACACGATCCACTATTAGGACTCACCCATAAAAGCAAAAACACACACAAACGTACAATGTGAATTATGCCCTTAACCATTGATTTCTAGCTACCTATAATGACGAATTTAATTCATATTATAAATACTTGATTTATCAAAACTCCACTGGAGTCAACACTTTTAATAGAAAAAAACTTCATAATCATACCACACTTATCATCTACCTTACTCTCAAACCATCATTAGTACCAAAGTATTCTTTATCAAAACCATATCAAAGCTATGATCATATCTCTTCCTATTTAAGCATTTCATGACAATTATGTGTCGCGAACAAGACTAATGAAACTAATTCCAAATTTCATGGTACCTTTTTATCGAGCTAAGACTATTAAATCACACTCAAAGTAAACTTCACACCACTTCCTTATACCATGCTTTAGCTACCATTCTAAACTATCACATACCTCATGCCAACACTTGGGGAAATTCTTTGTCACTCAAGTCAAAGCTCAATCTTTATAAAAGTCAATGATTAACTCCTAGTATGTCTGTACCGAACTAGTTCACATCACACAGTCATATCTAAACTCATAGGCAAAATCAATACAACTTTCAACTACACCCCAAGGATTTATATGAGAGTTCTCATGGTGCAAAATTTTAAATATCTCGATCCTTCAATATATCAGACTCTTGTTAATTTCTCTAGCTCTCTTACCTAGCTCATACTTGTATCAACAACCCATGACATTTTACCTTATATTCTAATCCAACACTTTTAAGTGAAATCCTTCCTTAGGTCTATTAACTTTGCTACTCAAACAGGCATAAGTCCATCCATATGTTTAATATCTGATGTAAATAATATATTATTTATTTTTATTTTACCTCACCAATTAATACCTTTATAAAACACACCACCACAAAAGTAGATCAAAAAAGTAACGTTTGAATTGTAAATCGAACAATGTAACTCAATCTCCTTATCTATCAACATGACTGATACCTTGAAGATTTTTATGAATTTATATATCTTAACTTATCGTTGATCACCTATTCATCGATCTTATCATATCCCTCGCTAAAAGTTTGACGCGGTTATTAATTAAAACTCAAAATTACAAGAGAACTTATCATCACACTCGAGTTGAGTGTATGTACACTCCTTTCTTAAGTTTTATTCGATAGCTTTTAACCAATTTGATAAACATGTGACACTAAAACCATGAACATATTAAAATATATGAAACCACATGTCTCGAAACCCAATTCTAGACCTCCAAAAGACACCTCCTTATCTCTTGCAATTAGAGAAATATTGTTGTTCTCACCTCTTTCTAAAGATTGCATTATATCCCACAATTTTTTTTCATTATGACTATAACTCTTTTAAATTCAATTAAAGTGGTGGCCAAACATCTCCTAAATCTTTCCGTGCAATCACATAACTTCACTAAATAGTGAAAAACCACAACATTAGATGCTGGCAATTCGTTAGTACTGTACAAAACTCGTTTAACCAACAATCCTTATTATATAATTTCATTTCAATCACACACACACACCACATTCTATTATAACAACAACCATACAAATTATTAATTGTACCTATTTGATGTTATAGAAGTACTACACTCATTAAATAATTAGATAGTTAATTATGTACAAAGAAATGTACGTGCAAAAGAATGCACGGTTAATCTTTGTTGTCACAACTTTCTCACCTCAAACCCTATTCTTTTTACAGAATAATTTCTACCTAATTATTATATAAGACCAACTATAAAAGTGTAAAACTGACCCACTATTAATTTTAATGTTATTTTATTTAACCACCAACTAGGTAATTTATTTAAACTACCCCACTAATTCCATAATTTTAGTTAAGTGTAGTCCAAAATACCCATTTAAAATTTATAGGAAGAGTCTTATGTGAGCCAAAAAACTCTAGTAGTCAATATAACCAAATGGATCGTTACACTTGACCTACCTCAAATCATTTCATAGGGGATCTACACCTCCTACCATAAAGAGCCTCAAAAAGAGCCATACCAAAACTCGAATGATAGCTACCATCAAATTCTACGAAGGCTAAATCATCATCATAACTTCCCTTGAAGTATATCATGCTAGCCTTTAACATGTCTTCCAATGTTTTTAGATTGTTTTTTCATCTTGCCCATCGGTTTGGAGATGAAAAGATGTGCTAAGCTTAACTTTAGTGCCAAGACCCTTCTTGAATGATTACTAAAATTATGAAGTAAACTGAGTACCCATATCAGAGATAATGGACAAGGGCACTCCATAAACCTTACTATCTCCCTCAAGTACAACTTAGCTTAATCTTCCGTCATATAGGAATCTTTGACGACAATGAAATTGGCCGACTTAATCATTCAGTCAACTTTAACCCAAGTCAAATCATACTGGTGCCGAGTCTGTGATAATTCTATAATAAAGTCCATATTCAAATCTTCCCACTTCCAAGTAGGGATAATAATGTCTTGGAATAAATCTCCGGGTCTCTGATGATCAACCTTCACTTGTTGGTTATTATGACACTTAGCCACAAATCCTCCTTCTTCATCACATTCCACCAATAGATCTCACACATATCATGGTACATCTTGGTGGCTCCCGGGTGAATAAAATATCCTCAACTATGGGCTTTAGGTAAAAATATTTTCTTAAGTCATCGTCATCTAGAATACATTAACGATCTTGGTACCTTAGGATACCATCTCCACCTTAGGAGAAAGCCTCTACAGACTTCTTTCGTACCGCTTCTTTCAATTATGCTAAGTCAGATCAAGACATTTTTTTGCTTTAACATCAACCACTAGACATGATTCGGAACCACTACGGACCATATTACCACCATTGGTGGAATATACTAGTTTAGCTCCCAATTGGTCCAACCCATGAACATCTCGAACAAACTCTTTTCTCTCATCATCAATATGTGCAACACTACCCATGGATAATCAACTAAGGGCATCCACCACCACATTCGCTTTGCCGAGGTGATAGAGAACGGTCATGTCATAATCTTTCAATAACTCAAGCCATATTCTTTGGTAAATATTTAGATATTTTTGGGTAAACACATATGACAAGATCTAGCAATCGATAAACACATTAACATGGACCCCATACAAATAATGCCATCAAATCTGTAAGGCAAATTCATTTGTTGCTAATTCAAGATCGTGGGTAGGATATTTCTTCTCTTGAACCTTTAGTTGCTTTAAAGCATAGGAAATCACCTTACCATTTTGCATAAGCACCCATCCCAAACCCATTCTAGAGACATCATAATATACTACGAAGCCATTATTACCTTCTAATAGGGTCAACACAAGAGAAAAAATAAGTCTATCTTGCAACTCTTGGAAGCTTTTCTCACAAGCTTCTAGCCATAGGAACTTGGACTTCGTTTGAGTCAAAGTCATCAAAGGATAAACAAAGGAAAAAACCCCCTCAAAAAACCTTCTATATTAACTGGACAAACCCAAGAAAATTCTAATAATTGTCGGTGATAGAGGTCGAGTCCAACTCTTGATCGCATCCATCTTTTTTGGATACCTTAATACCCTTGCTTGAAACTATATGGCCAAGGAAAGCTACAGACCTTAACCAAAACTGACATTTACTAAACTTCAATAGAGTTGTTGGTCCTTGGGAATATTCAATAGAATCCTCAAATGATCAATATGCTCATTCTCACTTCTTGAATAGATCAAAAAATCATTGATAAACACAATCATGAACACATTAAGGTATTGTCTGAACACCCTATTCATCAAGTCCATAAACACAGTCGGGGCATTAGTCAAACCAAAGACATATCCAAGAACTCATAATGACGTATTGGGTTCTAAAAGGTGTTTTTGCAATATCTTCCTCTTTCACCCTTAATTGGTGATAACCCAACCAGAGATCATTTTTTAAAATAACTTTGTAACAATTAAAAAATCCAAGATGTGTTCTAAAGCCTAAGGTAAGTGTCCTAAGGTCTAGATACTGTTTTAGGTCCATTATAATGATTATAAGTCATTTAGAAAGTCTATAAACCAAAAAGTCCAAGAACGTCGATGACGTTTGGAAATTAGTTAAAGGAGGTACTAGTGTGCCTTAGCCTATTTGACTAGCTTTTAGGTGTCACAAATTCATGAAATTTTGTGAAAGGGTGTATAACATGTTTATAAGTTGATCCATGGTCGAAACGTCCGAGTACAACTCCCCAAGGACCAACCAAGGGCCCTTAAAGAGGACCCTTGCATTTTGGGGTCAAGACTGCTTGGGCAATGTTCACTTACGGAAATAAACGACGGAGCGTGTATTGATCCATGGGGAGTTGATGAATCCGTCGGCCAACACTTAGCCAAATAATTAGAGGGGATATTTTTCACACTCTCTAAACTTATCAACGGATGTGCAGAATGGAGGGGGGGTTGGTCCGTCGATTGACACACTAGGCGTAGACAGGGTCTCGTCGGTGAGTGACCTATTTTTGCTGCTTGTTTTAGTTGGATTAAATTAAATAAATAGGGTTTTAATTAATAATATAAGGGTTTATTGAAGCCTAATTAATTTAATTAACACCCCATATAAAGACCCCAACCCCATTAGACTAATCACAACTCACAAAATAAAACTCTCTTCCTTCTATCTTTTTCTCTCTCTTGTGGAGAACACCATTGAAGAAAAATCTAGGGGAGGGTTCGAGGGATGTAAAGGGATGAATTTGTTTCACCAATATTCATCAATTAACAAGGTATGAGATCTAATTCACTTTTGAGACCTCTTTCCTCAAAGGGTTTCATCAAATTGATTTCCAAAATTAAGTTTTCAAGCGGGTTTTCATCCAATACAAAATTAATGTTATGAATTGATTTCTTAATGATTTATTTTAGATATTATGATCACATTAAAATTTATTCTGACTCAAATACGATTTATCTTGATGGTTTTGTCTAGTTTGTAGAAGATGACCCTTTCCTTGTAACGCTAGGTTTTGATCTTGATATGAATTAGGTTGTATGATTAAATTGACTTGATTATTGATTGAATTGATATTATATGATGTTGTTACATTAATCACGAATTAATTAGGGTGATTCATAGTCTTTCATTCTAGTTCATGAGAAAATGATCTAGGTCATGAAATATGTTTTAAATTGACCTAAGTATCTTGTATTAAGCTTTAATCTAGTATTGAATTATGATGTAGTGATTCTTCTAGAATTGTTATCAAGTTGCTTATTGATTTATAATGATGTATACCCAAATTGGGTTTAATTGATGGTTTGTGGTAAGACCTTGATGATGAACTATGAAGGAGACTTGGCAAGTCTTATGATCCCTATCTTTTACTTTAAATTGTGGTTAATTGTGATTAAGTCATGATGTTGTATTGGAGTATGCCTCGTTTTAGGATTGATAGGGTGTTATGATGTTGAATTAAAATTTCTTGATTATGATTGTGAGGTGTTGGCTTAAGGTGTAAATGTTATAAGGATGATGAATGATTTACCAATGTGCATTATCATGATATGAAAATGTTAATGCGCTAATCTCACCTACATGAATTGTAACTTAAGGACAATACTCATTAAATTCTTATTGAGTTATGATGATGATGATGTTATACAAGGGTTAGACCCAATGACCTACAATAAGTTATGATGATTACTAAAGACATTATTGACATTTCAAAAAGGGTCTCTAGCTAAGCATCGAGTGAACTAGAGTGAGGAGTGTCCCTTCCCACATAAGGAAGGTAGGATCACTATGTACTCTTTATATTGAAGACTACAATGCATATATTATAAAAAGGGTCCCAATTATATATCCTAGCTCTTGAAATATGTTGCTCTGTCAAGAATACTAGCTAGGGGATCCACGTAGTTGCTATGTTCATGTTTTGGTAATATTAACCTTGGCAAGTAGTCCGCCTTCTTTTGGTGTAAATTTCCATGACACCGGATTCCACATTAGCTCATGTGGTCTATACCGGTTAAGGCAAGATGTTCCCAAAAGGTAAAATGAACTAAAGGAATGAACTCAAACTAAGATGACCTAAGGGGTTTAGCTTAATGTAGGTAGGGGTATGAGAATCTACCTAAACATTGCACTAGTTAGACTTGAAGGGAGTCTTAGGAGGATTTTCTTATGTATGTACATACTTATAAATGAAAATGATATGTATATGATGATCTTACATGGAAATGATGATAAGTGATGTCCATTGCTCTTATGAACATGTATTTGTCTGTAATGCTAAAGGGATAATATTGTGTACTATTAATGTCATATTATGTGAAGTGTGGTGTTGGTCATGATTTTTGTTGATTTAATTGATTGATTAAGTGTAACAACCCTAATAATAGATATGTTAAGTAATGCTTAATGTGTCTAGAATGCCTACGATTAGACTGGGTTCACACGGATTAATGCGTGTAGAACCAGACCTCTGAACCCTTGCGGCAGCCAATCCACCAAACTTGGGGAGTCAGTTGAGCAAGGAAAAGTTGGTTCCAGCCATGTAGGGCTCCCGAATATGAAGATTTACTTGGATCAGTCTTTACCGGACTTAAAAAGGGGAAATCTTAAGTTTGGAGGGTCTAGGGGTAAAATAATCTTTTACCAGGCTAAGGTTAGTATCGTAATTACCCTAAATATGTAACTCATTATTTAATTAATAAGGTGGAGGGTCATTTTGGGTAGAGAGGTCCGAAATTGCCCTTTCAGCAAAATCTTGCTCCACTCGGGTTCGAACCAAGGTGGGAGCAATGATTTAATTTGTTTTATTTAAATTATTAGATTAATTTAATAAATTAATAATTAATGTTTGATTTAAAAATAAAGGGAAAATCAGATTTTATTTATTATTATTATTATTAATTATCAATTAATTTGAGTGTCTTGCCATTAAGTCTTAGTTCTAAGGGGACACAACCTCATACTTCTCTCTTTCACGCCTATCTATCTATCTCTCACGCCTGCCTCTCTCTCAACTTCACGTTTTCTCTCTACTTTACAAAACAGAAAACAAAACTAAAGTTCTCCACACTTGAAGAACTAACAAAAATACAAACGAACAAGCTAATCTAAGAAACGAAAAGTTAACAAAATTTCTAGTCGGGTAAGGTGTGAGATTTGTTGGTGGACGTGAATTGGTGGTGGATTTTTGGCAGCAAGTTCAAGTGTTGAACAACGTTAAAACCAGGTATAAGTTTCTCTCCTGGACTCCTTTCTCCAAGAGAATTTTCTTTCCCATAAACTCAACGAATCATGAAACTAGGATTGTTTCCGTTCTTGTCGAACTCCTTGTCCCTAATATCCATTTGATCTCAATGTGAAATAGGTTAGAGATCATGTTGTTGGTATGTTTATTGGTAGTTTAAGTATGAAGTGTGATTTTCGTGATAATGTGTTTATGATTATGTTTTTGGAATTGTAAGTATGTTAAGTTATGTCAACCGAAAGTATGTGAAAATGATATGTTTTTATGGTTAAATTTTATGTGCGAATGTTTGTGTAAATCTGAGGTGTAAAAGTGGTGTAAAGTTGCTGGATGTAATGGTAATTATTGGATGAATATAATCATAAAAATATTATACTTAAAGATTCACCAAATGATCCACAAAATGCCTTAAGAATTAATGTATGAATGATGATAAAAAGAAGATGAAAATAGTGAACAAATTTCCAATATTTGGTAGGTTGGGTTCAGCCAATCAAAGTGGTATAAAATGCAATGAAAACTGAATGTAAAATAAGTGAAATCACTAAGGATTGAACCCCGACATGATTACATGAAATCTACAAAAAAAAAAGATTAAGAAAAAAATGGATTGGCCAACTTTTAAAAAAATGAACTTCGTTTAAATTTTTTTTAAATGTGAGGTCATTGGGTATTGAACCCATGACCTCACCAAATGAAAATTTCATAAAAATTTCGTGAGAAAATGAAAGGAAAAAAAGATGTGATTAAAAGATAAATAATGAGCTTGTGAGGGATTGAACCCACAATCTCCTTGACTTTAAATGAAAAAGGAGAGGAGAAAAAGAAAGGAAATATTATGGGGTTGATGGGGATCGAACTAGGGTCTCCCAAAACTGAAAAATGCAATTATCAATTTTAAAATAAGATTAAGTGTTATTCAAGGGATTCGAAATCGGGTTCCCTTGCCCAATTTCGTGTTGACACATAAGTCATACGCAAGTAAATATTTAATGAATGCTTTCTCTAAATATCGAAATCAATATCTTGGAATATCTACAAGATGCATAAATCTTGCACCACATATTCTTAGGTAAACTTGAATTACTTAGACAAACTATGAATGAAGCCTATGGCTTGTATGTGACTCATAAGTCTAGCATACGTTTAAAGTAGGTGATCCTAAGATGTATGTGATAAAATGATGTAACCCTAGAAGGGTTAAGTAAGAGTATGAAACACACTAAATGGCCAAGTGCATTGGCATATGATGAAATGAACATTCACGTGAAGGAGTGAGTAATTATGAAAAGCAAATGTGTTAAAGTTAATGAATGAGATGACAATATGATAAGAGGATAATGTGAAAGATGAGAGCAATCTCAAATGAGCCTAAGTAAATGTTACCAAAACGTACTCACCTATGAGAGTGTAAAGCTAATGAAGAGACCGGTTTCTATGAATACTCTAATGAATGTATTGAAGTTAATGCATACTTAATACTAATTATGAGATGAGAAATAATCTGATGAGCTATGATGTCCTCATGCTTGAAGCCAACTTCCATGATGTATAAGTTGAATGTAATTTAACTTTATACTAAGCACCAATAGGCTAGCTATGAGCGGTGATGCCTTCCTTCAGGAAGGGCGTAGGTCCACATAACTCTCATGAGATGAGACTGTCCTGCATGCCGAGTACGGATCTCTTTATATCTCCTCGTCTTTGAACCTATACTGCCAATATAGGGATCTAGCAGGGTTCGATTCCCTATTTACGCTAGCATATTTTGGTTCACTTTGGTCGGTGATTCCACCTCTTTTCGGTGTGCGGATTACACACTGAATTTCATGATGCTCACATGATCTATGTTAGTTAAGGTTAAAGTTCCCGAAGAAAGAATGAGGCCAGCCTCAATGAATGCACATAATAAAATGAACGATACCAAAGGTGTTAGGATAGGATAATCAAGAGGTGAGGTAGACTTAAGTAATAACACTAGGTTATTTTTGGTCATTGCACAGCAAACCTGATGAGAGTCTTAAACTTCATCCTAGGTAATACTGGTGATTGCACTAGTATATGAATAAATGAAAATGAAGTACGTATGAACGAACGAAGCAGACTCTGTGTTTGCTGAAGAAGGCTCTCTAATTGAGGTCCCATATGTTGAGCCCTCATTTTAGAAAGTCCTAATGTCAAGTCCATGATTCCAAGGTCTCATTTCATATGAAAGAATGATATGAACTACGTGATATGATATGTGCAATACGTTATGTGCTGCTTGCAAAATCATAAGTATGATTATGCATGTTACTCTCATGGCATGACTTTCCTAATCCAAATCTGGCAAGTCCACTGACTTTCCTAATCAAAATTTGGCAAGTCAACTGACTTTCCTAATCCAAATTTGGCAAGTAAACTGACTTAACTTTCCACAAATGATGTTGTTAGGAAAGAGCTATTCTTACTCATGCATGTACTTGGTGTGTGCATGCATATACCCATACTTAGTACAAGTGTGTACTAATCCCATACAACTCTATACTTTTAGGTGCAAGCACAGGCGGACGCTAGAGCTCACGATACGACGCTGCAGCTATCTGGACATGGAGCATTCATACGGACTTGGTAGGCCCTCATGCTTTCGAGGACGCTTGCCCATTATATTCTAGCTTAGATATCGGTTCGACTTAGTGGAGTATGTTCCACTAGCGTTTCTTTCTCACTTTATTTCAGACATTGTATTGGTGTCATTTTGGTAAGTATACACTTAATGCAGTATTAAACTATTTCTTTCATTTGGTGATCTTAATATTAGATGGTTGATTGTGAAAATTTATGAGTTTAATTAGAACGTCTTTAATGAATGTTAAGTAACAAAAAGTTCAAATTTTCCACTAAAATTAACCTAGATGAAGTAACGATGACGTATATAGGCTTGTCTACGACTTCTGAGAGGTCAATGACGTCGGTTGCGATTCAGATTCCAGAATCCGGGCCGTGATAGTAAGGTTATGGGGTTTTGCTTAGTCATTGCACTTATTGGCTTGATTGCAGTTATGGGTAATTGTCTTGCTTTTGTTATGTTGAAATGTACTCTTATTTACGCTTGTTGCTATTATGATTTGATGATAAAGTTACTTGACTATGTGTTCAATTATAGTATATTTATGTTGACTTAACTAGTTTTGATGTTGTTGGTCTCGTAATATACATGCCTATGGCTTCATGATTATGCCTTATTGATTTGGTATGGTCATGTTGACTATGCATAAGTGTTTTCAAAGTAAATTGCATACCTTTAATGAAATGTCCCTTTTTCTTAGCATGATTTCAAACTATGTGTGCATATGGTCTCATACTTAGTATAGGTAGCATACTAACTCCATTTCTTTTTACCCAACATTTTAGGTTTCGGTCATTGAAGTGCTTTGAAGATGACTTGAGGAAGGCTTGGATCTCTTATTCATCCTAGTATGGTAGGTCCTCACTTTCCGAGGGTGATACCACTGTCTAGCTAATGAAGTTGTTATGAGTTTAAGACTCTTATGTTTCTTTCCTTTTAATTGAGTACTAAACATTTGTATAACCTATATGTGGTCCTATTGAATCAATGTATGGGTTATGCCCAAGTTCTTACACACTCTTGTTAGATGGTTATGAGACGACTATTATGACCTTGTTATATTTTATATACTTATGTGCAATAAAAGTAGAAGACTAAATAATCTTCCTACACAAAGGGTCTATGTATACTCGATATATATATATATATATATATACATATATACATATATATATATATATATATGTATGTAGAGGTCTATGTAAACCTCCGAGTAGATGTAATTGAAAAGTTTTAAATTTTCCGCTAAATTTGACCTATGAATGTAATGATGTAAGCTAAGAGGCTAGTCTTACTTCTCAAAGAGGATGACGATGACGGATATGTCTAGGAGCTATTACCGGATGCGACAAACTAGGTATTAGAGCATGAGGTTGAATTAGTTTTTATCCAATGTCTCTCTCAACCACGTATATGTAAGTTCATATTCATAATTGTGAAGCGCACCACACTTATGGATAGGAATCTATGTGATGTCTAAAAACTCTCATTTTCTAGGAAGTCCAATATCGTGCCTTTGGAGTGTTAGATCTATGTGTTTTTGCATCTATTCCTATTATTGTAATTAAACTGAAATGTATACTCGAACGAATGCAACGTGAAGACTTGAAGAAGAGATTGCCAATGCGGGAGTTCCTCCCCGTGGTGATCAAGTTCCTCCTCTTGAGAAAGGTGTGAGTGATAACTAAGCTCCGGTGAATCCTCCTTCTTTGACAGATGAAAACATAAGGGTCGTTGTTCTCCAAATGGCCCAAGACATCACTACCCAAGCACAAGCTGCCACTACTGAAGCTCAAGCCATGACAACCCAAGCTAATCGGGAGGTTTTACCAAGGGCAAATCAACAAGTTGCTACTATGGCCTCTCGTTTAAGGGACTTCACTAGGTTGAGTCCTTCTACTTTCTATCAGTCCAAGGTTGAAGAAGACCCCTATGAATTTATTGATGAGATCTACAAGATTCTCTATGATATGGGGTTTTCTACTAGTGAGAAGGCCGAGTTTGCCACTTACCAACTCAAAGATGTGGCCCAAACTTGGTATGTGCAATGGAGGGACAATACGTCGTTAAGGGGTGGACCGGTGACTTGGGAAGTGTTCAAGAAGGGATTTATTGATAGGTCATTGCTAGGGAAAAGAGGGAATCCAAGGTGGTGGAGTTCATCAACCTTCTCCAAGGAGGTATGAGTGTTCTTAAATACTCTTTGAAATTCACTAAATTGTCAAAATATACTCCTTCTTTGGTTTCTGACCCTAGAGACGAAATGAATTATTTTGTGACGGGTGTGTCGGATGACTTGGAAGAAGAATGTCATTTGGCTATTCTATTGACAATATGACCATTGACCGTCTCATGGTTCATGCTCAACAAGTAGAAGAGGCAAGATCTAAAAGGAAGAGTAGAGATGCCGAGGGGGAAAGATCTTTTGATAGTGGTTCTTCAAAGAATAGGCTTGAAATTCAAGACAAGCCTAGGTTCAAGAATTGGGTGTCTAATCAAGTTCCTAACAAATTCCCTAAGGCTAATGATGATAGGGTGTCTAACACTAAGCCTAAAAAGGGAAATGGTACTGCTTCACCAACCAAAAAGTCAACTTGTGAAAAGTGTGGCAAGAAGCACTATGGTGATTGTCTTAAGGGGCGGATAATTGTTTTGGTTGTGGTAAAAGTTGGCACAAGGTTAGGCCGTAATGTGAGGGGTCAAGACAAAGGTAGTGGTCAAGTTCAAGCTAGTGGTTCTAATGAGGCTCCAAAGAAGAATCGCTTCTATGCTCTCTGCTCTAACAGTGAGCAAGAGACTTCTCCTGACGTGGTGATCGATATGTTGAAAGTCTTATCGATTGATGTATAAGACTTACTTGATCCCGGTGCTACCTTGTCATTTGTTACTCCTCTAGTAGCTGAAAAGTTTGACATTTTTCCTGATATATTGCATGAACCTTTTATAGTGTCTACCCTGGTGGATGAGTCAATTGTTGCAAAAAGGGTGTATAGAAATTGTCCTATAATGTTGCCTAATAGAGTTTCTTATGTTGATCTACTAGAAATTGATATGCTTGATTTTGATGTTGTTTTGGGTATGGATTGGTTGCATGCTTGTTTGCCTTTATAGATTGTAGAACGGGGTTAGTGAAGTTTAACTTTGCAAATGAGCCCGTTTTAGAGTGGAAGGGGGCAAATTTTATTCCTAAAGGTCGTATCATCTCTTGTTTGAAAGAATCCAAAATGATATCTAAAATATGTTTATACCATATAGTAAGACTCCAAGATTTAGACTCCGAAATTCCTCCCATTAAGTCGGTCCCCTAGTGAGGAATTTCCCAAAGGTCTTCCCTAATGATCTTCTCGGTATTTCTCCAAAATGAGAAATCAATTTTGGTATCGACTTGTTACCGAATACGAATCCCATTTCAATTCCTGCTTATTCGATGGCTTTGGCCGAATTGAAAGAGTTGAAGGCTCAACTCAAGGATTTACTAGACAAAGGGCTACCAAATCTTGAACAACTTTAAATTGGAGGTAAGGTTTTTTCCCCCCTCTTTGTACTTTTGTTATTTATTTATGCTAAGGCCTGGGGTTGTTGTGCAGCTTCTACCCCTCCAAGGGTTTTTATACTAAGAAAAACACTAGACAATGGTTTCATTTGACCTAGTATTTGTCCATGGGGTGCTCCATTTTTATTTGTGAAGAAGAAGGATGGGTCCCTTAGAATGTGCATTGATTACCGCCAACTAAATAAAGTAACTATTAAGAACAAGTATCCTCTCTCTTGGATTGAAGACTCGTTTTATCAACTTCAAGGGGAAGATACTTTTCTAAGATTGACTTGAGATCGGGGTATCATCAACTTAGGGTGAGAGGTGAGGATATTCAAAAGACGACATTTCTGACTAAATATAGTCACTATGAGTTCTTAGTAATATCCTTTGGTCTCACAAATGCCCTGGTGACATTTATGGATATCATGAATAGAGTGTTCAAAGTTACCTAGATTTATTTGTCATTGTCATCATTGACGACATCTTAGTATATTCGAAAAATGAGGGTGACCACATAAACCATTTAAGGGTGGTGTTGCAAGTGCTTAAAGAAAATAACTTGTTTCCCAAGTATAGAAAATGTGAGTTTTGGTTGAGGTCGGTCACATTTCTTGGTCATATCATCTCTAGTTAGGGAATTGAGTTTGATCCAAGGAAAACTGAGGTGGTCAAGAATTGGCCTAAATCATTGACTCAAACCGACATTAGGATTTTCTTGGGTCTAGCAGGTTATTATCGGAGGTTTCTGGATGGTTTTGCGTCCATTGTATCTCCCTTGACTACTTTGACCCAAAAGAGTAAGAAATTTGAGTGGTCGGAATCATGTGAGAGAAACTTCCGAATCTTGAAACAAAGGCTTACTTCCGCTTCAGTGTTGACTTTACCAAAGGGTAAAAAGGGTTTCATTGTATATTTCAATGCATCCCGAGTGGGTTTGGGGGGTGTCTATTTAATATGGGAAGGTGATAGCCTATGCTTCTATGCAACTTAAGGTGCATGAGAGACACTGTCCAACTCATGATCTTGCATTAGCGGTCGTGGTATTTTCTTTGAAAATGTGGAGGCATTACTTGTATGATGTCCATATTGATGTGTATACCGGCCACAAAAGTCTCCAATAAGTGTTCTCTTAAAAGGAGTTGAATCTCTAACAAAAAAGTTGGTTGGAATTGTTGAAAATTATGACATGAAGGTTCTCAATCACCCCTGCAAAACCAATGTGGTTGTATATGCTCTAATTCGTATGACCATAGGTAGTGTGTCCCACATAGATGAAACCAAAAAAGACCTAGTGAGAGATGTTCATAGGTTGGTTAGATTGGGAGTGTGGCTGGAAAATTCTCCAAATGATGGTTTTATGGTCTATTATAATTGTGAGTCATCTACAGTGGACAAGGTGAAGTCCAAACAACACCTTGATCAAGCATTGATAAAGTTAAAGGAATCGGTTCTTGGTAGACTCAATGAGTCATTCTCCTAAGGGGGGATGGTGTCTTGAGATATCAAGGTAGGTTGTGTGTTGCCAATGTAGATGGGTTGAGGAATCTGATCCTAGAGGAAACCCATGGGTTTTTTACTCCATTCATTCGGGTTCGACAAAAATGTAACATGACCTTAGGGAAGTATTTTGGTGGGAAGGTTTGAAAAAAGACATAGCGGAGTTTGTTGCTAAGTGTCCAAATTGCCAACAAGTGAAAACCGAGCATCAAAAGTCGGGTGGCTTGCTACAAGAGATTCAAGCTCCTATTTGCAAGTGAGAAGATATCAATATGGATTTTGTAGTAGGTTTGCCTCGGATTCAAAAGCAATATGACTCTATATGGGTGGTAGTGGATAGGTGGACCAAGTCCGCTCATTTTATTCTGTCAAGTCTACTTATTCAGCGGAAGATTATGAAAGGATCTTCATACATGAGATTTTGTGTCGCCATGGTATTTCTTTATCAATCATATCGTATTAGGGTGCAAAATTCACATCTAGGTTTTGGAGATCATTTCAAAAAGGGTTGGGTACTAAGGTGAAGCTAAGTACCGCTTTTCATCCCCAAATGAATGGTCAAGAGGAGAGTACTGTTCAAACCCTTGAAGATATGCTTAAGGCTTCTATTCTTGATTTCAAGGGAAATTGGGACGAGCATTTGCTTTTGGTGGAGATTGCTTACAATAATAGTTTTCATTCATCCATATCCATGGCTCATTATGAAGCCTTGTAGGGTAGGAGGTGTAGATTTCTTATTGGTTGGTTTGAAGTGGGTGAGCCTTCGCTTCTTGGTCCCGACTTGATTTATAAGACTTTTGAGAAAGTTCATATTATAAGGAATCACTTGCAAACGGCCTATAGTCGGCAAAAGTTTTATGACGATCATAGGAGAAGGGATTTAGAGTTTGAAGAAGGAGATAAGGTGTATTTGAAAATTTTAGCTATGAAAGGGGTGGTTAGATTTGGCAAGAAAGGGAAGTTAAGTCCTTGTTATGTGGGTCCGTGCAAAATCTTGCAAAGGGTTGGTAAAGTTTCCATATTTCCATGCTTAAGAATAGCATCGGTCACCCCGAGTCTATTATTCCTATTGAGGGTCTTTATGTGAATATAACCTCTCTTATGAGGAAATTCCGGTTCAAATTCTTGATAGGCAAGTAAAGAAATTAAGGAATAAAGAGGTGGTTTTCGTAAAGGTGTTATGGAAGAATCAACTAGTTGAGGGTGCAACATGGGAATCCGAGGCTGACATGAAGTCCCGTTACCCTCATCTATTTGATAACTAAGGTTAGTAGTTATTAATAATAATAAAAAAGAGTGACTAAAAATAGCAATTTCTTGATTTTTGGTGGAGTTTTGCAAAAATTTGCATTTTTGATATAGTTACCGTGAGATTACATTGAAGGGCATTTTGGCTTGAAAATTTACAATTCTTCTTGTTTTGAAAAATGTTGTGCATTATTTATATGGTGAGTCTTTATGAAATGATATGTAGCATGTTGGTAAGTTGAACTTTGGCATAATTGACTCATAAATGCTATGTTGAGCTCTTGTTGTGAGAAGGATATTCTTCATAATGTAACGTTGAGCCTTATGTGTGGTAATTGAAGTTTTGAATTTCCTTGTGTAAATGATATGGTTGATTTTGTTATGTAATTGATTGTTGGTTGGGCTGCTAGACTTGAGTCTATTCCTTCCTTCAAAAGATTTTTAGTGTCTTTCGGAGACGAATGCTCCTAAGGGGAAGGGGGGATAATGTAACACTTAAAAAATCTAAGACATGTTCTAAAGCCTAACATAAGTGTCCTAAGGTCTATACATTGTTTTAAGGTCCATTATAACAACTATAAGTCATTTACGAAGTCTAGAAACCAAAACGTTCAAGAACGTCCATGACATTCAGAAATTAGTTCAAGGAGGTACTAGTGTGCCTTAGCCTATTTGACTAGCTTTTAGGAGTCGTAAATTCATTCAATTTGGTGGAAGGGTGTCTAACATGCGTTTAAGTGATTCCATGGTCGAAACATCCGGGTACGACACCCCAAGGACCAACCAAGGACCCTTGAGGAGGACCTTGCATTTTGGGGTTAAGACTGCCTGGACAGTGTTCATTTATGGAGGCAAACAACGGAGCATATGTTGATTAAAGGGGATTCAATTTCATACGTCGACCAACACTTAGACAAATCATTGGAGGGTATCTTTTGCAAACTATCTGAACTCATCGACGGATGTGCAGCACGGAAGGGGGGTTTGTTCGTCGATTGACACACGAGGCGTAGACGGGGTCCCGTAGGTGAGTGACTTGTTTTTGTTGCTCATTTTTAGTTGAGTTAACTTCATTAAATAGGTGATTAATTAATTATCTAGGTTTTAGGGAGACTAATTAATTTAATTAGCACCTCATATAAAGACCCCAACCCCATTAGACTAATCACAACTCACAAAACAAAACTCTCTTGCTTCTATCTTCTCTCTCTCTCTAGTGGAAAACACCATTGAAGACCAAGCGAGGGGAGGGTTTGAGGGATGTAAAGGGATGTAAAGGGATGAATTTATTCCATCAATCTTCACCAATTAACAAGGTATGGTATTTAATTCACCTTTAAGACCTCTTTCCTTAAAGGGTTCCATCAAATCGATTTCCAAAGTTATGTTTTCAAGTGGGTTTTCACCCAATACGAAATTGATGTTATGAATTGATTTGTTAATGATTTATTTTGGATAATATTATTAGATTAAAATGTACTCTAACTCAATTATGATATATCTTGATGGTTTGGTCTAGTTTGTAGAAGATAACTCTTACCCCTTAACTCTAGGTTTTGAGATTGATATGAATTAGTTGTATTGACTAAATTGACTTGGTTATTTATTGAATTACTACTATATGTTATTTTTACATTAATCATTAATGAATTAGGGTGATTTATAGTCTTTCATTCTAGTTCTTGAGAAGATGATCTAGGTCATGAAGTATGTTGTGAATTGACCTAAGTATCTTTTCTTAAGCTTTGATCTAGTATTTAATTGTGATGTAGTGATTCTTCTTGACTTTTTATCATGTTGGTTATTGACTTATGATGATGTATACCCAAATTGGGTTTAATTTATGTTTGTGGTAAGACCTTGATGATGAACTATGAAGGAGACTTGGTAAGTCATATGATCCTTAACCTATTGTGGTTAATTGTGATTAAGTCATGATGTTGTATTGGAGTATGACTCATGTTAGTATTGATAGGGTGTTATGATGTTGTATTGAAATTTATTGATTATGATTGTGAGGTGTTAGCTTAAGGTGTAAATGTTATAAGGATAGTGAATGATTTACCAATGTGCCTTATCATGATATGAAAATGTTAATGCGCTAATCTCACCTACATGAATTGTAACTTAAGGACAATACTCATTAAATTCTTATTGAGTTATGATGATGATGATGTTATACAAGGGTTAGACCCAATGACCTACAGTGAGTTATGATGATTACTAAAGACATTATTGACATTTCAAAAAGGGTCTCTAGCTAAGCATCGAGTGAACTAGAGTGAGGAGTGTCCCTTCCCACATAAGGAAGGTAGGATCACTATGTACTCTTTATATTGAAGACTACAATGAATATATTATAAAAAGAGTCCCAATTATATATCCTAGCTCTTGAAATATGTTGCTCCGTCAAGAATACTAGCTAGGGGATCCACGTAGTTGCTATGTTTTTGTTTTGGTAATATTAACCTTGGCAAGTAGTCCGCCTTCTTTTGGTGTAAATTTCCATGACACCGGATTCCACATTAGCTCATGTGGTCTATGTCGGTTAAGGCAAGATGTTCCCAAAAGGTAAAATGAACTAAAGGAATGAACTCAAACTAAGATGACCTAAGGGGTTTAGCTTAATGTAGGTAGGGGTATGAGAATCTACCTAAACATTGCACTAGTTAGACTTGAAGGGAGTCTTAGGAGGATGTTCTTATGTATGTACATGCTTATAAATGAAAATGATATGTATATGATGATATTACATGGAAATGATGATATGTGATGTCCATTGCTCTTATGAACATGTATTTGGTCTATAATGCTAAAGTGATAATATTGTGTACTCTTAATGTCATATTATGTGAAGTTGGGATGCTGGTCATGATTCTTGTTGAGTTAATTGATTGAGCAATGTTATGGGTTTTTGCTTAGTCATTACACTTATTGGCTTGATAGGGTTTATGGGTAATTGTCTTGCTTTGGTTATTGAAATGTACTCTTATGCATGTTTGTTGCTATTATGACTTGATGATAGAGTTACTTGACTATGTATTCAATTATAGTATATTTATGTTGACTTGACTAGTTTTGATGTTGTTGTCTCGTAATATACATGCCTATTACTTCAGGAATATGCCTTATTTATTTTTTATGGTCTTGTTGATTATGAATAAGTATTTTCAAAGTAAAATGAATACCTTTAATGAAATTTCCCTTTTTCTTAGAATTATTTCAAAGTATGTGTGCATATGGTCTCATACTTAGTACAAGTGGCGTACTAACCCCGTTTCTTCCTTTTTCCCCAACATTTTAGGTTTCGGTCATTGAAGTGCTTTGAATACAACTTGAGGAAGGCTTGGATCTCTTATTCATCCAAGTAGGGTAGGTCCTCACTTTTCGAGGGCGATACCACTATCTAGCTAATGGAGTTATTATGAGTTTAAGACTCTTATGTTTCTTTCCTTTCAATTGAGTACTAAACATTTTTATGAGCTATATGTGGTCCTATTGAATTGATATATTGGTTATGCCTAAGTTCTTACACTCTTGTTAGATGGTTATGAGATAAGATGACTATTATCACTATATTATATTTTATATACTTATGTGCAATAAAAGTAGAAGACTAAGTAATCTTCATATACGAAGGATCTATGTATACTATATATATATATATATATACACTATGTGTATGAAGAGGTCTATGCAAACCTCCGAGTAGATGTAATTGAAAAGTTTTAAATTTTCCGCTAAATTTGACCTATAAATGTAATGATGTAAGCTAAGAGGCTAGTCTTAGTCCTCAAAGAGGACGACGACGATGGTTACGTCTAGGGACTATTCCCGGATGTGACAAACTTGCGCCTTGGAGTTAATAAAATAAGTCATCTATTCTCATAAAAGGATACTGGTCTTGATGGTCACTTTGTTCAGTTGTTAGTAATCAATACACATTCGTAGTGAACCGTATTTCTTCTTAACAAACAACATCAGAGAACCCCATGAAAAGATACCCGGTCCAATGAAACCTTTATCCAATAAGTCCTTTAATTTTTCCTTCAACTCCTTAAGTTCCATCAGAGCCATTCTATTTGGAGAAATAGAGATAGGTTTGGTATCGTGAAGATGGTCTATCCTAGTCTATTTCCTTTTCGGGAGGAACACCAGGTAAATCATGGGGGGAAACTTTTGAAAACTCTTTTACAATGGGGAGCAACTCAAGAGTAAGAGTTTTAGACTCCACATCCCTCACCCTCACTATATGATAGCAACAACCCTTCAAAATCATTTTCTTAGCTTTTAGGTAAGAGACAAATTAACCTCTATGTATAGAATTTCCCATTTTCCACTTAAGAATAGACTCATTCGGAAACTAAAATTTGATCACTCTAGTCCTAAAATCAATAGAGGAGTAACAAGAATGCAACCAATCCATACCCAAGATGAAATCAAAGTCAATCATATCAAGTTCGAGCCAATCTATTAGACTGACTCTATGGGATAAGGAATCATGACATCTCCTATAGACTCTCTTTGCTACCACAAAATCACCAACGGGGGCAAAAATAAAATAAAGTTCTAACAACATGTCAGGGAACACATCAAATCACATAGATACAAAAGGAGTCACAAATGACAAAGTTGTACCCGGATAAGATAAAACATGCACATCTATATGGAAGACTTTTAACATACCAGTCATAACATTTGGGAAGCTCTCTTGGTCACCTCTAGTTTGGAGGGAATCAAAGTACTTTTGTTTAGATGCATTTCCACTTGAGCCACCTGGACCGGATGAAGGGTAGGGTTGAGCCCTATGATGACTATCTCTATTATTATTAGCAATCGATAGCCAATCCCTTATTTTATGATCCATTTTACCACACCCGAAACAACCATTTGAGCCCTCCAGACACTTCCCTTCATGGTTTCTCCCACATTTAGCACAAGTAGAAATCAAAGATTTACAATTATCTCCTTGGGGTTTAGAGTTAGACACCCTTTCATTTCTAGGTTTTGGAGGAGCTTTTGTAGAACCTTGCCCGGAGTACCTTTGTCGGAATCTACAACGAACCCATCTACCGAACCTAGCATGTACTAAGTTTTCGTCATCCACTATATCCATTAACTCCTCCCTAGATATTTCCTTGAGATTTTTTTCCTCAATTTGTTGGGCATGCACCATAAGGAGAGAGATATACATACCATGAACAAGCATAGTGGTACGATACTCTTTGACTACCATGTTGGACACTCCTGACACAAACTTAGTCATATTGGCCCTACGATTCACCATAATGGAAGAATCATATTTGGGTAGTTGAGTGAGCCTCAACGCATACTCCCTTACACTCATATTTCCTTGCCTAAGGTTGATGAACTCAAGTACCTTGTCCTCTCTCATATCTAGAGGAAAGAATCGATCAAGAAACATACTTTTGAACCTTTCTCATTCTAAGGGACCCGCTTACACTGCCTTACCTCTTTCCACTAATTAGACCAAATCTTAGCAACCCTTTGAGTTGGTAAGCGACTAGTTTCGCCTTCTCTACCAAAGTCTCACCCATGATAGAAAGCACCTTATATGCCCGTCGATAAACTCTTGAGGGTCTTCCTCATGTTTGGAGCCATAATATTCAGGCGGGTTCATTCTTGTGAAATCTCTCACACTTGTCGTCATCTTACCAACACTTGAGTGTAGGGGGATACCATCTCTCAGTTAGCTTTTGACATCATGGCTCAAGTCAACACTTGGAATGCCGACCTAAACTCTGCATTAGTCACATTCTCATTAACCGGGTCAATTGGAGTTTGAGGAGGAAACTCTTTCTCAACATTGCCTTCCTATAATCTTCTAGCATTAGCCCTTCTAGTGGTTATTTCCTGAAAACCATCGGGCATGGATCAAGCGAAACACTTATAAGTTAAACTCTATGACATGACTTAAAGAAGTGAAGAATTAGAACTTTTTAAACATATCATAGCCTCCTATTCATAAATATGGCGCACATCACATATATTTATGAACAGGACTCTACTAGACGTGGTTTGATACATCGTAGAACCATTATAAACCTTGTACTCTGATTACCAAGTATTTCATGAACCAGGGGTACCCCCTAGATGTAACAAGCTGTATCAGACCTCGAGAGACTTCATACAAGCCACTTAGCATATCATAAGACAGTAATAAAAAGGTGCGAGAATTTAAACTTTTCAAATACAATCAAAGTCTTTCATAAAAGCAAGCGGAAATCTAACATGACATTATCTCAAACCATATAAATATGAGAAAATAGAAATCTCGGGAATAATACCATATAGTATTCTCAAAATTTAAAAAAAGACATAAAAGAGATAGGGTGATCCAACTCTCGAATACAATGAAAACTCACGAAAAATTCACTTCACAATCCTTTAGGAACCTAGTCACAAGTGTGTGAATTGGGAAGCTCAGACCCTACATTTGATAAGAATGTAGGCAAAAGTATGTGTTAGTACAATCAAGTACTAAATATGATGGTTAGCATAAACAACATATACATAAGTTGTGACGCCCCGTATCCTAGATAGACAAGAATGCAGATTTTCAGGAGTGCAGACGCCACCTACGGAGGCCATCTACAAATCATAGGTTAGACCACGATCCTTGGACTAGTTCCATGGAACGTGGTGTGCAAAAAAAAAAACCATACCCACGGCCAAGACCTACGGGCTCTAGGTTGGTATGTTGAATAGGTCCTTGTTAGTGGTCTGTGTATGGATACTGCCACCCTCATCCTAGAAGCCTGAAAAATTTCATCTAAGGGTTTACCCATGACCACGACCTATGGACCGTAGGTGGGACCACGGTCCATGGACCAGGTCCTTAGATCAAGGTCCCTAGAAAACCCAAAGATCTTGACCTATGGCCAGGACCTACGAACCGTAGATTGGACCATGGTCCGTGGATATTTGTTCACAGATCCGAATATCTGAACCAAATGATGAAGGACCAAGATGAACCGTAGGTAGGACCATGGTACGTGGACCAGGTCCGTCAGTCACTCCGACGGTAGTTAATTCGAGCTTTTTTTGTTTTTTCCTACTTCATTTAACCCCTAAGCTACGTCGTTTAGACCCTAAATTATGAGGTTTTAGTCAGTTTAATTCTAGAAACATAACTAGAACTTACCTAAGTCAAATCATCAATCAAAACATAGAAAAATTAGAGCTTGATAGGAGAAAAGAGGTCAACAACCATAGTTCAAGAACACAATAAGATTACATCAGTTTCAGCACCGAAATTGAAAGATTTCTCTATGGAATTAATCACGAGGTATGTGATATTTCACTAGTGGGTTCTTTTCACCTATTAGGTTCCTAGCATTAAGTCACTTTCTTGATTTTCTTATTATGAATAGACCTAGTGTTTCTCGAATCACATCAGATCATCATGAATTACCTATGTGTATGTTCCAAATAAGATTATCATGTTATTGCGCAAATTCTTACATGAATTTTAGAACCCTAGCTTTGTATTTATTTAGTTCTTGAATTACAAATTCTAGGTTTGATATTTCAGTTATACATGCTTCAATTATTAATATATCATATTATCATATTAATTGTTGCATTCTCAGTTTGCATGTTTAATTTTGTGTTATCCAATATTATAGAAACTCAGTCATAATGTGTTAACCACTTAATTAGTTGGGAGTAGCATTATACCGAATTGGACTAGGATTCAACATACTCATATAGTCCCAGAACTACTAGCCACGTGGCTTGTAAGTCCCCTCTGTGGGCATCATTTTAGTGATCACGTCAACATGACTATAAACCTGTATTGTGTCCTCTTGATGGGGCGTATAAATCAAACTTTACATTTAGCTCATATGATTTTATCATCAGTTATTAGTAGGTACCACAGTTTATTCAGACTCTATTACATTGACTATATTTACAGTTCAGTCAGCATGTTATAAATATGGTCCTTACATCCAATTAGATCAGTATTCAGTATCTATATCATGTTCAGAATATTATACTTGCTTTTTTGCTTGTTCAATTATGTATTATCTAAACTTTATTTCTATCTTTCATTCTCAGTAACTTTCAAGTACTGACGCATACTATGCACTACATGTTCCTGTGATATAGGTCCAGGTTCTTAGCATCCACATCACGCTTAGATCGGTTCCCGATCTTCAGTTCAGCAGAATTAGTGATGAGTCCTCATTCTTTGAGGACCAGTGACATGTTTATCTTTATCACTTTTAGCTTTATTTAGTTTTTCTAGATCTAGTTAAGGCATGTCTCAACACTTCTAGTCAGTTTAGAGGCTTATTTTAGATATAGTTAATTTAGCTTTAGTCTTAGAGTTTGATTTCTCTTTTGTACTCAAACTCGTAGTTTTCATATATTCATATATAAAATGGGTATTCCCCATCATTTCAGTTTATATCATATGATTTAACTCGTGATGCTAGGTCCCCTTTCCACGTCCAGGGGATAGCCTCGGGGTGTGACATAAGCCTTAGTCAACATAAGACATAAGGCATAACCATATCAGAACATAATAAGCAACACAATGAAAGGGGAATATTTTCTTAAGCAACCTCACTTATTCTTAGCCAAGACTCCACATAATTTCATAAGGAATATGAACACTCGCCTCCATATCCATTTATTATAGTAAATTGCATACCTTTAATGAAATGTCCCTTTTTCTTAGCATGATTTCAAAGTATTTGTGCATATGGTCTCATACTTAGTACAAGTGGCCTACTAACCCCATTTCTTTCTTTTTCCTAACATTTTAGGTTTCGGTCATTGAAGTGCTTTGAAGATGACTTGAGGAAGGCTTGGATATCTTATTCATCCAAGTATGGTAGGTTCTCACTTTCCGAGGGCGATGCCACAAACTAGCTAATGGGGTTGTTATGAGTCTAAGACTCTTATGTTTCTATTCTTTCAATCGAGTACTAAACATTTGTATGACTTATATGTGGTCCTATTGAATTGATGTATGGGTTATGCCCAAGTTCTTACACTCTTGTTAGATGGTTATGAGATGAGACAACTATTATGACTATGTTATATTTTATATACTTATGTGCAATTAAAGTAGAAGACTAAGTAATCTTCCTACACAAAGGGTCTATGTATACTCGATATATATATATACTATGTCTATGTAAACCTCCGAGTAGATGTAATTGAAAATTTTTAAATTTTCTGCTAAATTTGACCTATGAATGTAATGATGTAAGCTAAGAGACTAGTCTTAGTCCTCAAAGAGGACGCCGACGCCGGTTACGTCTAGGGGCTATTCCCGAATGTGACAAACTTTCCCCTTGGAGTGGATAAAACCTACTCTATCAATTCAACCCTAAAATTATATGATAAGCATGGATAAATGTAATTCCATCCTAACTACATGCAATTCCATCAATGCAATCATACACAGTTCTAATCCATTTTATTGGATCAACATTCATTATGACCCGTAACAGTGAAAGAAATCGTAACTAGAATTGTGGAAATTCTTCATCAAATTGTGGAATTCTAGGGGACACCTTGGGAAGAAAAATATCAAGGATGAAAAACCGACATGCCTTTATTACGAAGCCCTCACAAACTTGAAATTTGGAGTTCTTCACCTAGCTTCCATCTCCTTCTTCTTTTTCCAACTTCTAAAGAGAACATTCGAGAGAATTTTTTGGGAATTCTTTTTTGAAGTTTGAGAGAGAGAATTAATCAGGAGATCTTTGGGGTTAAAATAGCATATATAGGTGTCTTAGACTTATGAAAAAAGACAACACTTTAATAAATAAAAATCAAAAGAGCCCCTTAATCCCTTAAACTCAATCGCAATGAACCACGGACCCCTGACTAACGGATCGTCGATTGACCTATGCCCCGTCCTAGTAAGTTATTGTCCTTGGTCAGAGAGTTTGGACAATACACAGAGGGCTGGACCATAGGGAGTGAACCCACCTACGGTCCGTAGGTCCCTCCGTGATGCCTTGATACTTTCTGAGGTAGCCATCCACGAGGCCCACCTAAAAACATGGGTTCAACCAAGGGGCGTGCTTAACCCTCGTGAGCGGCACCTGAACTTCTATAAAATGGATGCATAGCCGTAGCTCGAATATGGGGTATTACATTGTCTCCCCCTTGAGATCATTCGTCCCCGAATGAGATTCTAAGCACGTAGTCAAAATTGTAAACTAGCAGCCCACCATGCATTCAACTGATCTAAATACATACAACTAAGGAACAACTTCATCTCCATGATAAACATACTCAATGCACCATAAGAGAGTAGGAACTATCATGTTCAAGAAGGAATTGTCATCTCCAACTCAAGACAATGCCCAACACAATCTCATGGAGCGCATATTCAATTCAATCTCAAAAGCACAAATTCAAGGAGGGGGTCTCCACTCCAAGTCAAGGCATATTCTACAACTCATCTCATGGAGTCTATAAGCAACTCATACTCTATACTCAACAACATGAGGAACAAACATCATAAAGGACATTTCATTCAAAATTAAAGTTTTTTCACGAGCATGCGAATTTAAGGAAATCATGGAAAACACATAAAACGCACATGACTACAGACATATGCAAAACAAGAGGAGCCCATTACCCAAGCTAGAATAGGAGGAAAAATATGAGGATACTGGAACATCATATCGACTTCCGTCTCCCAAGTAGCACCCTCAACTATACGGTGTCTCGATAATACCTTAATGAAAGCTACCTCTTTATTCTTTATTTCTTAACTTGTCGGTCTAAGATTTCAATCAAAACTTCTTCATAAGAAAGGATCTCGTTCACTTCCAACCCTTCTATGGGGGATTATGAATATCGGATCTCCAACACACTTTTTCAACATAGAGACTTGGAAACTGGATGCACTGATGCCAACTCATTTGGAAAATCAAGCTCATATTCAACCTTAACAACACGTCTCAAAATTTGGTATGGGCCTAAAAAAGGGGACTAAGTTTCCCCTTTTACCAAAAATCATTACACCCTTCATGAGTGACATCTTCAAGTAAACCAAATCATGCACATTAAATTCAAGGTCTCTCCTTCTAACATCCTCATAAGACTTTTGTCGACTCCAGGCAGTTCTCAATCTCTCTCTAATGAGTCAAACCTTCTAGGCTTATATATTACTCGAGTCATATCAAGGCAACCTCACCTACCTCAAACTATCTGCTAGGGGATCTAACCCCATACCATAAAGTGCTACAGAAAGAGACATACGAATACTCAAATGATAGCTATAATTATAGGCAAATTTTATCAAGGGTAAATGGTCATCCCAACTTCCCTTGAAATCTGTCATTCAAGACCTCAACATATCTTCGAATGTTTGGATTATTCTTTTCACTTGCCCATCAGTTTGGGGATTAAATGTTATTATAAGCTTAACTTTAGTGCCAAGACCTTTTTGGGACAACTTCCAAAACCGTGAAGTAAATTGAGTACCCCTATAACAAATAATGGATAAGGTCACTCCATGAAGCCCCTAAACTTAACCACCAATGAAGAACCATGGAATCTTGACCGATGGATCGTTGATTGACCTACAACCCGTCCTTGTTAGTCGTGGTCCATGGTCAAAGAGTATGGCCAATCCATGGAGGGATAAACCACGGGTCGTGGACCCACATATGGTTTAAAGGTACCTCCGTAGTACATGCCTAGACACTTTTTGAGGTGGCCATCCACGAGGCCGAACTATGGGGCATCGTTGACCCTCGTGGGTGGGACCTGAAACTTTTGTAAAATGGCTACTTAGCCCTAGATCGAATTTGGGGTGTTACAGATTCCTCGAACATCTAATTCTAAAGGTAAGGAAGTTACTCCCCTAATTCTTATTTTGATTCTTAGAACTTAGAATCTTGGATAATTACTGTTAGGGGAAGGGTTTTGGCTTGAAGTTAATGGTGGGAAAAATCCCTAATTGAATATTAGGACTATGGGTTTGGCCTTGTGTTAATAATTCAGTTATTATCTGGGTAAATTGGACCTTATTTAGTGATTCTTGCATTAGTTGCTTGTCTTAGATCAAGAAAGAGCTGAAAAACTCCGGAAATGGAACACGTGTCTTAGGAGTATTTAGGTCAAAGAGAAAGTTATAGTCACCCTCGAGTCCCAATATCTTAAGATATATGATGTATCAATGGGCATCTTAAGATTTATTCTTGTGTATTTAATGCACCTCATGTGCGTCTTATGGGTCTCACGTACATCTTGTGTGCCTCACGTGCATCTTAATGGCTACACATAAGATGAAAAAAAAATCATGTTAGCAATTTCTTAGTTGCTATATATACCATCACAAATTAAACACATGCAACCGTTTTGTTGACAATTTATGAATTGTTCCAACAAATCAATCCTCTCTTTTTATTGATACAACATAGACAACTACATCAAATCGAAAATCACTTAGCTTGTGATCTATTTTGGCAAAGACATGATCAATGTTGCAAAGAGCTACGAAAACTTGTCTCATTCCAATTGAAATGATTAAATCAATCATGCACATAAAAAAAATTAATTAATATATTTTTTAAGTTCAAACTTACCCTGAGTAAGGTCGCAATATCCATATCAATTAGATATTGATATAGTAGTAATATATATGTGGTATGGACCTATCAAACACGAAAGACAAAAGATAGAGATCAGGCTTTATTGTCAATGAATTTATGGTCCGTCCCCATTAACTATAACATCCACTCAGATAAATAAGATTGAGTTCGAATATATAAGCTAGAAAGATGCTCTTTGTTGTGTTCTTAATAAAACCAAAACTAAACCAAATAGTATCTGTTTCAACATTTTAAACCAAATCAATATCAACTTTTTTAATTGGTTTGGTTCGAATTACGGTTCAATTATTTTTTAAAACATAATGAGAATATGAACGGTAAATAAATTTGGTAATAAATAGATTTTTAATATAGTAATTGTGTTAACAATTAATTATTTTCTAGTAAAATCAAATTCCTGATCACAATCAACATTTTATTAAAGAGAACATTATGTTTTATCATTTCGACCCCTCTATCACTTTATCTAAATGGAGAGAAGTACTCTTTCAAAAAAAAAAAAGAGAGACACATATGCTCTTTTTTGTAATCTTTTTCTTCTATCGCTTTATAAACTAAACGTCATTTTACCTTTAATTTTTTTTCAAAAGAAACTTTCTCTAAAGGGAAAAGGATAAAAAACACCCCATAAATGCACATTAGAATATATAATCAAGAAAGCATTTCTTAAGTATACACAAAAAGTACTAAAATTAGTATAAGTTTGTTAAGTTACCAAAAATATATTTTTCAGTGATATTCATATATGTTTGTTTTTATAGTTTCAACAAACTACATTTGTTCAAAGTGATTTTAATGACATGTAAAAAACTAAAAATTTAAATCAGTTAATTTGTTGTTGGTTTAATTTGTTAAAAAATGAAGGATCAAATCGATCTCATTTTTGGGCTACAAACAAAAATGGAGATCGATATCACACGCAACTTGTAAGAAATGTTTTTCATCGTTATAGGTTGTCCCTTATGTATTAAATTTATGCTTTTATTTAATGTTATTGGTGGTCCTTTTGTATTAAATATACTTACTTTATGTTATTGTTGTTAAGGTGAAAATACAACAATGATGAGAATCTAAGCAAAATATATAACGTATCAATTAATACGACATTTTATGATATTTCACGTGTATCTAGTGCGCCTTACGTGCATCTTATGTGTCTTACATACATCTTAGTAATACATATATAACGTGAAATAGAAATAAACACATATGCTATTATCTCAAACTATTAGAATTGTATTCAATTGCGTAAAACCTTTTTGACGTGACTTCTAAGCAGGCATGTATATTATCTTAGACGTGGCTTTTAAGCAAAATTAAAGTATATTTTAAAGTAAATTACAGATGCTTTACATTCTAATTTACACACAATGTCAAGTCATGACTTGTAGAAAAAACATTTTGGAACTATAGTAAAATCATTTATCATTGTGCAACTAAAACAAGATATTTAGTTAAGAGCATGCAATTATTCCCTTGTTTATTGTCGAACATTGCTTTCTAATACAAAATTTTTGAAGTAAAATTAACAGACCTTTTTTTTTATCAATAAGGCTTAAAACATAAAAATCTTTTTCAAATTCGTTTTCATTTTCAAGAATGCTTTACTAATTATGTAAGAAACTACAAAAACGATTAAACTATATTGCAATAATAATTTTAAAAAATAAAAGTTCTAATAAGAATTATTAATCGATTATGGCGAGATAGAAAGGAATGCTATGTTTATTAATTTTTAGAGATATTCTTAAAATTCATAGACGCATTTGAAAATATATATATACATATAAAGAAGTATTGTGTTTCACAAGAAGCAGTGATAAGAACAAGCAACAGAATTGGCTGGAATTTCTAAAAAGGATAATAGATCTAATCTTCTATTCTAATAAAACTATATTCATACCCGCGATTAAAATAAAAAAAAACATATGTCAAGTTATACTTTATATGGACTATAAATATTTAAAGAAATTAAATAAACTAAAAATTTAATAAAAAAAATATGTAATATATTTTAATTATTGTAATCACAAAAGTTGTTTTGTGGTCCAAATTATAATTTTTTTTTATAATTTTCATAATTAAAATAAGCCACTTATTTAATATATATAGTATAATATATAATACAGTATTGTGTACGTGAAATAATCTCTTTGTCTCATATTTGTTTGAAACTAAAAAAATTTTACGGTGCTAAAAAAATTAAATAAGAATATTATAGTTATAGTTCACGCCTTAAAATTCTTTTTTGTGAATTATACAAACAAATATAAATACTTTGAAGTTTTAAAATTAATTAAAAGAGTAATAAATAAAATTATTTAAGTTTTATTGATTTAGTAAGGTAATCAATCAATATAAATTTATTATATTTAATGTAATGATTAATTTAATATGCAATAATTATATTTAGTATAATAATAAATTAATATTAATCAAATCACTTTTAATTGTCATGTTAATTTATAGTAAAACACAATTACTTTAAATAATAATTTACTATATATTTTTCATGGATATTTATGGTACTTTATGTAAAGTTTTAGAAAGTAAACAATTTTTTTTAAAAAAATGAATTAATATAATTTTATTTTAATTTATAAAGTTGTTCAATTGATTTTTTTAAAAAAGTAAATATTACAATTAAAAGTTGACAAAAAAAGGTATAAAATGAAGGAATTAATATAAAAGAATAACACATATTACAATTAAAAGTTGACAAAAAAGGTATAAAATAAAGGAATTAATATAAAAGAATAACACTCTTTAGGTGCATTGATTAACGTGTCTTGATTGTAAGTAAGACTTATATCAACACGTTTCATTAATTCCATATTTCTTGCCATTGTTGAATTTATTTAATTTTTTTAAAAAAAATTGGACTTGAAGTCATTCCTTTTATTAATTCCTTGATGGGCTAAAACTACAAACAAAACCAAGAAAAAAAGGAAAATTTTCAAAATGTCATTATTTTAATATTTAATAGGATCTATTGTCAATATTTCATTATTTAGTAAAAATATGATAATTTTAGTTTATTTATGCATCTTTTTTTAATTTATTTTATATTTTTTTAAATTGAGAAAATACAAATATTTAAAAATTGAAAGGAGAAATTAAGGGGAGAAAAAAATACTAAAGATGAAGTATTGCTTAAAATTCTCATCATTACAAAAATTTGAAAACTCAAAAAATCAAACGACACTCCTATAGCTGATGAATTCTCCCAAATTTTGATTTTTAATATTCCCATACAATTCAAAAAAAAATTTGTTTCTGACTGCTACGAAAGATTTTGGAGCAAACCTGAGAAAGATTTTTACTACTAGAAGTTTGAATAAATTGTTTAAATACAAATTTGACGAGGTAATTGCTTCTTCCTTATTCTTTTTCTGATTGCTTCAAACAATTGAAATTTCAATTGAAAATAATTGTAAATCATAGTATTCTGTTTTCGTATAATTGAAAATGATATAATACGAAAACAAGTAGTTTGTTTTCCTGGTTTCGTCTCTATTTTGTTTTCGTTGTAAATTGTATGAACTATGAATAACGTATGAATATTTGGTTTTGTTGATTTTTTGTTTTGGTTGATTAATATGAATATCAATGTTTTTTATGATACATGATTAATGTTTTTGAAATAAATTGTATACCTAACAGAATACGAAATGGAGCAGATACAATATTTTGACGATGATATGCAATTTCATTTAATTTCAGTTTATTTAAATAAATTTTATCCCTTATCGAAATGGATATGATCAATGGATGTTGTAAGTGATTGTTATGAAATGGATACAACTTCAATATTTGTTTAGTATACGTATATGTTGAGTGACTTCTTTGAAATATAAAGAATGCAGTTTTGCTGGTAAAATGATGTAAGCACTATTGTGAATACATATATTTGTTACTAGTATGAAATTTTGTTCATAACATGAAGCAAGTACTTGGATACAAAAAAATTATTAACGCTTATCGAAATGGATATGATGAATGTTATGTATCTTGTAAGTGATTGTTGTGAATATACATATGTTGACAGACTTTATATATTGTATTCTCACAAAACATGATAAATTATTGCATAGTAAGATGATTCGATATTTGAGTTTTAATTTCACGATCAATATAACAGTGAATGTGGGTTGCTATCTTGGCTAGATCTTTGCATGCAAATGCAATAGCCTGAGTAAATGACATATGTAAAATTACAGTAAATATAATTAATATGTATGTACTTTAACTTTGAAAACATGTAAATAGCATTGCAAAGTGTACAATTACTTTATTGATACAAACCATCCAAACTGAATTCATTAAAATATCATACAACACAAATACAATAAATACATGAAAATTACATATCATTCAACACTAATCTAACAATACACAACGGTGAATACAAACAATTAAATTAAAATTCATTAAATAAAAAACTGAAATATTATATTCATGTTAAATGTATCTTTAAATTAAAATGTTTTTACTTTCACTTTGAAAACATTCAAATAGCATTACAATGTGCATTTACATAGCATACAACACAAATTCAAAACTACCCCAAAATAAATTCATTAATAAATAGCATACAACATAAGTACAACAAAAATATGAAAACTACATAGCATACAACACAAATCCAAGAAATACACCATGGTGAATACAAATAATCCAAGTAAAATTCATTAAAAAGCAACGGAAATACAAAATACAAACTAACAAATATTACACAGCGTACATAAGACATTTACAAATATATTCAAGACAAATTGTTGAACAAAGTGTTCTTTAACTTCAACTCAACATGCAAAAATAATTAAAAACCTCTTCATCAACTATTTGGTCTTCTCCATCCTTTTCTTGTACCCTCCGATTAGACGAAAATCTTATGTATTCAATCTGAATTTGAGGAAGACTTAAATTTTGATCGTCTCTCTTTATCATTTCAGAAGAGGATTCTTCATTATTCACTATTTCTTGAGTAATACATAGATTAAAAGATAGAAAATCACTAAAAATCTGATGATTAAGGTGAATATCTCTAGTAACTCTCTTAGAATCATCCATCGAAGAGTGTTTTAGAAGTCTAATTCAAAATTATCCAACTTTCACCAAATATGAATGGTTTAGAGAACAATAAAATCAGAAAATAAATCTAAGAAAAATAAAAGGTAATGATGAAATACTTTAATTAGTGAAATTTGTGTGAATCCAGTATTTGAAAATTACAAAACAATAAATAAAACCGTAGAAGATTAGAGGAATATTGGGAGAAGATAATAGAGATTTGAAGGTTTAAAGAGAATATGAAATGGTATGGAAGAGATAAACTTTTTTTTTACATTGAGATAAATTTGGAAGAGAGAGATTTGGAGAAGCGTGAACAATGGGATAGTTGGGTAACGTAATCTATCATATATAAATGGGAAAGGTAAGTAAAATGATTTCTTTTTTTAATATATGTAAAATTAGTTGGAAAATGTGTAGATAATAGGAGATAAAATAGAAATTTAATTAGGATACATAAACTTTTTTAAAATAATAACATTTTTGACATTTTTACTACTATTTTTAAAAAAAATGAGGTTCTTATTAATTAAATTATTGATTTTGACTAGTTTGCTAATTTTTCGAAAGAAAATAAGTACATTGTTGGCACAAAAGTCGGATCAAAGATGTTTCCTTGTAAGACTCTTCGAAGAATGAATTATATAGTTCTAATCTCATCACCGTTTATATGGTTAATTAAAATTTCATTTTGATATATGAATATTCAATCTAGAGCAAAGACTAAGAATGAGTTTCCTCAAGCAGGTATGACACTTGAAATTTTTTTTTGATTGGAATTGTATTAGGTCTAGAGTCGTTCCGTCAACAATGTATGTATTGTAAAATGGTGAATTTATTTTTTTCTTCATTTTTTTGAATTGAACTTGGTTAATAAGATCTTAGATTGAAGAGTATTAGCACACATAGCTTCAAGTCGTGGAGCTAATTTTGAAAAATTTATATGTTGATGTCTTCTCCAGCTATATTTTGACTAGTTGTTACTCTATTTCGAATATTGAACTAAGATATTTTAAAGTTAAATTAATTAGTATATCAAAGCTATTACATATTTCTAATAAGCTTATGTTGTTGCAGATTTTGTTATATTGAGAGTTTAGTATGTGATAGTTTCTATTCATATGGCATTTGCAATATCAGGTTAGAACTCTCTATTAGTTTTTATTTTTATGCTTAATCATGTTGTTAGAGTAGATTGTGATGAATTATTGAGTATTGCGGATGCTGGGAACTGATTATTTATGTTTTAAAATTCGAAAATATGTCTTCAATCTACAAATATTTAATTATTCTATTTTAAATATATTTTAAATCTACAAATATTTCAATTGGTTTCTTTTTACCGCAGTCTCTATATTTTAATTTAGTTTATATTAAATTATCAATACTTTCAATGTGCTTATACCTATATTATGATTCATGCTTCTGATGAATAACTTACTGATCTAATTCCTATGTTTGATAGATTGTAATTTAATTTACTAAAATTATTATAATGTATATAATTGTGTGTTTACTTAATGCAACTTATTGAAATCTATTTTTAATGTGTTGCGTATTTGGAATTTATTAAAGCATATATGAACTCCTTAAAATAGTTGATGCATGATAGCAATATTAAATTTAAATTTTAAATGTATCTAGAACCATATATGGTTTAGTTTAAAAAAATCAAAACACACGATTCTAATTAAAATAATAAAAAAGTCTGATACTATGTCTATATATATAGTTTAGTTTAAAAAAATTTAAACACATGGTTCTAACTAAAATAATGAAAAAGTCTGATACTATCTTCAAAACACATTCAATTACAAAAGTGTGAAAGTGTTCTAACATATGCATAAGTTTATTACCCCCCTCCATTTTTTTCAAACTATTGCTAATAATTCTTTAAATTCAAGAACTCAATATAAGATGTTTTATCTGCCACCAGCAATAAAGAGGTAACAATATTAAATTATTTAAGGTATTAAAAATTATTATCATTATAAAAATATTTGATAAACAAAGTAATGATAAAAGAACACGTAAATATTAGAGAAGATTAAAGGAAATATTAGAGAAATATAATGGAATTATTTGAGATTTAAATTATATCTAATAATTTATAATGCAAATATTAAAGATTAAAATTGTACTTGAACATTCATTATCAGTATTTGTGCATTTTAGAAGAACTCTTATTTCTTCTGATTTCATAAAACACTTTCTTACTTTTCTTGACGTCATATGCATGAAAAAACAATGCAAAAAAAGGGGTAAATCAATCAATTAACATGATTAAAAAAATTAAAATTAATAAATTTCTATATTACTTTTAGTAATAGAATAACATTTTAGATCATATAATATTATAATTATGAATAAAATGCAAAACATAATATTATAAAAAAAAATTAAGTTAGTCAAGATAAGATACCTCTAAATGATTCCATATATACAAAAACAACTTCATCTTAATTGTTTTATAGTAATCATCAACAATCACAAACTACATAAAAACATTCAACATCCCAAAGAATCTGTATATCACAATAGATTTTGAAACACTTCATTAATTTATTTACTACATTATAGCCTCATTTGTTAATTGTCCGTCTTCATTGTAACTCAGTATTTTTTATCCTTTCTACTTGTAAATCTAGAAACAACTACATAAAGTTGTCCATGAGTAACTATTGGTTTCTTCAAAAATAATCCAACATGAGATAAATACTGCCCTTGACTCTTGTTGATTGTCATGGCAAATGATATAGTTATAGGAAACTATCTTCTTTGAAACTTAAATGGAATTCTAGCATCCGAAGGTGTTAAAGTCATTCTTGGAATAAATACCTTCTATCCAACCATATGTCCAGATAAAACCTTTGCTTGATTTCCAAGTTTGGTAACAATCAACCTAGTTCCGTTACATAATCCTGCTGTCTGATCAAAATTTCTTAGTAACATCACTGGAACTCCAACTTTTAAAGTGATTGAATGATTTGAAACTCCCGAACATTTAATAATGCTCGAAAAATCTGGTGTGTCAACATGTTGTCACGACTCAAACCGGGTTGCGACTGGCACCCACACTTACCCTCCTATGTGAGCGAACCAACCAATCTAACCTTAACATTTCAATATAATATAAACAGAAAGTAATGTGGAAGACTTAAACTCATTAAATAAAGACCAATTCATTAACTTCTAAAATTCACCATTTATTATTCCCCAAAATCTGGAAGTCATCATCACAAGAACATCTACGATCAAATGACTAAACTAAGAGTATTCTAAAAGCTAAAAATACATAAGAAGCTAGTCCATGCCGGAAGTTCAAGGCATCAAGACTTGAAGAAGAAGATCCAGTCCAAGCTAGAAGCATTAGCTCACCCTGAATTTCCGATGTAGTAAGACTGGCTTGAATTACTGTTGAGTTGAAGACGATGGCACGTTTGCTGCACTCCACAAATAAACAAGAAGAGAACATAAAAGTAGGGGTCAGTACAAAACACGGGTACTGAGTAGATATCATCGGCCAACTCAAAATAGAAATCAATATATACCGGGTAATATCATAAAATCAACTATGATACTCAACATGTAGCAACAACAAATACTATATCATTAACAATTACCGTCAAGTTCACACATGAGGACTCAAGCCTCGATACCATACTCATTTGGGAATCATGTTCATTAGATTGAGTATATTAACATCTTTCAAGATTCATTATCTTTATTTCTCTTGTGTCGGTACGTGACACTCCGCTCCCTCAATATTCATTAATCCTCTTGTGTCGGTACGTGACACTCCGATCCCCTAAATCTATGTGTCGGTTCGTGACACCCGATCCCCTAAATCTATGTGTCGGTTCGTGACACCCGATCCCCTAAATCTATGTGTCGGTTCGTGACACCCGATCCCCTAATACTACGTGTCGGTTCGTGACACCCGATCCCCTAATACTACGTGTCGGTTCGTGACACCCGATCCCCTAATACTACGTGTCGGTTCGTGACACCCGATCCCCTAATTCTACGTGTCGGTTCGTGACACCCGATCCCCTAATTCTACGTGTCGGTTCGTGACACCCGATCCCCTAATCTCCTTCCATCAATTCATCAAGCCTTCTTTCTTACCAAGGCATCATCAATCCCATTATTTTAGTTCATCACGCCTTCTTTTATACCAAGGCCTCATTATTAACAAAGAGATTAAGATTTTGCAAGATTTGGGATTCAATAACTTCATCATGCTTAATATAATCACAATTATATAATCACGTTCATGCATGCATATAATTAAGCACATAGCAGGGTTTACAATACTACCAATACATATCATTCTCTATTAAGAGTTTACTATGAAAGCATGAAAACCATAACCTACCTCCACCGAAGATTAGTGATCAAGCAAGCAAATTTTTTCTCCAAGCTTTGTTTCTCTTCGTTTCTCCTCTTTCTCGTTCGACTCTCTCTCTCTTTCTCTTGTTCTTTCTATTTTCTTTATTCAAAACCCTCTTCCTTTTACCATAATTAACATATAATTAAGAATAAAAGATGGCAATAATGCCCCACTAATTAACTTAAGGTTACCTCTTTTAACCCCCAAGTAATTAGACTTATTAACATTAACCCACTAACTTTATAATTAAGGCAAGAATAGTCAAAAACGTCCCTTAAAACGTATCAAGAAATCCGACCCAGACTGGGATTTCGCAGTCTGTGACAGCCCGTCGCGCCTGCGATGGTCCGTCCTGCTGCCCGTCACAGAGTTTAGAGACTCAATTTCTCTGAAGAATCTGTGACGGTCCGTCACACCTGTGATGGTCCGTCCTGCCATTTCGTTACGAAGTTCAGAGAGTCGATTTCAGTACCCAATTTTCAGTTTTTCTAAGTGTTTTGAAACGAGACCCTGCGACGGTCCGTCGTGTCCATGAAGGTCCGTCGTGGGGTCCGTCGCCTCTGCCTGTTTTTCCAGAAATAAAATCTGCTGCTCAAAACGACTAAACAGGTCGTTACAATAGATACCAATTTACCCATCGTTCGTCCCCGAACGATCACAAGAAGGAAAACAAGGGCGAAAAGGAGTACCTGAATCTGTAAACAGATGTGGGTATTTTTCTCGCATATCCTCCTCCTTCTCCCAAGTGGCTTCTTCAACGGGTCGATTCTTCCATTGAACTTTGATGGATGCAATCTCCCTTGATCTCAACTTGCGAATTTCTCTATCTAGAATGGCAACAGGTTCCTCCTCATAAGACAAGTTCTCATCAAGTAAAACTAAATCCCAACGGATAATGTAATTTCCATCCCCATGGTATATTTTCAACATCGACACATGGAATACCGGATGCACTCCGGACAGCCCTGGAGGCAAGGCTAACTCATAAGCCACCTCCCCTACTCGCTTAAGTACTTCAAAGGGACCAATGTACCTTGGACTTAGCTTACCCCTTTTACCAAACCGCATCACCCCTTTCATGGGCGAAACCTTCAGCAAGACTTGTTCACCCTCCATAAACTCCAAGTCTCTAACCTTCCGATCTGCATACTCCTTCTGTCTACTTTGAGCCGCTAGAAGCTTTTCTTGAATAGATTTCACCTTCTCCATTGAATCTCTCAGAAGATCAGTACCCCAATGTCTAACCTCGAACGCATCAAACCAACCAATGGGGGACCTACATCTCCTACCATACAATGCTTCAAATGGAGCCATATCAATGCTCGAGTGATAGCTATTATTGTATGAAAATTCCGCTAAGGGTAAGAAGCTATCCCAATGGCCACCAAATTCTATCACGCACGCACGAAGCATATCCTCCAACACTTGAATCGTTCGCTCAGACTGACCATCGGTCTGAGGATGGAACGCAGTACTAAGGTCCAACCTAGTACCCAATTCCGCATGCAATGTTTTCCAAAACTTAGAAGTAAACTGCGTACCTCTATCTGATATGATGGATAGTGGAACCCCATGCAATCGAACGATTTCTGAGATATAGATCTTGGCTAACTTCTCGGCATTGTAAGTCACCTTAACCGGAATAAAATGAGCAGACTTAGTTAACCTATCAACAATCACCCAAATAGAGTCATACTTACCCATTGTCCTTGGAAGACCAACCACAAAGTCCATTGCAATTCTTTCCCACTTTCATTCAGGAATGGGCCTTCTCTGAAGTGTTCCTCCGGGCCTTTGGTGTTCGTACTTTACTTGTTGACAGTTTGGACATTTGGCAATAAAATCTATAATATCACGCTTCATTCTACTCCACCAAAAGTGTTGCTTTAGGTCACGGTACATCTTGGTTGCACCCGGATGTATTGAATACCTTGAACTATGAGCCTCTATCAGAATGGTGTTGATCAAATCATCGACGCGGGGTACACATACCCTGCCCTTAATCCTCAAAACACCTTCCTCATCGATTTGTGCTTCCTTAGCCTCTCCTCGCAACACTTTATCTCGGATCCGGATCAATTTTTCATCATTAAACTGCTTTCCCTTAATCTTGTCAAGGAAGGAAGATCTTGCCTCCACACAAGCTAAAAGTCCTCCCTTCTCATTTACTTCTAATCTCATAAGGTCGTTAGCCAGAATCTGAACTTCTCTAGCCAATGGGCGTCTAGAAGCTTGCAAGTGAGCTAGACTTCCCATGCTTCCCGCCTTTCTACTTAAGGCATCCGCTACAACATTCGCCTTCCCCGGATGATACAAAATAGTGATGTCGTAGTCCTTCAGTAGTTCCATCCATCTCCTCTGTCTCAAGTTCAAATCTTTCTGAGTAAAGACATACTGTAGGCTACGATGATCCGTATAGATCTCACACTTAACCCCATATAAATAGTGTCTCCATTGCTTTAATGCAAACACTACCGCGGCCAATTCCAAATCATGAGTTGGATAGTTACGTTCATGCGCTTTTGATTGTCTTGAAGCATAAGCAATCACATTCTTCTCTTGCATTAGCACTGCACCCAAACCCGAATAGGATGCATCACAATAGACAATACAATTCTTACCTTCCACTGGCAAGGTGAGAATGGGTGCGGTAGTCAACAAAGTCTTGAGCTTCTGAAAGCTTTCTTCACACTCATCCGACCATACAAATGAAACATTTTGCTTAGTCAAGTTCGTCAGTTGGGAAGCAATAGAAGAGAATCCCTTGACAAATCGGCTGTAGTAGCTAGCTAACCCAACAAAGCTCCTTATTTCTGACACATTAGTAGGTCTTACCCAATTCTTCACTGTCTCAATCTTAGAAGGATCCACCATCACTCCATCCTTAGAAACCACATGCCCCAAGAAGGACACTGCATCTAGCCAAAACTCACACTTAGAGAACTTGGCATAAAGCTTTTTCTCCCTCAACATTTCCAATACCATTCTCAAATGCTCTTCATGTTCCTTCTTGCTCTTTGAGTATACCAATATATCATCAATAAATACGATCACGAAGAGGTCCAAATATGGCTTAAAAATCCCGTTCATCAAGCTCATGAACGCAGTAGGGGCATTCGTAAGACCAAAAGACATCACTACAAATTCGTAATGCCCATACCTCGTTTGAAAAGCAGTCTTTGGCACATCCGTTTCCCGTATTTTCAATTTATGATAACCGGATCTCAAGTCAATCTTAGAGAAGACACAAGCACCTTGTAACTGATCGAACAAGTCATCAATGCGGGGAAGAGGATACTTGTTCTTTATGGTTACTTTGTTTAGTTGTCTGTAGTCTATACACATTCGAAAACTCCCATCCTTCTTCTTTACAAACAAAACCGGAGCACCCCAAGGAGATGCACTTGGTCTAATAAAGCCTTTGTTTAACAACTCTTGAAGTTGGGCTTTTAACTCTCTTAACTCCGCGGGAGCCATTCTATAAGGGGGTATCGAAATGGGGCGAGTACCCGGTTCAAGGTCAATACAGAAAATCAATATCCCTATCTTGTGGCATACCAGGAAGATCTGCAGGGAACACATCCAGAAACTCACGGACCACCGAAACCGACTCAATCGAAGGTACTTGGGTATTGTCATCCTTGAGATGTGCCAAAAAAGCTAAACATCCTTTACTAACCATTTTCTTAGCACGAAGAAAGGAGATGATACGCACCGAATTGGAAGTGTAGTCACCCTCCCACAAAGTTCACCAAACAAGACCTATATACCTTTTCAACTACCACAAACTCACCCACCGGAGTAGAAACACGAATAGGCATATCAAGTAATTCACAATGTAAGTTTAGACCATTAGCAAATGAGGAAGATACATAAGAAAATGTGGATCCAGGATCAAACAATACAGAAGCCATGCAATCACAAACCAGAAGATTACCTGTGATGACAGCATCAGATGCCTCCGCTTCAGTCCGCCCAGGGAAAGCGTAACAATGGGCCCTATCGTTTGTCTGTCCATTGCCCCTACCATGTTGTGATGTAGTGGCTCCAGTTTGCCCATCACCTCGACCATTTTGGTGGCCACCATTACCTCGACCACCACGTCCTCCAGAATAACGGCCTCTACCATGACCACCTCTACCTCTAGCCATTGGGGGTCTATAACTCTGTTTGGGACAATTCCTCCTAATATGTCCATTCTCCCCACATCCATAACACTCTCTAGAGTCAAGCATAGACCTCTCAGAGAAGTGTTGACCGGTCTGAGGTCGACCCCCAACTACAGTCTGTAGCGAAGACTGAATTGGTCGAACTGAGTAACCTCCGGAACCCTGTCCTCTAGAGTAAGAACCATTAAACTCACCTCCCTTTCGAAACCTCTTTGATGTCGATGCCATGGTGAATTCATCTGGCTTCACTCCTTCCACCTCTACCACGAAATCTACCACTTCTTGGAAGGATTTTACCGTAGCCGCTACCTGTAAGGCTGAAATCCGCAACTCTGACCTCAACCCCTTCACAAAACGACGAATCCGCTCTTGTGGACTAAAACAAAGTTGGGTGGCATATCTGGATAGTGCACGAAACTTAGCCTCATATGCATTGACCGACATCCTACCTTGCTCTAGGCTCAAGAACTCATCCCTTTTCCTATCCCTCAATGTCCGAGGGATATACTTCTCCATAAACAAGATAGAGAATGACGCCCAAGTCATAGGTGGTGCTTCTGTTGGTTGACACTCAACATGTGACCGCCACCACATTTTGGCGTTCCCTTGAAACTGATAACTCACGAACTCAACACCAAACCGTTCTACAATACCCATCTTGTGTAGTAGCTCATGACAGTCAACCAGAAAATCGTAAGCATCCTCATATTCAGTACCCTTGAAGACTGGAGGTTTCAATTTCAAGAACTTACTGAAAAGTTCATGCTGATCATTTGTCATTATAGGCCCAGTAGTCAGATGTGGAAACGTGCCTATATCTAATGAGGCATCCATACGAGGAGCCATAGTGGCTGCATGTTGTACCTCTGAAACCGGAGGTGTTGGTGCAGAAAACACTGGAGGTGCCTGACCTTGATCAGACAACCCACTGAGATAGGCGAGAACCTGATTAATCATCTCTGGGGTAGGTTGGGGTGGCAATCCCTCATTCTGCACTTGTTCATTTTCCCCATCCTCCCCTTCTCTTATTACTTCCTCAGTCGGTGGAGGAGTCACTGCCGTAGTATCAGATGGTCTAGGTGCTCGTCCTCTTCCCCTAGAGGACGTCCTCCCACGACCTCTACCACGGCCTCTTGCCGCTGCTCTTCCTCGAGCTACAGCCCCAGTGGCTGGCTCAGACGCACCCTGTCCCGCTGGTGCTGGTGTTGGTGTTGGCGTAGTCGTTGCTCTAGTTCTAACCATCTGCGAAATAGAGTGAAGATGTTCAGATACCAATTTGTATCACCTAGATACCAATTGGACCCAAGTAATAGCACGAAAGAAGAAAGAAAGAATGGAATTTTCCTAAAGTCTTATAGCCTCTCAAGGAAAAGTAAAGGCGTCCCCCTACCGTTCCTTAAGACTCTACTAGACTCGTTCTTGTGTGATGAGACCAACGAACCTAATACTCTGATACCAAGTTTGTCACGACCCAAACCGGGTTGCGACTGGCACCCACACTTACCCTCCTATGTGAGCGAACCAACCAATCTAACCTTAACATTTCAATATAATATCAACAGAAAGTAATGCGGAAGACTTAAATTCATTAAATAAAGACCAATTCATTAACTTCTAAAATTCACCATTTATTATTCCCCAAAATCTGGAAGTCATCATCACAAGAACATCTACGATCAAATGACTAAACTAAGAGTATTCTAAAAGCTAAAAATACATAAGAAGCTAGTTCATGCCGGAAGTTCAAGGCATCAAGACTTGAAGAAGAAGATCCAGTCCAAGCTAGAAGCATTAGCTCACCCTGAATTTCCTATGTAGTAAGACTGGCTTGAATTACTGTTGAGTTGAAGACGATGGCACGTTTGCTGCACTCCACAAATAAACAAGAAGAGAACATAAAAGTAGGGGTCAGTACAAAACACGGGTACTGAGTAGATATCATCGGCCAACTCAAAATAGAAATCAATATATACCGGGTAATATCATAAAATCAACTATGATACTCAACATGTAGCAACATTAACAATTACCGTCAAGTTCACACATGAGGACTCAAGCCTCGATACCATACTCATTTGGGAATCATGTTCATTAGATTGAGTATATTAACATCTTTCAAGATTCATTATCTTTATTTCTCTTGTGTCGGTACGTGACACTCCGCTCCCTCAATATTCATTAATCCTCTTGTGTCGGTACGTGACACTCCGATCCCCTAAATCTATGTGTCGGTTCGTGACACCCGATCCCCTAAATCTATGTGTCGGTTCGTGACACCCGATCCCCTAAATCTACGTGTCGGTTCGTGACACCCGATCCCCTAATACTACGTGTCGGTTCGTGACACCCGATCCCCTAATACTACATGTCGGTTAGTGACACCCGATACCCTAATACTACGTGTCGGTTCGTGACACTCGATCCCCTAATTCTACGTGTCGGTTCATGACACCCGATCCCCTAATACTACGTGTCGGTTCGTGACACCCGATCCCCTAATTCTACGTGTCGGTTCGTGACACCCGATCCCCTAATCTCCTTCCATCAATTCATCAAGCCTTCTTTCTTACCAAGGCATCATTAATCCCATTATTTTAGTTCATCACGCCTTCTTTTATACCAAGGCCTCATTATTAACAAAGAGATTAAGATTTTGCAAGATTTGGGATTCAATAACTTCATCATGCTTAATATAATCACAATTATATAATCACGTTCATGCATGCATATAATTAAGCACATAGCAGGGTTTACAATACTACCAATACATATCATTCTCTATTAAGAGTTTACTATGAAAGCATGAAAACCATAACCTACCTCCACGAAGATTAGTGATCAAGCAAGCAAATTTTTTCTCCAAGCTTTGTTTCTCTTCGTTTCTCCTCTTTCTCGTTCGACTCTCTCTCTCTTTCTCTTGTTCTTTCTATTTTCTTTATTCAAAACCCTCTTCCTTTTACCCTAATTAACATATAATTAAGAATAAAAGATGGCAATAATGCCCCACTAATTAACTTAAGGTTACCTCTTTTAACCCCCAAGTAATTAGACTTATTAACATTAACCCACTAACTTTATAATTAAGGCAAGAATAGTCAAAAACGTCCCTTAAAACGTATCAAGAAATCCGACCCAGACTGGGATTTCGCAGTCTGTGACGGCCCGTCGCGCCTGCGACGGTCCGTCCTGCTGCCCGTCACAGAGTTCAGAGACTCAATTTCTCTGAAGAATCTGTGACGGTCCGTCACACCTGTGACGGTCCGTCCTGCCATTCCGTTACGAAGTTCAGAGAGTCAATTTCAGTACCCAATTTTTAGTTTTTCTAAGTGTTTTGAAACGAGACCCTGCGACGGTCCGTCGTGCCCATGACGGTCCGTCGTGGGGTCCGTCGCCTCAGCCTGTTTTTTCAGAAATAAAATCTGCTGCTCAAAACGACTAAACAGGTCGTTACACATGTTGCAAAGCTGAATAAGTATGATCAGGCTTGCATATTTTATCAGAACTCAAATATGACTTCTCAGGATTATGATTCAAGGATATCTTATATTGATTGATTGATTCCACAATATCAAGAGTCAGAGCAAGATTAACTCTTTGTTGTGGGTATCCAACATCATTACAAGTAGTACTAAAATCTGGATAAGTACTTTCCACAATAGTTGCTATTGGATCAATACACTCACTTATTAGAAGATTCTTTGGTATTAAAACTTTATCAATTCCATCAAATGAGTTACCAGTACTACCATCCCCAACTGTTAATATCCAATTAGAAAACTCTTTCAATTCTTTTAGATCAGAAACAGTGTCACTGTTTTGCAACCTCATATTCTTTTTAAGTGTTAATAATTCACAATATATGGGACCATAAATATGAAGAGTTGAGAGTTGCATTAACAATATCTTGTCGACTCCCTTTTGGGATAACAGAAAGAATTTTGTCTGAAGTCACCTCCAATAACAATTATTTTACCACCAAATGGTAATTGTGACTTAGATGCATCTTTGTAGCCAATAATATCTGTTAAAAGAGCTTCAAAACAATGTCGATGCATCATTGGAGCTTCATCCCAGATAATTCAACTTAGTCTTGATTAGAAAATGTGCTAAAGGAGTACCTTGTTTTAAATCGCATGTTGAATCTTCAGTTATATTTAGCGGGATAACAAATATTAAATCTGTTGTTCCACCACCTGGTAATAAAGATGCAATCCCGCTAGATGCAACTGTCAAGACAACATCTCCTTTAGACCTAATGGCAGCTGATAGAGTCTTCCAAATATAAGTTTTTCCTATTCCTCCAAATCCGTATAAAAAGAAAAATCCACCATTTTTTTCATTAATTGCTGCCATAATTTTTTTTATAAATTAACTTCTGCTCATCCGTTAAATTTAATAGCAATTGTTGATGTTTATTAGTTAAAACACGTTTATTGTAATGCATTTAATCACAATTTAGTATATTGGTGTTGTCAACATCATCCTCACTGTAAACAAGTAATGGCATTTTAGGAAAATTTGAAAAACTTCTTCCACGACTTTTTAAAAAACTTCCTATCTTTTGCAAGCAATATTATAAATTAATATTTAAACATAAATATAATAAATAAAATGCTTAGTCTAAAAACATAATATAGAATTAATGAATTTTAATAAGATTACTGTAAATTTAAAACATTATTGGGTACCTGGATTATCGAATACTCTTCTTTGTTCACGAAGAATATCTTTAGATAATAAATTCCATGTTGATTGCCAAACAACCTCCGGACGTGATATTGAATTTGATATAAGTAGCATAGAAAATAATTATCTTAGATATGATGACATTCCACAATGACTTGCTTCTACTATAACATCAATATACTCTTTGTCATCATTTAATAATCCTAAAACATAACATGCATCTCTAAAAGTATCATGATCAACATCATTTATTCTTCTGATATCCTCATATGAAGTGGGACCTCTAACAATATTTAATAACAATCTAAGAAAATATTGCTCACCAGATCTCAGGGGAACAAAAAAAATCTTTCGAATCGAAAATGCAAAAGTTTTCTTTTATCCCATCTCTTAGATTGTTGTTTCCAAACAAAATTTAAAGGAAATTCTGCATAAGTTAAATCTCTTGCTTCAGGAAATTCCTTGTTTGCTTCAAACCAACATAAAAACTTGGATTTTTTTGGTTGGTTTATTGATGACAATATCAATCAGATCATCATTTGAAAATATGATATTCTAATTGCCTGGTAAATGAAAAGATAACCTTTCGACAAAAAGTTTTTTATGGTGGATTGGAAATTTAAAAATTTTTCACGCTGCTTCACATGGTGAAATACACCAACAATCACAATACATATTTATTTCATCAATTCCCTTGAATCTGAAGAATTCGCACTATCTCAAAAGGCAGCTGTAACACAGTCATGATCTTTATTAACATACTTAAATAAGTATTTTATAGACCTTGATTGATTGCACCATTTCACATTAATACGCGCCCCATATTTCAACAACAAAAATCTATTGTGTGGTACAACATATCTATTATCCAAATCAATACATGATCTCTTTGTAGATATGTCATCATCTCTTCTTCCATATGTAGGATATCCCTCCTCATCAATTGAGGTAGAAGGAATAAACATTTTTGGAAAGTGTTTTGAACATTTTCCATTTTGCAGGAGATGGTTTTCTAACTGAACTCATGTGTCATGAAGTTTGTAACAGCTACATAATAATCCGGTTCAATTAATTTATTTGGTAATTCAGCCGAAATAATATCATCAATATCACTAATATTCGAAGATTTATTATGTAGAAATAGCAATATATGTGCATGAGCCAATCCACGCTTTTGAAATTCAATAGCATAAATCACCGTATCAAATAATAAATATGATATTATTATTTATTAATAATTCAAATTTAAAATAAACAATTGTGGTGTAATAATAAGACAGTAATATACCTGCTTTTACTTGTCCAAAAACTTTGTTGTCTCGCAAATCCTTAATCAAGTGATCTAATTTGACTTTAAAGACTCGTTATAATGTTTGGGCGATCTTCTGGAGTCAATCCCCTACTTTTCACAAATCTAGTGATCTCAGGCCACTTAGGATTGCGAGTAAATGTAATAAATAGATCAGGATATCCAGCCATTTGCATATTGACATTGCGTCTTGATAGTTTTGCAACATATACCGTGTACCTCTAGTGAAAGAAGAAGATATCCTTTATAGAATTTTGCTCTTAAGTGTGGTTGATGCAGCCTATAAAATAGCAATCTAGAATATTCTATCATTGTATATCCATCTACCAAAAATTCTTGAAATAATCTTTTGCCGAAACAATTATTAGGACTTCATTCTTCTTTTCTTGAATTTTGTATGAAAAGTATTCAAGAGCGCTAACATATTTTCTTCCATCAGATGATTTATCAATTCCATTTAAAGGAATATCTTCTCTATATCCATTTTCATCAAATGGAAAAAGTAAGATTCATCAATTCTATTTAAAGAAATATCTTCTCTATATCCATCTTCATCAAATGGAAAAAGTAATGGATATTGCAAACCTAAGTAAGTTGCATTCCATTCACTTATTCTCTTAAGTAGTCCATAATGACTTTATATTATTATATCTCTGTCAGAACTGGTTGGTTCAAAATCACCAACCACCAGAGCTGCTACCTCAGAGAAACTCAGAGAAACTGTTGGCAAATTGTACCTTCTCCCATCTGTTCCTCTTTTTCCTATCAGTCATAGTTTAACATCAGCACTTTGATCAATTAGAAATCTATCTCTTACCATTCAAAAGTATTTTGTAAGCACATTGTGTTGATCTAGCATTTCCTTGATATCATTAATAATTTGAGCAGACTTTTGCTCTCACTACTACTAAAAAAGAAATAGTTATTTGTATAGGTAATGGTGAATAATAATTACAATTATACTAAACATTGTAAAATTTTGCTGTACTATAAATACTGATAACATTAATTCTATTTTGTACATCATTTTCTGTATCATATATCTATATACAATTGTGCAAATTTTGGAGCAGAACCCTTGGTAGGTAATAAGCTTCCAATTTTATGATAATTCTGTCTGGATAATCTAAATGCTCTTGGCCTTTTTGTTTAATCGACAGATGCATCAATTTTTTCTCCCATTTATTTAAATGAAAACATAGAATTATAAATTCTGATATTCTCTCGGAAATGATGATTACTGTCACCTAAATTGGTTTATTGTTATTCAAACATTTCAAAGAATATAATAGTTGTAATAATAATGTAGTAATAATATTATAAATATTTTCAACTACCTGATCCAAATAAATATTCTTTTAGCATTGTAGGAGGACCCTTTGAATGTGGAAGCTTTATCTTTCACTTACTGCAACACAAAGTGAACATGTTTAATTTTTTTGTATCTCTTCTCAATTCTTTCTTCATACCAGAGGTACGCTCCGCAATGTTCACACTCATAAGTAGGATCTCCCATATCTTATAGTATTGCATTTGAAAGTATGAGTTTCATTACTAATTGTAGGGAAGACATGAATATTTTTATTGATGAAATGTAATATTGAAAAAATTACCTTTATTGTAACTTTGAACACCTTCAATTTCATCCCCTAAAAGTATGATGTAATGAAAACACAAATAATTTAATTTTTGCAACTGACAGAATCCAAACATTTATAAATTATAATAAGATAAAATGTGTTTAAGTTTAGTTTCAAACCTTCCTGCATATCTTCATATTCATTTTCTTGAATATTTTACTCATTGATTGAGCATTAGAATGATTCTTTGCTATAAAAGGTGAAAACCCATTCTCATCCACCATTACATGTTTATCTTTAGATTATCTTGTCTATGAATATGAACTACTTGGCAGATCTAGCAAAAAAAAAATAAATATGAACTAACTAATAAAAATGCAGTTGACTAACATATCATTCTACATATACAAATTATGATTGTCTTAAAAATATGAGTAGAACACTTCTATGTAAGTTGAAATAAGAAATGCACATTAAATTTATTTAAAATCGTACAACCATTCATCATATATCATTAATTTATCACTAAATTAATCATTTTGTAATAAGTAATTTTACAAAGTTAAATCACAATTGTGAATGGATCACAACTAAATTTACTATGCTAGAGCCTAGACATAGTGTATGTGCTTTTAGATTGCAAACCTGTTAATTTTGTGTAATGTCTAGTAGAAATGAGTAATTGTGGAATTTCATCAAAATCTCTTCCCCCTTATAGTATTAAAATTTGTATCGAATGTGTGTGTCCAAATTATAAGCAATTTTTAACACTTAATTAAAGTGTTTATGCAAGTGTAAAATAATTACTTAATTAATCAAAATAAAAGAAAGATATGACAAAACTTACCATTTAGATCGAATGAATATTTTCTACGTTTTTTATTCTGTCGTAAGCAGATTCTGTTTTTTCTTGCTAAATTTTTATGATCTTTCATCTTACATGTCTTTGTTATATGTTAATGAATTGAATTTTATAACTATTTAAATGGATAAACATCAGAACTGAATATCAGTTATTGTAGAGCAGTTTATCAATTTTACTGATGTTTGTCCTTTTTTTAATAGCTGTATATTTAAATTTATAGTCAGCAAAATTGAGGAATTTTTACGCAATAGATTTGTTAATTAAGTCTCAAGACTCGAGTTTCTGTACAATCATTATATTCTTTAAAAGATTAAAAATTTCATTAAGTTAATAAAAAAAATATAATAACATATGTATACTTACTAATATGTCTAAATAAACATATATTATTTTAAATGTTGTTTTTTTCTGAAGCATACATACATATTTATCATAATTAAAAGGACTCCAAATATATAAAATTGTGTGATACCTATTAATTAATTTGTGCGATATTACATTCACTATAATGCCTTGATGGAATATATGAAAGTTTATAGGTCTACTGAATTAATATTTGATTATTTCAAGACTTCATGTAAGAAGAATGAGATAGTGTGAAGAACCTTCAATGAAAAATTAGTTAGATAAGAAAGTTATGCATTTTCTCATAGGGTGTAAGATGACCTAACTGTCTTCTTATTTCTTAAAGATATTGTCTTGAACATGTAAAAGTTTGAATTTTTGTTCCAAGAAGTGGATGTCCAATGAGTTAAATGAGTTTTTGAACTTAAATATAATTGTCTCCCATGTCATATATGAAGTTGTCGTTAGACTAAGATCTCTTTTCTCAATCAGTTTGTACTTGATTCTTATAATGCAGTGATTATTTGCTATTCATTTTGTAGAAAATGTTGTGAATTTATCAGAGTAAAAGTTATAAATATTTTAATTTGTAAAGATTATGCTGTGATGGATATATGCGGCTGTGTTGTAAATTTTTTAAGCTACATTTTTGTCTTAATTCATTTTGTATGAGAACAGTTTTTTAAATTTTGTTTTTTAAGTTATTGTCTCTAATGTTTTGTAGAATAACATTTTACGCAATTGTATTATTGGCAAAGATAATTGATTCATATGGACTGTAAATATGTATTTAATGTGATAGGAATTACGTAATGATATGTACAAAGTTAGCTAAGGGTAATTGAGGACTCTAAATCAATTCATCAAAATAGTATGTTTTTAATTTTGTTTACAAAACTAGTATAAACGTGGTTCACAGTAACGTTTTATACTTTATTTATTTTATAAAAAAATTATTTTATTTTAAAAAATTTAATGAGAAAAGGAACGGTTCGCTAACGACGTTAAATAATAATACGTAACTGGAAATTACGTTTTAACTCTAATAAAAGTTATTGGGAATAACGTTTTAAGCATATATAATTTAATAATAATACGTAACTGGAAATTATGTTTTAACTCTAATACGTTATTGGGAATAACGTTTTAAGCATATATAATTTATGCCTGCTTTAGAACAAAAAACCCCCAATTTAGTTATATAAAATTGGGGAAGAAAACCCTCCAAGAAAACCCACTTCATTCTCCAAACCTACCTTCAAGTTACAAGGGATGAAGAGAACTAGCATCAAATCTCGCTCCAAAGGCACAATGAAGTTGATGAATGTTGTATCTGAAGAGTGTACGAATTTGGAAGACCACCATCTTCTTGCTCTTCCATAGTTGATGCTTAATCTTTACTCTATTTGAAATCGTTTTGCTCTATACAAGAGATTTGAGAGTGTTGATCGAGTATTGTAGTTTAGACACACTGCAGATTGGAGGTGAAATTTCAAAACGTTGAAAATGTCTGCAGATTTGCTTAAAAAAGGTAAAAAAAAACTTCGATAAAGAAGAGTTCTTTTTGTGATTCAGGTAATTTTGTCATACATTGATTTAGTTTATCTTATAGTTGATGAATTTGTTATTTTCCTTTAGTGAATTGATTTATAGAAACTTATTTTGGTCAAAATTCAGATTTTAATGTGTTGATGTAGGTTAACCCTTGCCACTCTTACCAAATCTTTGGTAAGTGAAAGCAGTAAACTGTTGTGCTTTTGATTGTTTCTGTCATATAAACATAATTTACAACCACTATATATTTAACAACTCTTGCACTCGTAGATTGAGGAAAGCTTCTAAGTTACGTTGTATTCTTACTTCTGTATATTTATTTATTTTATGGCTGCTAATAATGCATACCAATTGGATCCCGGTCCACTTGATCTGTCTGTATTAAATGGAAAGCTCATTCATAGGTCACGAGATATATGGATAGGGAATGATAATATGATTTTGAACACAAGGAAATGTGATGGGAAGTTTTGGGACCTAGTAAATGAACATCCCATTCATCCATGAGTCCTAGATGTGATTAAACTATCTGGATTATATGGTGTTTATAGGTCTCATAGGCCTGTTATTGATCGTAGCTTAATCACCGCATTAGTTGAGAGATGGATGCCTGAGACTCATACATTTCACTTTAGGACGGGTGAGAGTACGATCACTTTACAAGACGTGGAGATGTTGTATGGCTTACCCGTGAAAGGTAATGCGGTAGTTGGGTATGAGCCACAGAGGTCTGTAGTGAATTGGCAAAATATTTGTCAAAGATTATTAGGTTTTAGTCCACAACCTCAAGACTCTAAACATAGTAGTCTCAAGGTTTCTGCGCTTAATGCACACTTGCGACTTCAACCACGATTACCCGACTTGGCAACACAGGATATGGTCAATGAGAAAAATAGGTGTTATATGTTTTGGATGATTGCTGGTTTACTATTGGCAGACACATCTGGTGATCTTTTAAAGCTTATGTACTTGCCTATGCTGGAGGATATCACTACAGTAGGGTCTTATAGTTGGGGTAGTGCAACCCTAGCATATTTGTATCGTTTTCTTTGTAAAGCCTACCAAAGTAGCTAAAATGAGATTGTTGGATTCCTACCACTACTTCAGGTATACTCAATAATTACACTTAGTATTTACTGAAATTTTATCTAGCTAATAATTATCTATTATGTCCAGATTTGGGCATGGGAGAGAGTTACCGTCCTTAGGCCTCAGATTGTAGCAAAAAGAGATACAAGGAATATTTTCCCTGTTGGTTTACCAAGGGGTCCACATGCTGCTAGATGGTATGCACATTTTAGTTGGACCGACACTACCAAACACGTGTTAAGAGTTTTCAGGGATGCGCTGGATTCCAAGACAGAAGATCAGGTAAGATCTTGTACTAATTTTCTCTTAACTTTCGTATATATTGTAATTGAAAGTACTTTTTTTATAGTTTATTTGGGAACCATATTCTTCTGACATAATTGAGAGTCTTCCCGAATATTGCCGCGTTGGAAGAGACATATGGCGTGCTAGAGTTACAATTTTTTGTTGGGATGTTGTTGAGGTTCATTTACCCGATCGAGTTATGAGGAAATTTGGATTGGTACAAGCGATACCATCTTCATTTGCATTTGACGCTACACATTTTAACCATGATCGTCGAGGAAGACCAAATACAATTGGGAGTTAGAGCATGTACAATGGTTGCATTTTTGGAACCATATTGATCAATATATATGGAATGCACCAATCCTTCATGGATCACTTCGGTATGATGATCCCTACCTTATTTGGTTTAGACGTATTACTCGTTTTATCATTGGTAATCCTATTTCGAGTCCTCAACAACAACAAGGTTACGTGCCTAATGCGACGACATACGAAACAATGGTAAGTTTGATATTAGCTTATTAATTGTTGGAGCATAACTGATTTCTTTCGAACTATAGCTAGAATGGGTTAATTTTGAATTTTGAGGCAAGTTTTGTTATTTTTGACAGGTGCGTCATATTCATTTGATGGTTAATAAAGCAATATCGCTCGGTGAAAATCCATCAATGGAGGAATTTTACGGGATTCGTGCAATGGTGCGGGATGAAGGATCTAATTGTTTGGCATATGTGCAAGAGGCAGAAAGGACTCATGTTCAAGCAAATTATAGAAGAGAGGAGCTAATGTCTGGCCATTTGCATCCTCCTATTCGTCGGCGAGGAAAAGGTGGTGTTGCGGGTAGGAAGGTACGTGCTATTGGGAGAGGTCTAGCACCTATTGAAATGAGTGAAGATGATCAAACCACACAAGATTCCCAAACAGTTTCGAATTATGTTCTTGGTCATTGTGTTTGCAAATGATTGACACTTAAAAATGAGCAAATGAGTTCAAATGGAAATGACAGAAACTAATTAAATATAAAGATGTTTCTGTTATAAAAAAAAGTTTCATACATCGCAAAAATCCTAAGAACATGTGAAATTTCAACAATCAAGAAGTCTCGATTCAGGAGAAAATAACTTATAAACCTTAAAAATTAACTTTCGTTTCCTATGTTTGAAAGAAACTCTCATGTATTTGTTATGTTTTATTTTTTGGCAACTGCTATGTCCGAAATGTGTGCTATATGTTCCAGTTTATCCTATTTCTTTTCTCCTTTCTGTAACGACCTGTTTAGTCGTTTTGAGCAGCAGATTTTATTTCTGGAAAAACAGGATGAGATGACGGAACCCACGACGGACCGTCGAGGGGTCTCGTTTCAAAACACTTAGAAATTCTGAAAAATGGGTACTGAAATCGACTCTATGAACTTCGTAACGGAATAGTAGGACGGACCGTCACGGGCGTGACGGACCGTCACAAACTCTTCAGAGAATTGAGTCTTTGAACTCTGTGACGGAATAGCAGGACGGACCGTCACGGGCACGACGGCCCGTCACAGGCTGCGTAATCCCAGGCTGGGTCAGATTTCTGTTAAGTAATTTAAGGGGCGTTTTGGACTATTCCTGCTTTAATTATAAAGTTAGTGGGTTAATGTTAATAAGTCTAACTACTTGGGGGTTAAAAGAGGTAACCTTAAGTTAATTAGTGGGTTATTATTGCCATCTTTTATTCTTAATTATATGCTAATTAGGTTAAAAGAAAGAGAGTTTGAATACAGAAAATAGAAAGAACAAGAAGAGAGAGAGAGAGAGTATCGATCGAGAAGGGGAAAACACAAAGCTTTGGGAAATTTGCTTGCTTGATCACTAATCTTAGGTGGAGGTAGGTTATGGTTTTTATACTATTCGTAGTTAACTCTTAATAGCGAATGATATGTGTTGGGTTGTATTGTAAAGTCTTCTATATGCTTAATTGTATGCTTGCATGAATGTGATTATATAATTGTGATGAAATAAGCATGATGAAGCTATTGAATCCCAAATCTTGAAAAACCCTTGTTAATAATGATGTCTTGGTATAAAGGAAGGCTTGATGAACTAAAGTGATGAGATTGATGAGATTGATGATGCCTTGGTATAAAAGAAGGCTTGATGAATTAATAGAATTAGGGGATCGGGTGTCACGAACCGACACGTAGAATTAGGGGATCGGGTGTCACGAACCGACACGTAGAATTAGGGGATCGGGTGTCATGAACCGACATGTAGAATTAGGGGATCGGGTGTCACGAACCGACACGTAGAATTAGGGGATCGGGTGTCACGAACCGACACGTAAAATTAGGGGATCGGGTGTCACGAACTGACACGTAGAATTAGGGGATCGGAGTGTCACGTTCCGACACATAGTAGTAGGGGAGCGGAGTGTCACGTACCGACACAAGAATAAAGGTGATGAATCTTGAAAGATGTTAATATACTCAAACTAATGAACCTAATTCCCAAATGAGTATGATATGGAGGCTTGAGTCCTCATGAGTGTACTTGACGTTATTTATCAAAGATTCTTGTACATGTTGTTGCTACAGATTGAGTATTGTAGTTGATTCATGATATTATTTGATGCATATTGTTTTCTATTTTGAGTTGGCCGATGATATCTACTCAGTACCCGTGTTTTGTACTGACCCCTACTTGTATGTTTCTTTCCTTGTTATTTGTGGAGTGCAGCAAGCGTGCCGTCGTCTTCAACTCAACCGCAACTCTAGCCAGTCTTCATTACACCAGATTTCAGGGTGAGCTAATGCTTCTAGCTTGGACTGGATCTTCCTCTTCATGTCTTGATGCCTTGAAGTTCCGGCATGGACTAGCTTTTTATATATTTTAGCTTCTTAGATACTCTTAGATTAGTAATTTGAGGATAGATGTTCTTGTGATGATGACTTCCAGATTTTGGGGATAATAATAAATGTTTGAGTTTTAGAAGTTATTTGATTTATTTTGTTAATGAGTTTTTAAGTCTTCCGCAATGTTTTAATTCATTATGTTTGAAATGTTGGGGTTAGATTGGTTGGTTCGCTCACATAGGAGGATAAATGTGGGTGCCACTCACGGCTCGATTTGGGTCGTGACAAACTTGGTCTCATCACACAAGAACGAGTCTAGTAGAGTCTTAAGGAACGGTAGGGGGACGCCTTTACTTTTCTTTGAGAGGCTATAAGACTTTAGGAAAATTCCATTCTTTCTTTCTTCTTTCGTGCTATTACTTGGGTCCAATTGGTATCTAGGTGATACAAATTGGTATCTGACCATCTTTACTCTATTTCGCAGATGGTTAGAACTAGAGCAACAACCGCGCCAACATCAACATCGGCAAGACAAGAAGCGTCTGAGCCAGCCACTGGGGCTGTAGCTCGAGGAAGAGTAGCGGCAAGAGGCCGTGGTAGAGGTCGTGGGAGGACGTCATCTAGAGGAAGAGGACGAGCACCTAGCCCATCTGATACTAGGGTGGTGACTCCTCCACCGACTGAAGAAGTAGTAAGAGAGGGTAAGGAAGGGGAAACTGAACAAGTACAGAATGAGGGATTGCCACCCCAACCTAACCCAGAGATGATCAATCAGGTTCTTGCTTATCTTAGCGGGTTATCTGATCAGGGCCAGACACCTCCAGTGTTTTCTGCACCAGCACCTCAGGTTCCGGAGGTACAACATGCAGCTGTTGTGGCTCCAAGCATGGATGCTCCATTGGAAATAGGCACGTTTCCTCGTCTGACTACAGGGCCTATAATGACAAACGATCAGCATGAACTCTTCAGTAAGTTCTTGAAATTAAAACCTCCAGTCTTCAAGGGTGCTGAGTCTGAAGATGCCTATGATTTTCTGGTTGACTGTCATGAGCTACTACACAAGATGGGTATAGTAGAACGGTTTGGTGTTGAGTTTGTGACTTATCAGTTTCAAGGAAACGCCAAAATGTGGTGGCGGTCACATGTTGAGTGTCAACCAACAGAGGCACCACCTATGACTTGGGCATCATTCTCTAGCTTGTTTATGGAGAAGTATATCCCCCGGACTTTGAGGGATAGGAAAAGAGATGAGTTTTTGAGCCTAGAGCAAGGTAGGATGTCGGTTACTGCATATGAGGCTAAGTTCCGTGCATTATCTCGGTATGCCACCCAACTTTGTTTCAGTCCACAAGAGCAGATTCGCCGTTTTGTGAAGGGGTTGAGGTCAGAACTGCGGATTTCAGCCTTACAGGTAGCGGCTATGGCAAAATCCTTTCAAGAGGTGGTAGACTTCGTGATAGAGGTGGAAGGAGTGAAGCCAGATGACTTCACCATGGCATCAACATCAAAAAGGGTTCGAAAGGGAGATGAGTTTAATGGCTCTTACTCTAGAGGACAAGGTTCAGGAGGTTACTCAATCCGACCAATTCAGTCTTCACTACAGACTGTAGTTGGGGGTCCACCTCAGACTGGTCAACACTTCTATGAGAGACCTATGCTTGATTCCAGAGAGTGTTATGGATGTGGGGAGATTGGACACATTAGGAGAAATTGTCCAAAACAGAGTTATAGACCCCCAATAGCTAGAGGTAGAGGTGGTCATGGTAGAGGCCGTTATTCTGGAGGACGTGGTGGCCGAGGTAATGGTGGTCATCAAAACGGATGGGGTGACAAACAAATGGGAACTACTGCAGCGCAACCTGTTAGAGGCAACAGACAGACTGGTGATAGGGCCCATTGTTACGCTTTCCCTGGGCGGTTGGAAGCGGAGACATCAGATGCTGTTATCACAGGTAATCTTTTGGTTTGTGATTGTATGGCTTTTGTATTATTTGACCCTGACTCTACATTTTCATATGTATCTTCCGCATTTGCTAATGGTCTTAATTTACATTGTGAATTGCTTGACATACCTATTCGGGTTTCTACTCCGGTGGGTGAGTCTGTGATAGTTGAAAAAGTGTATAGGTCTTGTTTGGTGACTTTTGTGGGGAGCAACACTTATGTAGACTTGGTTATCTTAGAAATGGTTGATTTTGATGTAATTCTGGGTATGTCTTGGCTTTCTGCGAATTTTGCGATCTTGGATTGTAATGCTAAAACTGTGACGTTAGCCAAGCCTAGGACAGATCCGTTAGTGTGGGAGGGTGACTACACTTCCAATCCGGTTCTTATAATGTCTTTTCTTCGTGCTAAGAAAATGGTTAGTAAGGGTTGCTTAGCGTTCTTGGCACATCTCAGGGATGATACTATCCAAGTACCTCCAATTGAGTCGGTCTCGATAGTTCGTGAGTTTTTAGATGTGTTTCCCCCAGACCTTCCTGGCATGCCACCGGATAGAGATATTGAAATCTGCATTGATCTTGAACCGGGTACTCGCCCTATTTCTATACCCCCTTATAGAATGGCTCCCGCGGAGTTAAGAGAGTTAAAGGCCCAACTTCAAGAGTTGTTAAGTAAAGGTTTCATTAGACCAAGTGCATCCCCTTGGGGTGCTCCGGTGTTATTTGTGAAGAAGAAGGATGGGAGTTTTCGGATGTGCATAGACTACCGGCAGTTGAACAAGGTAACTATCAAGAAAAAGTATCCCATTCCTCGCATTGATGACTTGTTCGATCAGTTACAAGGTGCTTGTGTCTTCTCTAAGATTGACTTGAGATCCGGTTATCATCAATTGAAAATACGGGCAACGGATGTGTCAAAGACTGCTTTTTGAACTAGGTATGAGCATTACGAATTTGTAGTAATGTCTTTTGGTCTTACGAATGCCCCTGCTGCTTTCATGAGCTTGATGAACGGGATTTTTAAGCCATATCTGGATCTCTTTGTGATCGTATTCATTGATGATATATTGGTATACTCAAAGAGCAAGAAGGAACATGAAGAGCATTTGAGAATGGTATTGGAAATGTTGAGGGAGAAAAACCTTTATGCCAAATTCTCCAAGTGTGAGTTTTGGCTAGATGCAGTGTCCTTCTTGGGGCATGTGGTTTCGAAGGATGGGGTGATGGTAGATCCTTCTAAGATTGAGACAGTGACGAATTGGGTAAGACCTACTAATGTGTCAGAAATAAGGAGCTTTGTTGGTTTAGCTAGCTACTACCGTCGATTTGTCAAGGGATTCTCTTCCATTGCTTCCCAATTGACGAACTTGACTAAGCAGAATGTTCCATTTGTATGGTCGGACGAGTGTGAAGAAAGCTTTCAGAAGCTTAAGACTTTGTTGACTACGGCACCAATCCTTACCTTGCCAGTGGAAGGTAAGAATTTCATTGTCTATTGTGATGCATCCTATTCGGGGTTGGGTGCAGTGCTAATGCAAGAGAAGAACGTAAGTGCTTATGCTTCAAGGCAATTAAAGGTGCACGAACGTAATTATCCGACCCATGATTTGGAATTGGCTGCGGTAGTGTTTGCCTTAAAGCAATGGAGACACTATCTATATGGGGTTAAGTGTGAAGTATACACGGATCATCGTAGCCTACAGTATGTCTTTACTCAAAAAGATTTGAATTTGAGACAGAGGTGATGGATGGAACTACTGAAGGACTACGATATCACTATCTTGTATCATCCGGAAAGGCTAATGTTGTGGCAGACGCCTTAAGTAGAAAGGCAGGGAGCATGGGAAGTCTGGCTCACTTGCAAGTTTCTAGACGTCCATTGGCTAGAGAGGTTCAGACTCTGGCTAACGACTTGATGAGGTTAGAAGTAAATGAGAAGGGAGGATTGTTGGCCAGTGTGGAGGCGAGATCTTCTTTTCTTGACAAGATTAAGGGAAAACAGTTTGATGATGAGAAACTAAGCAGAATCCAAGATAAAGTATTGCGAGGAGAGGCTAAGGAAGCACAAATCGATGAGGAAGGTGTTTTGAGAATCAAGGGAAGGGTATGTGTACCCCGCGTCGATGACTTGATCAACACTATTATGACAGAGGCTCATTGTTCAAGGTATTCTATACATCCTGGTGCAACCAAGATGTGTCGTGACCTAAAGCAACACTTTTGGTGGAGTAGAATGAAGCGTTATATTGTTGATTTTATTGCCAAATGTCCAAACTGTCAGCAAGTAAAATATGAACACCAGAGGCCCGGAGGAACACTTCAGAGAATGCCCATTCCTGAATGGAAGTGGGAAAGGATTTCAATGGACTTCGTGGTTGGTCTTCCAAAGACAATGGGTAAGTATGACTCTATTTGGGTGATTGTTGATAGGTTAACTAAGTCTGCTCATTTCATTCCGGTCAAGATGACTTACAATGCAGAGAAGTTAGCCAAAATCTATGTCTTAGAAATCGTTCGGTTGCATGGGGTTCCACTCTCCATCATATTAGATAGAGGTACGCAGTTTACTTCTAAGTTTTGGAGAACATTGCATGCGGAACTGGGTACTAGGTTGGACCTTAGTACTGCGTTCCATCCTCAGACCGATGGTCAGTCTGAGCGAACGATTCAAGTGTTGGACGATATGCTTCGTGCATGTGTGATAGAATTTGGAGGACATTGGGATAACTTCTTCCCCTTAGCAGAGTTCTCCTACAACAATATCTATCACTCAAGTATTGATATGGCTCCTTTTGAAGCATTGTATGGGAGGAGATGTAGGTCTTCCATTGGTTGGTTTGATGCATTTGAGGTTAGACCTTGGGGTACTGACCTTCTGAGGGAATCGTTAGATAAAGTGAAATCTATTCAAGAAAAGCTTCTAGCGGCGCAAAGTAGGCAAAAGGAATATGCGGATCGCAAGGTTAGAGACTTGGAGTTTATGGAGGGTGAACATGCCTTGCTGAAGGTTTCACCCATGAAAGGGGTGATGCGTTTTGGAAAAAGGGGTAAATTAAGCCCAAGGTATATTGGTCCCTTCTAAGTACTTAAGCGAGTAGGGGAGGTGGCTTATGAGTTAGCCTTGCCTCCAGGGCTGTCCGGAGTGCATCCGGTATTTCATGTGTCTATGTTGAAAAGATACCATGGGGATGGAAACTACATCATTCGTTGGGATTCAGTTTTGCTTGATGAAAATTTGTCTTATGAGGAGGAGCCTGTTGCCATTTTAGATAGAGAAGTTCGCAAGCTGAGGTCAAGGGAGATTGCATCCATCAAAGTTCAATAGAAGAATCGACCCGTTGAAGAAGCCACTTGGGAGAAAGAAGCGGACATGCAAGAAAGATACCCACACCTGTTTACATATTCAGGTAGTCCTTTTCGCCCTTATTTTCTTCTTACAATCGTTCGGGGACGAACGATGGGTAAGTTGGTATCTATTGTAACGACCTGTTTAATTGTTTTGAGCAGCAGATTTTATTTCTGGAAAAACAGGCTGAGATGACGGAACCCACGACGGACCGTCATTGGCACGACGGACCGTCGAGGGGTCTCGTTTCAAAACACTTAGAAATTCTGAAAAATGGGTACTAAAATCGACTCTCTGAACTTCGTAACAGAATAGCAGGACGGACCATCACGGGCGTGACGGACCGTCACAGACTCTTCAGAGAATTGAGTCTCTCAACTTTGTGACGGAATAGCAGGACGGACCGTCACGGGCACGACGGCCTGTCACAGGCTGCGTAATCCCAGGCTGGGTTGGATTTCTGTTAAGTAATTTAAGGGGCGTTTTGGACTATTCCTGCTTTAAATATAAAGTTAGTGGGTTAATGTTAATAAGTCTAACTACTTGGGGGTTAAAAGAGGTAACCTTAAGTTAATTAGTGGGTTATTATTGCCATCTTTTATTCTTAATTATATGCTAATTAGGATAAAAGAAAGAGGGTTTGAATAAAGAAAATAGAAAGAACAAGAAGAGAGAGAGAGAGAGGATCGATCGAGAAGGGGAAACACAAAGCTTTGGGAAATTTGCTTGCTTGATCACTAATCTTCGGTGGAGGTAGGTTATGGTTTTTATACTATTCGTAGTTAACTCTTAATAGCGAATGATATGTGTTGGGTTGTATTGTAAAGTCTTCTATATGCTTAATTGTATGCTTGCATGAATGTGATTATATAATTGTGATGAAATAAGCATGATGAAGCTATTGAATCCCAAATCTTGAAAAACCCTTGTTAATAATGATGGCTTGGTATAAAGGAAGGCTTGATGAACTAAAGTGATGAGATTGATGAGATTGATGATGCCTTGGTATAAAAGAAGGCTTGATGAATTAATAGAATTAGGGGATCGGGTGTCACGAACCGACACGTAGAATTAGGAGATCGGGTGTCACGAACCGACACGTAGAATTAGGGGATAGGGTGTCACGAACCGACAGTAGAATTAGGGGATCGGGTGTCACGAACCGACACGTAGAATTAGGGGATTGGGTGTCACGAACCGACACGTAGAATTAGGGGATCGGGTGTCACAAACCGACACGTAGAATTAGGGGATTGGAGTGTCACGTTCAGACACATAGTAGTAGGGGAGCGGAGTGTCACGTACCGACACAAGAATAAAGGTGATGAATCTTGAAAGATGTTAATATACTCAATCTAATGAACCTAATTCCCAAATGAGTATGATATGGAGGCTTGAGTCCTCATGAGTGTACTTGACGTTATTTATCAAAGATTCTTGTACATGTTGTTGCTACAGATTGAGTATTGTAGTTGATTCATGATATTATTTGATGCATATTATTTTCTATTTTGAGTTGGCCGATGATATCTACTCAGTACCCGTGTTTTGTACTGACCCCTACTTGTATGTTTCTTTCCTTGTTATTTTGGAGTGCAGCAAACGTGCCGTCGTCTTCAACTCAACCGCAACTCTAGCCAGTCTTCATTACATCGGATTTCAGGGTGAGCTAATGCTTCTAGCTTGGACCGGATCTTCCTCTTCATGTCTTGATGCCTTGAAGTTCCGGCATGGACTAACTTTTTATATATTTTAGCTTCTTAGATACTCTTAGATTAGTAATTTGAGGATAGATGTTCTTGTGATGATGACTTCCAGATTTTGGGGATAATAATAAATGTTTGAGTTTTAGAAGTTATTTGATTTATTTTGTTAATGAGTTTTTAAGTCTTCCGCAATGTTTTAGTTCATTATGTTTGAAATGATGGGGTTAGATTGGTTGGTTCGCTCACATAGGAGGATAAATGTGGGTGCCACTCACGGCTCGATTTGGGTCGTGACACTTTCTATTTCTGTATGTTGCATGTTTAAATTAGAATTTTAAGGCTTCAAACATGTAGAATGGAATGATAAACAAAAAGAAAAAATGGGCAAGGAAATCCTATTTCTTTTCTCCTTTCTATTTCTGTATGTTGCATGTTTAAATTAGAATTTTAAGGCTTCAAACATGTAGAATGGAATGAGAAACAAAAAGAAAAAATGGGCAAGGAAGATCAATACTGACGTACATAAAATGAGAGTTATATTGTCTTAGCCATGTTAATTGTATTCTATATTTACGATTCATGTGACAAATATTAACAACCTAATATAGCTTATCATAGTCTTCAGACAAGGAATGATTACTTTATCATAGTCTACTAGTATTATTTGAAGATTTTGCATTTGATATATATATATATATATATATATATATATATATATATATATATATATATATATATATATACATATACACACACACACACACATATATATATACATACATATACATACATACATACATACATACATACATACATACATACATATATATATATATATATATATATATATATATATATATATATATATAACAATGCAACACAACAATGTAACTAACTGAATAAGCTCCAGACTATACAACAAAAGGCAAAAAATTAATTATTATTTGAATTACATTACAGTAGCTAATTGAAAGAAAATTATCAAAACTAGACATTGACCCACATTTGGAATTAACACAATTAAACTAATCAACAATTATCCACTTAATTTTAATTACGATCTGGACATCGACGCCTATCATTTCCGGTTTGTCTATATAATCCACAAGCTCGCTCATATACAGCAGCACCACGATCCATCTCATTGGGTATTCTACTGTTCCTTGATCGATTGAGACGACGATAGAATTCATTACTTTCCATTCTAAAATTAGGAGATGGCCAATACGCCTTATGGCCAACCGGTGAGAAGAATCCAGAATATGTTGCAACATAATTCTCTACAGTGAAATGTTCACTAACAAAGTTTCTAGCTAGCTCTCCCATTCTATCAGTAACCTTCATGACATGTGAACATGCGAAATGTAAATTAACCCATTTTCCACAATCACATTTTCTTTCATTCAGTGAAACACAATGAGGATTACCACCAGTACCATCAACTTGAATAGATCTAACCTCATATACCCCTGTGGGTATATTCCAATAAAAAACAAAGTGCCTTTTTGAATTTTCATAGTTCTTCTCCCACTTCATTTTGTACCTTTCGATCCACAATTCATCTTATTCTAGGAGTTTTTGCGCTTTTTTAGACCTACGAGTGTAACTTTCAACAGTTTGCTCTAATGAAAGTCTGACCATAGAAGTGACCGACAAGCCACGTGCTTTTTTCAACACTCCATTGAACAACTCTGAAAGATTTGTTGTCAACACTCCCCATATTTTACCACCATCATGGCTAACCGTCCATTTCTCCAAGGGGATTTTTTTGAGATATTCATATGCATCTTCATTTTCTTCTCTAATTTGCCAAATCAAGGACTCAAATTTTCTTACTTGATGGGTTGAAGCAGCCCTCCACATCAGCCTACTAAGATCCTTGTCTGGAAATCGAGATCGAAAATTACTCTTAAGATGCCTTATACAATATCTATGGAAGACTCGAGGCTCCTGAAATCGTCGCAACTCCTGCAAACTTGTCAATATTCCTTTTTCCCTATCAGATATAACACAAATATCTTTTCTATCTTTTATGACATGTGCACTCAAATTCTTAAAAAACCATTTCCATGCTTCTTTCGATTCTTTGTCTACAATAGCAAACGCTAGAGGAAGAATATTATCATTTCCATCAATTCCAACAGCAATCAATAATTTAATCTCATATTTTCCATATATATGAGTTCCATCTACTGAAATAACAGGGCGACATGGTTGAAATCCATCAATGCATGACTTGAAAGCCCAAAATACATATTTAAAATTTTTTACCTCTAATGAACTCATAGACTCTTCGTGTTTCCTTCCACCATTGTTCCACGGTTTAAGTGTTGAAAAGCTGCAAAAATTTGGGTAGGTCGCTAAATGATTTCTTAAAGTCACCATACACCAATTCAAATGTGTGTTGACGTCCAAGCCACGCTTTTCTGTATGTTATTTGATGACCAAATTTTTCGTGAACCTTGGAAATGACATCTACCACCAAAACCTTGGGATTTTTTTCAATTTGATTAAGAATCAAAGATGCAATTACATTGGTATTTAGATTGTCATGACCTCTAGAAAGCCCCTCAGTCTCACATCTATGATTTTCAATATATTTTCCTATTTTCCAAAGGTTACCTCCAACCTTTCGTCCTCGGAGAAACCACAATCAACCCAATGAAGTATGAAACTTGCATCTTGCGACCCATAAACTCTTGTTTGATGTCACCACCTTGAATGCTTTATTTTTTTTTCAAACTCCAAATTGTCACAGCTCGTTTTAATTTTTCTTAACTATTAAAAAACATACCTTTTTTCAAATCTTTTGTGCCATCTTCAGACCAGACGGAACAATACTCCATCTCAGATTCACATGTAGACATGAAAATGTCTTCCTCGTTATCTAATGTTCTAAAATAGGGTACATCATTTTGCACTTCAGACGCATCCTTTTCAAATTGATTAGGAAGGTTTATACCAATGTCATTTTGAGAAAAATCTCTAGCATTATTGATATCTTCATCTGATTCACTTTCACCATCATCTTTTGAAGGTTCATCTTCCTCCAAACTTTATTCACTAATTTCAGCATTTACATCACTATATGGATCAACATTGTTCTTATTTTCTCTGTGGAAAAAGAAGTTCAATTAAATTTTAGGAAATTATGATACATAGAAGCTTGTTTAAAATCAGTAATTTATTCTCCATAAGGTTATTTCTTAAAAAAATTAAGGTAATTAATCACAAAAAATATCACTATCTATCTATATATGTATATTTATAATGAGTAAGATTGTGTTATCAACTAATTATATTAAAATTCATTAAAACATAAATTTGTTGTTTTACCTGCCCTCATATTTTCTCGAACTATTGTCAACATGTCTTTGACTACTTGAACCTTCGCCAAATGATCCTTGGTCATGCATTAACAAATGTTGAAATGGTGGTTGAGCAATCGGCTCTGCATAATGAGGTTGACTAACCGTGGCAAATCCATAATTTTGAGACAATAAATTCACGTGATAACCATGTTGACCACTAATTTGAAATATATCATTTTGATTTGTTGATTTGGTCTTTACATACATTTCCAAAACATTTATGTCAATCTTATCCGCAAAGTTTTGAGGTATAACAAAAAATTGTAGCAAAGATTGATCATCATCAATTTTAAACTCAATGAACCTTGTATGGTTACCTTGAATCGAACAAGGATATTTTCCCGCAATATCCATTTGAATATTTTCACTAGTTGTACCCATTTTCTCATGCAATAATTCAACCAATTCAACATACTTCATTGAAGTATACATGTTAATAATCATTCTAGCACATTCAGTATACCTGCATCCGTTCATTTCAGTAATTATTTCGCCACCCCAGTACAAAGCAACCATCACATTATGTTCAAAATTTGCCATTTTTATTCCTACACATAAAAATAAGTCATCTTTCTAAGTAATAAATTAGAAAAATATTTGAAAGCTATAGTAAAAATAATAACACAATGTATTGACTTGACTTATTTAATTCATACCTTTGTAAATATTGTTTCAAAATTGGGCTACACAAACAAAATTTTGAATGAATATTGTTGGAGTATTTAGAACATTTGTTTCAACAAGGTTCATTTTATAACCATTTGTCGTTAGTAAAAAAAAGAAAAAATTAACTTTAACATAGTGTCGTAATTGATAATCACGATTTAATGTAGAAATGTGGTCAGCGATAACGTTTTATGATTTGTAAGATTCCAATGTAGCAGGATTTTATTCTTAATCTGATGCCCCGTGATTAAATAAACATAAAACGTAATTGACAGTTATGTTTTATATAATAAACGTGATTGTCAGTTACGTTTTCTAATCTGTAAAATACAGGATTCGATTCTTTAATTGCAGAGCCCGTGAATGGATAAAACCTACTAAAATATAAAAACGTTACTTTGAGTAATGTTTTTGCTCTAAAACGTGATTCTAGATAACGAAGTATAAAACGTTATTGTCAATAACGTTTTATTTCTGTTTGCTCCGTGAAATTTTGCTTTTTTTTTCCAATAAATTTTTAAAAATAAAATAAAACATAAAATGTTACTGTGAACCACATTTATACTAGTTTTGTAAACAAAATTAAAAACATACTATTTTGGTGAATTGATTTATAGAATGACTTATTTTGGTCAAAACTTCTATATCTATAGTTCACTTTTTCCAAATTATTTTAATTTTTAAAAAATCAGAATCTGCAAAAAAATTTCATCTCTCTTCCATATTTATCCCATAAGTAAAAAAATAAAATTCCCTCTCTCCATATTTTTATGTTCATATTCTTATTCAACCTTCAAATTCTTCTTCTCTGCAACTCCAATTTTTTTATTATCTTCTACCGAAATATTTTATTTTATTTTCAAGATCTGGATTCACATAAATTCCTCTAGTTAAGGTATTTTCATCGTTATCTTCTTTTTTTAGATTTATTTTCTGATTTTATTGTTGTTAAAATCATTGGTGAAAGTAGGATTCTTCTTGTTTAAACTATAAACACTCTTCAAAGAATGATTCTAAGAAACACTATTCATCTTAGTGAAACGATTTCTAGTGTTCCATCATTTAATCAATGTATTACTCAAGAAATAGCGGATATTGTAAGATCTACTTCTAAAATTAGGGAAGAGAGAAGACAAGAATAGAGTCTTCATCAAATTCAGATTGAAAACGTAACTCATAGGGTACAAGAAAATGACGACGAACACTAAATTGTTGATGAAGAGGTATTTAAATATTTTTTACATGTTTAGATTTTTGCATGTTGAGTTGAAGTTAAATAACAATTTGTTCAACAATGTGTACTTAATATATTTGTAAATTTCCTGTTATGCAGATTGTGCAATATTTATTAGTTTGTATTTTGTATTCAATTGTTATTTTATTATTGTATTTTGGGGTCAGTTTTTGTTAATTTTAATAATGTATTTTTTTTTCATTCCTTTATATTTTTTCACATTTGTAGATATTCAATAATTTATGAATACATCTTACATGACTATGACATTTCAGATTTTATTAATGAATTTTTGTTGGATTTGTATTGTATGCAAAGAAATTTTTATTTATCTGTATTTGGAATTTTTTCTTAGAATTTTATATCCTTTCTCAATTAAAATTCAAATTAGTGCGTATGCTATTAATATTTATGTTCATTCAAAATCTCATGTTGTATAGTTATGAATTTTGTATATGTTTCTAATTGAATCCATCCCAAATATATACTAACTAGACATGTATATTAATTACATGAAGAACAAAATCGTATTAGTTTCTTTATATATATATATATATATATATATATAATTCATAATTTTTTTATCCTTTCTCAATTTGTATTTAAAATCGTATGTATACAATTAATATTTCTATTCATTCAAAAATTATGTTGCATAGTTTATGAATTTGACATTTTTTTCTAATTTGTATTTATTCTAAAGGTGTGTCAACTAGTTATGTATTTTATTTAAGAATGATTACACCAAATATTCAATTATTTCTTTTCAATTTTATATATTTTATTCTCACTTTTTCATCGTACTAATTTTTTGTATTTTATATATTATTATACAAAATTCTAAATAAAAACTAGAATAAATAGAAATAAAAATAAAATACATATTGAAATAAATACATTAAAGATTTTTGAAGAAAAAAATAACTATAGAGGGAAAAAATATATGCATACAAATATATTTCTTAAATGACTACATAGATACATTTGACATGCCTATTGGATTGAATATAAACTAATAAAAAATTATAATGAATATAAATAGAATATATTGTGGAATGAATATAATTTTAAAAAGGTGAAAATTTTTGAGCAAAAAAAAGAGAACAAAGTTTAAATTTTATTTGAAAATGTAACTGATGAGAAAATTAAGCGATCCTTACGTCTTTTTGAAATGTTTACTCCCTTGATTTTCTCCCTTTTGTTATCAAATAATTATATTCTTTAAATAAAAATATGTAATAAAAACATAAATAAGATACAAAACAAACTAAAATTTGACATTTATACTAAACATTGTAAGTGTTGCTAATGAGCCCTCTTAAATGTTAAAATATTTGACATTTTGAAAAATTTCCCAAAAAGAATTGCAAAAAGACAGTTAAAAAATCCACAAAAAAGGGAAACACATACGTTACAGCACTATATTTAAAATTATTTTTAAAATAAATAATAATTTATTATTTAATCCTATTCCATGTAATTATTAATTTTAATTATTTAAAAAGTCTGTTTTTTTTTGTGTTAATACATGGGGCTTTTCACCTTTCCTATTATATATATATATATATATATATATATATATATATAAAAGAATTCTATATAAAATAAAAACATATCGAAATAATAAGCAGTGTACAAGATGAAAAATTAGCATAGAATATTATAATGCAAATAAAAAGGAAACAAACAAAAAATATTAATTAACTTTTAAAATTATACTTCTTTCTTTCTTTTTTTCTTTTCTTTTCTGCTATATAGAAACGTTAATTAAAGGTATATCATTAATTTAAAGAAATTATGTAAGGGCAAAATATTAATCTAGCCATCAATTATCTTTTACTGGAGTCAAATAATTCATATCTCCTTGATACAACCTTAAATCTGTTGTCGAAAAATCATCTCTAGCAATGGCTCAAGTGACACGTAATGGACAGAAAAAGAAGAAGAAAGATAACGAGGTCACTTAGTTTGTATGAGAAAGGAAGAGCTTCTTGGTTTCTCAAAGTATGGTTGAATAGTGACTATATAAAATTAATGATCAGGAGTACATATTTCTAGAATAGTATAGAAGGGGTAATTTAGAATAACACCGTGCAAATACATTTTATCGTGCATTTTCTTTATTCAGATTTGTTAGAATTTTGTTATGCAGATAAGATTTACTTTGTAATTGGCATCTTCTCTAGTGCATATATAGATATTAGGACTACTGTATATGTATTGAATACGAGAAAATCTCCACAAATCTCTATTAAATTCTTCAAGGTATCAGAGCATTAAGCTCATTACTCTTTCATTTTTTTATTTTCTCCATCTATTACAATAGGTGACGAGTTGGATGATAAAAATGATACCAGCAAAATTGATACCTCTCATCCTTATTTTCTGTCTCTATTTGATTCTCCTGGGTGACCCTTATCGACAACATCTTTGATGACACCAATTATGACAACTGAAAAATGGAAATTCTTATTTCTTTATCAGCCAAAAATAAGCCGAGTTTTGTGAATGAATCCTGCAAACTACCAACAAAAGATTCAACTCTTTTTATATTATGGGCACATTGTAATGATATGGTTCTTCCGTGGATATTGAATTCTCTAAGCAAGGAGATAACTGAGAGTGTCCATTACTCACTAATTGTTGCAGATCCATGGAAGACATTTGAACAAAAATATGGACAAGCTGATGGCACATGATTGTTTCAACTCCAAAGAGAGCTAAACATGGTAGATTAGGGATGTAATGATGTGTCATCCTACTTTACCAACCTGAAGAGGATCTAGAATCAGCTAAAAGAACTGGCTACATTTCTGACTTGCTCTTGTATTTGTAACTGTGGGGCTATGGAGCATAATAAAAATTGCTTGAAGATCAAAAACTAATTCAATTTCTAATGGGTCTTAATGAAGCATATGATGTAGTAGGGGGTAATTTTCTGATGATGAAGCCTCTACCAGATGCGACACAAGCTTAGTCCATCATACTACATCAAGAAACAGAAAGAGAGGTACATTTCTCCCATAATATAACTACCAACTCTAATGATTTCATGGCTCGACATATAGAGGTGTCAAAATGGGCTGGCTCAACCTAACTCAGCCTATACCCTAACGGGCTAGAAAGTTAAATGGGTTTGGGCGGGCAGCCCCTTTTAAATAAAGAGCCAATAAAATAATGGCCCAACCCAGTCCTAAGCGGGCCACGGGTTGGGACGGGTTGGCCCTTGAACCAAATAATGAACAATATTAACGTCGTATAAAGAGTATCGAATGTTGGCGTCTATGAACACGACATCAATTCATACAAAAATTCATTTATCAATCACACACTTCAGTGAATACTTACCAAAAATACATTTATAAATCACACACTTAAATGAATACTTACAAAAATACATAATAGCGAACGAAAGATTTAGCGGATAAATGTTGATCATTCCATCATTTCTCCCACAAAAAACTTGCTGGTTTAAAAGATCTCCAGCTACACAAGACAGTAAATACTTAACAAATCTAAATTTCTAAATATTACATGACTCATTAATTAATGTTTTACAACTCCACTTCTACTTTCACCATCGATCATATTTGAATCAACATGTGATATTATTTCCTTAAGAAATTCATCTTCATTTACAATTCACCATGCAATATTGCAAAAAACTTAATTTTTTATTTTTCAAAATATTTATTTATAAAATCTTTACAAATAAAACACTACTAAAAATATATATATATAAATATTTTAAAAAATTAATAGCCCACGAGCTGGCCTCAGAGGCTTGTGGGTGAGCCTACAAGGCCAACAGGCCAAATGGGACGGGCTAAAAAGCCTCGTTTATAAATGAGCCGAAAATATTAAGCCCAACCCCACTTATTTCAAGGGTTAGGTTGGGCCGGCCTCGCGGGACAAGCCCATTTTGACGGCTCTATCGACATAGATGGAATTCCCAGAGGAAGCATGTAGAAAACATGATCAACTATCAAAATCAAGCAAACAACTACCCACAACAAGAAAAGAAGTTTGATTTGATTTGCAAATAATGCAAAAAGTTAATGCATAAAAAAGAATAGTGCTACAAACAGGTAAGATATCCATCACACTACAAGATCAGTAAGCAAGGAAAGGAGAATTCTAGAAATCACCAAGTAAACATTACAGAGACAAATGAATTCATCACTAACAAATAGGGAAACACAACATCCAGCTTAATCACAAATCAGAATTTCTCAAAGTAACCATGTAAAAAAATAAAATAACTATTTATTTCAATACAGGGAGGAGGAAGCTCCAGTACCTCAAACTTTGAACTCAATGCAACTGCTAATATGACTGGTATGAAGACTGCTTTTAAAATCCTTTCTCCTTTTACTCATAAGTCTCCTAAAAATTCTTGGATCATTGACTAAGGTCAAGTCATCATATGACATTTGACAAGTCTTTACTACATGATGTTTTAGTTTTTAACTCACCTATAATGGTAGATTTGCCGAATTCTCATCAAGTTTCTGTAACATGTGTAGGAAAAACACACTTAGCACCTCACATTGTTCCTCATAATGACTTTCTTGTCCTTGCATTCACACATAATCTTCCCTTAGTTATAAAATCATATGTGATCAATTTCATTGTAATTTGACTTTTACCAAATTTGGATGTACTCTACATGTCCTTTTTTAGAGGAAGGGTCAACCTTTTTTTGGAGATGTCTCAATTGGTCTTTAGGTGTTGCAAGGATCTTCACATTCATTGGATGACAGTTTTATTAAGTCCATGTCGCCTATATTTCTTTCTAATCATTTAGTTCAATATAGTAGTATAGATTCCACTTTTACCATTTAGTTGTCCAAGAACTTCATGTTTTAGCCTTCAGAGTCTTTTTATCCTAAGAATTTCAAAGTTAATGAAAAACTTCCAGTTTGCAATGTTACTATTTTGAAAAAATTGTGGAACAATACATTAGGTCATTTATCTTTTCAAGCTATGAAACAGATTACATGCTTACTAATTATAATCACAAGCGGTAAAGCTTTTCCTTGTACTATTTTCCCTTAGAAAAACAAACCTAGCACTTCTACTCTTTTTTTTTGAGCTAATACATATTGACACTTGGGTTCCTTGTAGAACACCTACTTACAAAGGGAAAAAATACTTTCTTACCATTGTTGGTGACTACTCAAGAAGTGTTTGAACTTTTCTTATTAGTACCAAAGTAAGTGCATTTCCTATATTGAAATCATTCTTATCTTTTGTGGAACGAAAAGTTACTATAAAAGTAAATATTATAAGATCGGATAATGATTTTGAACTAGGTATCAGACATGTCCCAAAAGGTTATATATATTCTCAAGGCATAGTTCATCAAACTGCTTGTGTGGTAAGTCCACAATAAAATGGGGTTGTAGAGCGTAAACATAGACATATTTTGGAAATATGTAGAGCTTTGTTATACAATTCTCACACACCTAAAAGATAATGGAGGGAAGTTCCTGAGATTTTTTTTGGATATCCTTTTGGGAAAAAGGGTTACAAAATTTTGAATTTTTGGAATAAACAAATATTTGTGTTTAGGAATGTTAAGTTTATTGAAGATATTTTTCCATTTGCTTATACTACACCTATATAAACTTTTTCTTAACAATTTTCCTTCTATTGATGAGTCACCTGATCAATCTAGTTCTATTCCTCTTCATTCCTTACTTATACATCCTACGTCTCCAATCCCTTCTTCACCCACAAATGATTCCATATCTACTTGTTCTTCTGTTTTTACTGTTCCTACTATTCAATCACTGTCACATGTTCCACATGAGGGTGAGGTCTTAGCTTCACAGCCAGCCTTAAGGCAGTCACTAAGAGAGGTTTTTGTTTGATTACATATGCAATGCTTCATTTTTTGATTTTTCTCCCGATCCTCCTATTCTGCCTTTGCATTCGTTTCCTTGTTCTACTCTAACATAGGAAAATCAGAACCTAGTGTTTTCCATTTGTCAAATTACAGAACCATCTTCTTACCTTCAAGCAGTTCAACATCCAGGATGTGTAGCTGCTATGAGCCAAGAGTTTGGTGCATTGTATGCTAACCGATATGAGATGTAGCTCCCCTATTGGAGGGAAAGAAAGCACTAGCATGCAAACGGGTATACAAAGTCAAATTGCAATATGATGGTTCCTTTAAGCGATTAAAGGCAAGACTGGTTGTTTGAGGGGACACACAAAGGATTAGATTATACCAAAACTTTCTTGTCAGTCGTTAAACATATTACAATCAGATGGATCCTAATCATTTCTGTCAAAATAAATTGAAATTTATATCAATTAGATGTGAATAATGTTTTCTTATATGGTGAATTGGATAAGAGGCATATATGTGATTTCCACCTGGCATGATGGCTCCTTCACCTTCTCTTATTTTTCGACTTCAAAAATCTTTTATGGGCTCAAACATGCCCTCGTCAATGGTACGCATGTCTATCATCTGCCTTTGGAACTAGAGGTTTCACCTTTTCTCTCAATGATTACTTTTTGTTTTTCAAGTCTATTGATTGTTTGATCACCATCATCGCTGTTTATGTCGACAACATTCTCATCACTAGAAAGAATGCTTTTGAGATATCTGAGATAAACATTTTCCTTCATAATATTTTAAGAAAAAGGATTTGGGTTTGGCTCATTATTTCGTAGGTATCAAACTTTTTTATGATCAAGGGGGACTGATTGTTACACAACGAAAATTTGCTCGGGATCTTCTAGCAGAATTTGATTGTTTATACTTTATACCTGCGACATTTTATTTAGATCCCACTCTTAAGCTCACTTCTGATTCTGGATCATTGATGCTAGATCCATTGATTCACATATGATTAGTTGGAAAGCTCAATTTGTTAACTAATACTCGACCAAACCTCTCCTTTGTCATTCAATCTTTGAGTCAATACATGCAATTGCCCTATTACAGGGCACTACCAGGCTTCCTTCCATACTCTTGATATATTAGTGCTGGATCTTGATCTTGGATTATTGATGTCTCCAGATCTGTCATTTCAATTACTTTCTTATTACGATTCTGAGTAGGCCAATTGTTCTTATTCACGAAGGTTTGTAAGTGGATCTCTTAGTTTGGGGGGTTCTCCAGTTTCCTGGAAATCTAAGAAACAACCATTTGTTGATCTCTCATCTACAGAAGCTGAATATAGGTTCATGCGTCGTCTCGTTGCTGAGATTATGTGGCTTCCTAGATTGCTTATGGATCTCTATGCTCCTCCGAATTTTCTCCCAATTCCTCTTCACTGTGACAGTCAAGCCGTCATCCACATTGCTAAAAATTCAGTCTTTCACGAACACACTAAACATATTAAGTTAGATTGTCATTTTGCTAGTGAAAAATTTCTTGATGGCTTAATCTCCCTTTCGTTCATGCCTTCATCCTCTCAAATCGCTAATATGTTCACCAAAGCCCTCTTTGGTCCTTTGCATCGACTTATGTTGAGCAAGTTGGGTGTTCGATCTGGGATCTCCAACTTGGGGAGTTGCCAAAAGATCATCTTCGACAATAGTTCAAGTGACACACAATGGATATAAAAAGAAGAAGGAAGATAATGAGGTCACTTAGTTTGTAGGAGAAAGGAAGAACATCTTGCTTTCCCTAAGTTTGATTGAACACATGACTATAAAAAATAAGTCTAAGTATGATTGAACACATGCTATAAAAAACAAGTGGGCATGTGTATATACCTCTAGAATAGTATAAAAGGGGTAATTTAGTTTAATAACGTGTAAATACATTTTATTATGCATTTTCTTTATTCAAATTTGTTAGGAGTTTGTTACATGACATAAGATTTACTTTGTAATTGACATCTTCTTTAGTGTATATATATAGCAGGACTATTGTATATGACACATTTTATTAAACTAGTATCTGAAACGTGTGTTACACATTTGTCCCTTATTATTTTATTAAAAAATTATATTCATAAAGTTCAATTATAAAATAAGAAATGCAAATATTAACAAGTTTCGTTTTAATTCAGTCTCTAATGGTATGGAGATGTTGATGAATACCTATTTTTTTTCCCAGATCAAACAACTCAGTTATTGAAATAGTTTACAATGAATTTATACTCAAAATTTTTGTATGTTATTTGATGACCAATCCACGCTTTTCTGTATGTTATTTTATGACCAAATTTTTTGTGAACCTTGGAAATGACATCTACCACCAAAACCTTAGGATTTTTTCTCAATTTGATTAATAATCAAAGATGCAATTAAATTGGTCATCATGAAAATTAAACTCAATGAACCTTGTATGGTTATCTTGAATCGAACAATGATATTTTCCCGAAATATCCATTTGAATATTTTCACTAGTTATACCCATTTTCTCATGCAATAATTCAACCAATTCAACATACTTCATTGAAGTATACATGTTAATAATCATTCTAGCACATTCAGTATATCTGCATCTGTTCATTTCAGTAATTATTTCGCCACCCCAGTACAAAGCAACCATCACATTATGTTCAAAATTTGCCATTTTTATTCCTACACATAAATATAAGTCATCTTTCTAAGTAATAAATTAGAAAAATATTTAAAAGCTATGGTAAAAATAATAACACAATATGATATATTGACTTGACTTATTTAATTCATAGCTTTGTAAATATTGTTTCAAAATTGAGCTACACAAACAAAATTTTGAATGAATATTGTTGGAGTGTATAGAACATTTGTTTCAACAAGGTTCATTTTATAACCATTTGTCGTCAGTAAAAAAATAAAAAAATTGACTTTAACATAGTGTCGTAATTGATAGTCACGATTTAATGTAGAAATGTGATCAGCGATAACGTTTTATGATCTGTAAGATTCCAATGTAGCAGGATTTTATTCTCAATCCGATGCCCCGTGATTAAATATACATAAAACGTGATTTGCAGTTACGTTTTATATGATAAACGTGATTATCAGTTACGTTTTATAATCTGTAAAATACAGGATTCGATTCTTTAATTGCAGAGCCCGTGACTGGATAAAACGTGTCTACAGTACTAAAATATAAAACGTTACTTTGAGTAACGTTTTAGCTCTAAAATGTGATTCGAGATAACGAAGTATAAAACGTTATTGCCAATAACGTTTTATTTCTGTTTGCTCCGTGAACTTTTGCTTTTTTTCCATTAAATTTTTTAAAATAAAATAAAGCATAAACCGTTACTGTGAACCACATTTATACTAATTTTTTAAAAAAACATTAAAACATACTATTTTGGTACATTGATTTATAGAATGACTTATTTTGATCAAAGTCTTGATTGAATATTTGGCATCAACCAAGAATTATGTGATGTTAATTAAGAAAAGAGCATGAAATATTTGTATTATTTAAGTAAAGCTATAGAATTAGAAGGCTAATCAAAGAATACATAAAGATACACTACATTTTATAAGATTAAAAAGCAAATTACATCCAAAATATAAAAGTGACAGATAAAGAATAACAGACAGATATATCTATTTCAAAAGCTCATAATAATAGTTAAAATATTCCAACACCACAATGAGCTCATCAGAAGTGCAAAAGAAATTATAATGAACAACAATCTTCCTAATGAAAAACAGAAGGAAATATGAAGACTTAGGCATATGTGAGAAAAATCTTCAAGTTCTTCACTCCATGTATTCTATTTACTCCTTTATACCATTTCTTTCTATCTTTTTTTGCCTATCATACATGTGATATTTTTTTTAATTAGCCTATTCGGCAGTTTCTTTCACTTTTTAATTGTTACCATCTAATTCTTAAATAGTACTGAAGATGTTTGATCAAATTCTATTTTCAATTCGAAATAGTAGTTTTTTAATAAATGGGAAGATGAAAAATACAAATTATAATTAGACTAAGTAAGAGAATGAACATTGCAACTAATTGTTGTTTTGACGTGGAATCTAGTCTAGTTTGAATGGATAGGAAGATGAAAAATATAAATCATAGTAATTAGTAATGAATAAGAAAATTACATTGATATTAATAAGGAATTCATAATCCTAGAATTCAACCTTAAGAAATTTGTTAGGATAGAAAGTTTATTTTGAAAAAATTGCACATCTTCGGAAAATGTGGAGCATTAATATAGGGTTGTTAAACTTCAAACGTAATCTCAGTAAAACATGTATCTGAGTCATTGAATTAAAAAGTTTTACTATAAATCCTTGAGGTAATTTTAATTTTACTATTTAATACTCTATTAAACTAATTAGATGTTTGACTATTAACTCATCCAAAATACAAATTATAATTAGACTAAGTAAGAGAATGAACATTGCAACTAATTACTTTTTTGAACGTGGAATCTAGTCTAGTTTGAATGGATATGAAGATGAAAAATATAATTCATAGTAATTAGTAATAAATAAGAAAATTACATTGATATTAATAAGGAATACATAATCCTAGAATTCATCCTTAAGAAATTTGTTAGGATAGAAAGTTTACTTTGAAAAAATTGCACATCTTTGGAAAATGTGGAGCATTAATATAGGGCTGTTAAACTTCAAATGTAATCTCATTAAAACGTGTATCTGAGTTTTGAATTTAAAAGTTTTACTATAAATTCTTGAGGTAATTTTAATTTTAATATTTAATACTCTATTAAACTAATTAGATGTTTGACTATTAACTCATCCAAAATACAAATCATAATTAGACTAAGTAAGAGAATGAACATTGCAACTAATTACTATTTTGAACATGGAATCTAGTCTAGTTTGAATGAATAGGAAGATGAAAAATATAAATCATAGTAATTAGTAATAAATAAGACAATTACATTGATTTAATAAGGAATTCATAATCCTAGAATTCCGCCTTAAGAAATTTGTTAGGATAGAAAGTTTACTTTTAAAAAATTGCACATCTTTGGAAAATGTGGAGCATTAATATAGGGTTGTTAAACTTCAAATGTAATCTCATTAAAACGTGTATCTGAGTCTTTGAATTTAAAAGTTTTACTATAGATCCTTGAGGTAATTTTAATTTTACTATTTAATACTCCATTAAACTAATTAGATGTTTGACTATTAACTCATCCAAAATACAAATCATAATTAGACTAAGTAAGAGAATGAACATTGCAACTAATTACTGTTTTGAATGTGAAATCTAGTCTAGTTTGAATGGATAAGAAGATAAAAAAATATAAATCATAGTAATAAGTAATAAATAAGACAATTACATTGGTATTAATAAGGAATACTCACTCCTAGAATTCAGCCTTGAGAACGTTGTTAGGAAAGGAAATTTACTTTGGAAAGAAATCACATCTTTGAAAAATGTGGAGCATTAATATAGGGTTGTTAAACTTCATATGTAATTGATATACCGTGGTTTCACAGTATTTTTAATATTTTTTTCTTAAGTTTAGTGTGTCCAAAAGCATTTTTCTACTAATTTTTATGTAAGCTTCTCTTTATTTGCAGGAAATCTGTCTAAAAGATGAATGCGGAGGTTTTTGAGCAAGAAATACAGAAAAGTACCTGTTTAGTTTTGAAAATAACTGACTGTGTCGATGGACCAAACGACCACGACGGATCGTTGAGGGTCTCCGTCCCAAAACACTTAAACTCTGAAAAATTGGGTACGGGGATCAACTCTCTGAACTTTGCGACGGAACTGCAGCACGGACCTTCGTAGACACGACGGACCGTCACAGACCTTCCTACTTTAATTGAGTCTCAGAACTCTGTGACGACCCTGCAGGACAGACCGTCGCAGGCACGACGGGCCGTCACGAGCTGCGTAACCCTGACTGGGTCGGATTTCTGCTAAAGTTTTAAAAGGGTGTTTTGGACTATTTATGACAAACGGTATGAAATTAGTGGGAATGTTTAATAACTTATTTACTTGGGGGTTAAAGGAGGTAACTTAAAATAAATAATGGGTTACTGTTATCATAAGGAATTATATGATAATTAGGGTAAAAGAAAAGAAGAGAGAACGAGCGCGAGAGAGAAGAACGAGGAGACAGCAAGGACATTGGAGAAGTAGATTGCTTGATCACGATTCTTCGGTGGAGGTAGGTTATGGTTTATGCTATTTCATAGTAAACTCTAAATAGCGATTGATATGTGTTGGGTGGTATTGTAATGTCTTCTATATGCTTAATTGTGTTGTTGCATGTTGTGATTATGTGAATGGTGATGGATTATAATGATGATACTGTGGAATCTTAAAAACCTTAAATCCACTCTATAAATGATGATGCCTTGATATAAAAGAAGGCTTGATGAACTAAAAGAATGAGGTTAATGGATCGGGTGTCACGAATCGACACGTAGTATTAGGGGATCGGGTGTCACGAACCGACACGTAGAATTAGGAGATTGGGTGTCACAAACCGACACGTAGAATTAGGGGATCGGGTGTCATGAACCGACACGTAGTAGTAGGGGATTGGAGAGTCACGTTCTGACACCAGGATGATAAAGAGAAAGAATCTTCAATTATGATATTATACTCAATTTAAAGAACCTATTTCCCAAATGAGTATGGTGTGGAGGCTAAAGTCCTCATAGATGTGCTTGGGTTGTGGTCAATGATTCTTGTACTTGTTTTCATCACCTGTTAGGTATTATGGTTGATTTTATATTATTATCTGATATATATTGCTTTCTATTTTGAGTTGGCCGATGATACCTACTCAGTACTTGTGCCTTGTACTGACACCTACTTGTAATTTTCTTCTTTGTTATTTGTGGAGTGAAGCAAACGTGCCATCGACTTCAACTCGTCCTCAACTCTAGCCAGTCTTCATCACGTCAGATTTCAGGGTGAGCTATTGTTCCTAGCTCGGACTGGATTCTTTCTCATTCATGTCTTGATGTCCTTGAAGTTCGGACATGGACCATCTGTTTACTTATTTTAGCTTCCTAGATACACTTAGATTTAGTAATTTGAGGATAGAATGTTCTTGTGGTGATGACTTCCAGATTTTGGGGATTATAATAAGTTTTGAGTATTAGAAGTTATTTAATTGATGTTCAGTATTGAGTTTTAAGTCTTCCGCATTATATTTTGTTTATTATGGTTTAAATGTTGGGGTTTAGATTGGTTGGTTCACTCACATAGTAGGATAAGTGTGGGTGCCACTCGCGGCTCGTTTTGGGTCATGACAAACTTGGTATCAGAGCCTTAGGTTCGTTGGTCTCATCACACAAGAGCGAGTCTAGTAGAGTCTTGAGGAACGATAGAGGGGCGCCTTTACTTTTCTTTGAGAGGCTATAAGACTTTAGGAAAATTCTATTCTTTCTTTCTTTCGTGCTATTACTTGGATCCAGTTGGTATCAAGGTGATACAAATTTGTATCTGACCATCTTCACTCTATTTTGCAAATGGTTAGAACTAGAGCAACAACTACACCAACACCAACACCGGCAAGACAAGATGCGTCTGAACCAGCCAGTGAGGCTGTAGATCGAAGAGGAGCAGTGGCAAGAGGTCGTGGTAGAGGTCGCGGGAGGACGTCCTCTAGAGGAAGAGGACAAGCACCTGGCCCATCTAGTACTAGGGCGGTGACTCCTCAAACGACTGAGGAAGTAGTAAGAGAGGGTGAGGAAGAGGAGAATGAGCAAATGCAGAATGAGGAATTACCACCCCAACCTACCCCAGAGATGATTAACCAGATTCTTGCTTATCTTAGCGGGTTATCCGATCAAGGCCAAACGCCTCCAGTGTTTTCTGCACCAGCACCTCAGGTTCCGAGAGTACAACATGGAGCTGCTGTGGCTCCCCGCATGGATGCCTCATTGGAAATAGGCACGTTTCCTCGATTGACTACAGGGCCTATAATGACGAGTGATCAGCACGAACGTTTCACTAAGTTCTTGAAATTGAAACCTCGAGTCTTCAAGGGTGCTGAATCTGAGGATGCCTATGATTTTCTGGTTGATTGTCATGAGCTGCTACATAAGATGGGCATAGTGGAACGATTCGGCTTTGAGTTTGTAACCTATCAGTTTCAGGGAAATGCCAAAATATGGTGGCGATCGTATGTTGAGTGTCAACCAGCACAGGCACCACCTATGACTTGGCATCATTCTCTAGCTTTTTTGTGGAGAAGTATATACCCCGGACTTTGAGGGATAGGAGGAGGGATAAGTTCCTGAGCCTAGGGCAAGGCAGGATGTCGGTTACTGCTTATGAGGCTAAGTTTCGTGCATTATCCAGGTATGCCACCCAGCTTTGATTCAGTCCACAAGAGCGGATTCGCTGTTTTCTGAAGTGATTGAGGTCAGATTTGCAGATTCCAGCCTTACAGGTAGCTACTGCAGCAAAATCCTTTCAGGAGGTGGTAGATTTTGTGATAGAGGTGGAAGGAGTGAAGCCAAACGACTTCACCATGACATCAACACCTAAGAAGTTTCGTAAGGGAGGCGAGTTTAGTGGTTCTTACTCCAGAAGGCAGAGTTCAGGAGGTTACCCATCCCAACCCATTCAGTCTTCACTGCAGGCTGTAGTTGGGGGTGCACCGCAGATCGGACAACATTTCTCTGAGTCTGGAGGTTATCCCCAGACTTCGTCGTTCTCACAGAGGCCTATGCTTGACTCTAGAGAGTGTTATGGATGCGGAGAGACTGGACATATTCGGAGGTTTTGTCCAAAACAGAGTTATAGACTCCCAATAGTCTGAGGTAGATGTGGTCATGGGATAGGCCGCCATTCTGGAGGACGTGGTGGTCAAGGTAATGGTGGTCACCAAACCAACCGGGGTGGCGGGCAAGCCGGAGCGACTGCAGCACAACATGGTAGGGGCAACGGACAGACAGGTGATAGGGCCCATTGTTATGCTTTCCCTGGGAGGTCTGAAGCAGAGACATCTGATGTTGTTATCACAGGTAATCTTTTGGTTTGTGATTGCATGACTTCTGTATTATTTGATCCTGGATCCACATTTTCATATGTATCTTCCTCATTTGCTACAGGTTTTGATTTACGTTGTGATTTGCTTGACATGCCTATTCGTGTTTCTACTCCGGTGGGTGAGTCTATGATAGTTGAAAAGGTGTATAGGTCTTGTCTTGTGACTTTTGTGGGGAGCAATACTCATGTAGACTTGGTTATCTTAGAAATGGTTGACTTCGATGTAATTCTGGGTATGACTTGGCTTTCTCCAAATTTTGCAATCTTAGATTGTAATGCTAAAACTGTAACGTTGGCCAAGCCCGGGATAGATCCGTTAGTATGGGAGGGTGACTACACTTCCACTCCAGTTCGTACTATCTCTTTTCTTCGTGCTAAGAGAATGGTTATTAAGGGTTGTTTAGCTTTCTTGGCACATCTCAGGGATGAGACTTCCCAAGTACCTTCGATTGAATCTGTTTCGATAGTCCGTGAGTTTCTGGATGTGTTTCCTGCAGACCTTCCTGGTATGCCACCGGATAGGGATATTGATTTCTGTATTGATCTGGAGCCGGGTACTCGCCCCATTTCCATACCCCCTTATAGGATGGCTCCAGCAGAGTTAAGGGAGTTAAGGCCCAACTTCAAGAGTTGTTAGGTAAAGGCTTTATTAGACCAAGCGCATCCCTTGGGGTGCTCCTGTTTTGTTTGTGAAGAAGAAGGATGGAAGTTTTCGGATGTGCAGAGACTACAGGAAACTTAATAAGGTAACTATTAAGAAAAAATATCCTCTTCCTCGCATTGATGATTTGTTCGATCAGCTACAAGGTGCTTGCACCTTCTCAAAAATTGATTTGAGATCTGGTTATCATCAATTGAAAATACGGGCAACGGATGTTCCAAAGACTGCTTTTCGGACCAGGTATGGACATTATGAGTTCTTAGTAATGTCTTATGGGCTTACGAACGCCCCTGCTGCTTTCATGAGCTTGATGAACGGGATTTTTAAGCCATATCTGGATCTCTTTGTCATTGTATTCATTGATGATATACTGGTATAGTCAAAGAGCAGGAAAGAACATGAGGAGCACTTGAGAATTGTATTGGAAATGTTGAGGGAGAAAAAGCTTTATGCCAAATTCTCCAAGTGTGAGTTTTGGCTAGATTCAGTGTCCTTCTCGGGGCATGTGGTTTCTAAGGATGGAGTGATGGTGGATCCTTCTAAGATTGAAGCGTTGAAGAGTTGGGTAACACCTACTAATGTTACAGAGGTAAGGAGCTTTGTTGGTTTAGCTAGCTACTACCGTCGATTTGTCAAGGGATTTTCTTCTGTTGCTTCCCAACTGACAAATTTGACTAAGCAGAGTGTTCCATTTGTATGGTCGGATGAATGTGAAGAAAGTTTTCAGAAACTCAAGACCTTGTTGACTACTGCACCAATTCTTACCCTGCGAGTGGAAGGTAAGAATTTCATTGTTTATTGTGATGCATCCTATTCTGGTTTGGGTGCAGTGCTAATGCAAGAGAATAAGGTAATTGCTTATGCTTCGAGGCAATTAAAGGTGCATGAACATAATTATCCGACCCATGATTTGGAGTTGGCTGCAGTAGTGTTTGCGTTAAAGCAATGGAGACATTATCTATATGGGGTTAAGTGTGAAGTCTATACGGATCATCGTAGTTTACAGTACATCTTTACTCAGAAAGATTTGAATTTGAGACAGAGGAGGTGGATGGAACTAATGAAGGACTATGATATCACTATCTTGTATCATCCGGGAAAAGCTAATGTTGTGGCAAATGCTTTAAGTAGAAAGACAGGGAGCATGGGAAGACTAGCTCAGTTGCAGGTTTCTAGACGCTCATTGGCTAGAGAGGTTCAGACTCTGGCTAATGACTTTATAAGGCTGGAAGTACTAGAGAAGGGAGGATTTTTGGCCTGTGTGGAGGCAAGATCTTCCTTTCTTGACAAGATTAAAGGAAAGTAGTTTACTGATGAGAAATTGATCCGGATTCGAGATAAGGTATTGCGATGAGAGGCTAAAGAAGCAAAAATCGATGAGGAAGGCATTTTGAGAATCAAGGGAAGGGTATGTGTACCCCGCATCGATGATTTGATTCACACTATTCTTACAGAGGCTCATAGTTCAAGGTATTCTATGCATCCTGGTGCAACCAAGATGTATCGTGACTTAAAGCAACATTTTTGGTGGAGTAGGATGAAGCGTGACATTGTTGATTTTGTTGCTCAATGCCCGAATTGTCAGCAGGTAAAGTATGAACACCAGAGGCCTGGAGGGACACTTCAGAGAATGCCCATTCCTGAATGGAAGTGGGAGAGAATTTCAATGGACTTCGTGGTTGGTCTTCCAAAGACATTGGGTAAGTATGACTCCATTTGGGTAATTGTTGACAGATTAACTAAGTCTGCTCATTTCATTCCGGTCAAGGTGACTTACAATGCAGAGAAGTTAGACAAACTTTATATCTCAGAAATTGTTCGATTGCATGGAGTTCCACTTTCCATCATATCAGATAGAGGTACACAATTTAATTACTTCTAAGTTTTGGAGAACATTGCATGCCGAGTTAGGTACTAGGTTGGATCTTAGTACTGAATCTCACCCTCAGACCGATGGTCAGTCTGAGCGAACGATTTAGGTTTTGTAGGATATGCTTCGTGCATGTGTGATAGAGTTTGGTGGTCATTGGGATAACTTCTTACCCTTAGCAGAGTTCTCATACAACAATAGCTATCACTCAAATATTGATATGGCCCCATTTGAGGCACTGTATGGGAGAAGATGTAGGTCTCCCATTGGGTGGTTTGATGCATTTGAGGTTAGACCTTGGGGTATTGACCTTCTGAGGGAATCGTTAGATAAAGTGAAATGCATCCAAGAAAAGCTTTTAGCGGATCAAAGTAGACAGAATGAATATGTAGATCGAAAGGTTAGAGACTTGGATTTTATGGGGGTGAACAAGTCTTGCTGAAGGTTGCACCCATGAAAGGGGTGATGCGGTTCGGTAAGCGAGGTATGCTTAGTCCGAGGTACATTGGTCCATTTGAAGTTCTGAAGCGCGTGGGGGAGGTAGCTTATGAATTAGCCTTGCCCCCAGGACTCTCAGGAGTGCACGCGGTATTTCATGTGTCTATGCTGAAAAGATACCATGGGGATGGAAACTACATCATTCGTTGGGATTGAGTTCTTCTTGATGAGAATTTGTCTTATGAGGAGGATCCTGTTGCTATTTTAGATAGAGAAGTCCGCAAGTTGAGGTCAAGGGAGATTGCATCCATCAAGGTTCAATGGAAGAATCGGCCAGTTGAAGAGTCCACTTGGGAGAAGGAGGCTGATATGCAAGAAAAATATCCACATCTCTTTACAGACTCAGGTAATCTTTCTCGCCCTTGTTTTTCTTCCAGTGATCCTTCGAGGACGAACGATGGGTAAATTGGTATCTATTGTAACGACATGTTTAGTCGTTTCGAGCAGTAAAGTTTAGTTTTGAAAATAACTGACAGTGTCGACGGACCAAACGACGGACCGTCGTTGTCACGACGGACCGTCGTTGTCACGACGGATCATCGAGGGTCTCCGTCCCAAAACACTTAAACTCTGAAAAATTGGGTACGGGGATCAACTCTCTGAACTTCGCGACGGAACTGTAGCACGAACCGTCGTATACACGACGGACCGTCACACACCTTCCTACTGAAATTGAGTCTCAGAACTCTGTGACGACCCTGCAGGACGGACCGTCGCAGGCACGATGGGCCGTCACGAGCTGCGTAACCCTGACTGGGTCGGATTTCTGCTAAAGTTTTAAAAGGGTGTTTTGGACTATTTATGACAAACTGTATGAAATTATGGGTAAGTTTAATAACTTATTTACCTGGGGGTTAAAGGAGGTAACTTAAAATAAATAATGGGTTACTGTTATCATAAGGAATTATATGATAATTAGGGTAAAAGAAAAGAAGAGAGAACGAGCGAGAGAGAGAAGAACGAGGAGACAGCAAGGACATTGGAGAAGTAGATTGCTTGATCACGATTCTTCGGTGGAGGTAGGTTATGGTTTATGCTATTTCATAGTAAACTCTAAATAGTGATTGATATGTGTTGGGTGGTATTGTAATGTCTTCTATATGCTTAATTATATTGTTGCATGTTGTGATTATGTGAATGGTGATGGATTATAATGATGATACTATGGAATCTTAAAAACCTTAAATCCACTCTATTAATGATGATGCCTTGATATAAAAGAAGGCTTGATGAACTAAAAAAATGAGGTTAATGGATCGGGTGTCACGAACCGACACGTAGTATTAGGGGATCGGGTGTCACGAATCGACACGTAGAATTAGAGGATCGGGTGTCACGAACCGACATGTAGAATTAGGGGATCGGGTGTCACGAACCGACACGTAGTAGTAGGGGACCGGAGTGTCACGTTCCGACACCAGGATGATAAAGAGAACGAATCTTGAATTATGATATTATACTCAATTTAAAGAACATATTTCCCAAATGAGTACGGTGTGGAGGATTGAGTCCTCATAGATGTGCTTGGGTTGTGGTCAATGATTCTTGTCTTGTTGTCATCACCTGTTAGGTATTATGGTTGATTTTATGTTATTATCTGATATATATTGCTTTCTATTTTGAGTTGGCCGATGATACCTACTTAGTACTTGTGCCTTGTACTGACCCCTACTTGTAAATTTCTTCTTTGTTATTTGTGGAGTGCAGCAAACGTGCCATCGACTTCAACTTGTCCTCAACTCTATCCAGTCTTCATCACGTCAGATTTCAGGGTGAGCTATTGTTCCTAGCTCGGACTGGATTCTCTCTCATTCATGTCTTGATGTCCTTGAAGTTCGGACATGGACCATCTGTTCACTTATTTTAGCTTCCTAGATACTCTTAGATTTAGTAATTTTAAGATAGAATGTTCTTGTGGTGATGACTTCCAGATTTTGGGGATAATAATAAGTTTTGAGTTTTAGAAGTTATTTAATCGATGTTCAGTATTGAGTTTTAAGTCTTCCGCATTATATTCTGTTTATTATGGTTGAAATGTTGGGGTTTAGATTGGTTGGTTCGCTCACATAGTAGGATAAGTGTGGGTGCCACTCGCAGCTCATTTTGTGTCGTGACAGTACCACCTACGGAGCTTGTGACGGTTCGTCGTGCTCGTGACGGTCCGTAGGTGGCATCGTAGTGCAGCTGCTGAATGAAGATGGGGAATTCTGACCAAGTTTGGGATTACAGAGTGCGTGACGAACCATCGTAGCCATGACGGTCCGTCCTACTGGTTCGTCATGAGGATCAGAGAAGTAGTCCAGTACCCAAATTCCAAGAGTTCAAGTATTTTGGAACGGAGACCCTCGACGGATCGTTGTGTCTGTGACGATCCGTCATACCTGCCATCGAGGGTAATGAAGAGAGCAGCAGAAGAAATTGCACAAGTATGGGACGACGGAGTTCATGATGATCCGTCGTGACCACGATGATCCGTCGCGAGTTTCGTCGATCCAGCCGCGTTTCGACAGATTTCCAGCAAATAGAGTCTTTATTTAATTAGGTTTTTATTTTTTATAAATAGTTTGAAAAACCTCATCTTTGAGGTTAGACCCTTGATTATTTTTAGACTCTTTGTTCTTCAATTAATTCCAATAATTGATTGTTGGTGATTTTTGTTGATTAATCAAGCGAACTTTCGAATTTTACTCTTTCTCATTGAAGTAAGTGCATGAATTCTTATATTACATATTTGAATATTGTGATTATGACTATGGGTAACTAAACTCCATAACTAGGGTTGTGGGAATTATAGGCGAATAATGAGGTAAAACCTAACTAAAATAACAATTCTAGAATAGTGTCTTGCATGTATTGACAATTCTTTCGCTTAGAAGTCTTTTTAACGGATGACCAACGTTAGATAATAGGAAAAGACTATGCTACTTGCCGGACCAAGGAGGTAGATAATAGAAAAAGAATTATCAACATAGATTTAGTGTATACTATCTAATAGGCTAGTATTGATTGGTACGATGTAATAACTTAGTCAAATATCGAATACGATGCTTAATATGAGGTAAATATAAGGGTTAATATAGCAACACACGTAGCCGGACCAAGGTGCGGAGTGAAATTTTCTATTGCCGGACCAAGAATTTAGAAATACATAACTTATCACTTTGCATGCAAGATACTAGGAAAGAATTGTTATTGTTAGAATTACCAAGTTATGAACTTGTGGGGAATACGTAAACCCTAGTTACTTTTATTAATTGATTAAACTCCAACATTTGAAGCTGTTAGTTGTCTCCTTCAATTTCGCTAGTTATTTTCATTTATTTAGAAATAGAAACCCTCCCCCCCCCCCCCCCCTCCCTTTTTTTTTATCATTTTTTCTTTCGAAGGAAGTAATTGACTGAATAATAGTAATAATAGATTGAAGTTAAGTCTAAACTATTTTTCTCGTGGGAACGATCCCAACCTCATTAGTTGAGTTATTTACTTGACACGACCGCTTTACTTCTTATTTGAGAAGTAAATTTGAGTGTATCAGTAATCTCATTAAAACGTGTAACTGATTCTTCAAATTTAAAATTTTACTATAAATCCTTGAGGTGATTTAAATTTTACTATTTAATACTCTATTAAATTAATTAGATGTTTGACTATTCACTCATCCACAATACAAATCATAATCAGACCAAGTAAGAGAATTAATATTGCAACTAATCATTGTTCTGAATGTGGAATCTAGTCTAGTTTGAATGGATAGGAAGATTAAAAATATAAATTTTAGTAATTAGTAATAAATAAGGTAATTACATTGGTATTAATAAGAACTTCTTACTCCTAGAATTCAGGCTTGAGAACGTTGTTAGGATAGAAAATTTACTTTGAAAAGAATGCACATCTTTGAGAAATGAGGAGCATTAATATAGGGCTGTAAAACTTCATATTTAATGTCATTAAAATGTATAGCAGAGTCTTCAAATTTAAAATTTTTACCATAAATCCTTGATATAATTTTAATTTTACTATTTAATACTTTATTAAATTAATTAGATGTTTGACTATTATCTCATCCTAGAACAAGTATTTGTCTTAGTAATTTAAATTTTATTATTTATTATTAAATTAATTAAATTCATAATTTAGTGTAGGAGTAAAATAGCAATCTAACTTTCCACTTTTAAAGCTTTCCACTTATAATGATATATGATATGATACAAAAACATTTCCACAAATCTCTCTTAAATTCTTTAGACTCACGGTGACACCCTCCTTCCCCTCCCCCCGAATTCATCTAGAAATCACCCACAAAGCTACCTTTTCCCTTTGAAGTTTGATCAATTTATATGAATTCAAAATATTATCTCTTCTCAAACTTTCTATTTTTTGGAAAAATCCATCAACCTGTGGATTCTTCAATATTAATTTGGCTTTTTGTAGGCACAATAACATTCATTTTCTCTTCTGATCAATTCCTCTATTAGCTTATTTCTTTTTTCAATTTATTACTCGTAGATGATGACATTTGCATTTACTTTGAAGAGAGTAACGTAGATGAAAATTCAAACCCCAGTATGTTACTATGCGTTTAATATATATTGTTATGCGGAATTCAATATAATACGAGAAAATATAAATGCGAAAAACAAGACAACAGATTTACGTGGTTCACCAATAAATTGGCTATGTCCACGGAGAAGAGGGGGAGCAGTTTTATTATGGAGAGGCAAGAACAGAATTACAGAATAGGGTTTGCCATAGCGTCTATATATAGTGCTAAGCTACGCCCTAACAGGCTTGGGCCCAAAATACAGAATTGACAGATAATTAAGGGCCCAATACAACAATATTGTATACTGTTGTAACGGGTCCGATTCAAGGCATTCAACATATATATATATATATATATATATATATATATATATATATATATATATATATATATATATATATATATATATATATATATATATATATATATATATATAATGTTGATTATTTTCTGATGAATATCGTTCTTTTATTTGTTACTCATGGTAATTTGTTATTTTGTCACATTTTCATTTTTACCGTTTGAGTTTAATGTGTTCAAATGAAGTCGAAGATCTCATTGTTAAAAAAATCATTAAAACTTTCATATAATAGGAAGTATTTGTACAATTTTCTTTTTTAAAATCTCTTCATTATTAAATTTAAAGTACTTGTATGTTTTTCTGAAACCAACTCATTTTGAATACAAGGCATTGAGATTAATTACCAAGTTAAATTTAAAGAGATTAATATTTTTGTGATCTTTGGGTGCACATTTGTGTTGAAGAAGAAGGAAGCTAACGATTAAAACATGTCAAAGGAACAGGTTCTACACATCTGACTGATGTGTCTGCAGTTAATTTTGATGAAGAAGGAACCTGAGAATTGTAATATGTCGAAGGAACAGGTCTAACGAAGCTGACCAACGAGTTTACATCACTGTTGTAGAATTATATTCACACTAGGATTAGACTATCTATGTTAATTAGGATTATATTTCTTCTATAATTATATATAATCCTGATTATATATAATTATAGACAAAATATATATAATCCTGATTATACATAATTATATATGAAATATAATCCTAATTAACATAGGTAGTCTAATCATAGTGCGATTCTAATTCTACAGCAGTGATGTAAACTCGTCGGTCAGCTTCGTTGGACCTGTTCCTACGACATGTTTCAATTCTCAACTTCCTTTTTCATCAACACTTGCTGCAGACACGTCAGTTAATTGCGTTGGACATGTTCCTTTCACATGTTCCAATCGTCAACTTCCTTCTTCTTCAATACTTTTGACATATGCATGCCTATTATCATTTGAAGTTGTGGTTGCATTAAAAAAATTAGTCTCACATTCATATAATATGGGAAACAAGTTTTTTGCATTACAAATATATATGTTATATGAATATGCTATTTAATTAAACTTTTTTCCAACTTTTTAGGTTCTAATGCACACAAATTTCCATCCAAGAATATTACTTAAATTTTTGGAATTTTGTTGCTACTTCGTTCATAGTTAACAAACATTCATCCCTACTTTATCGCTAACTAGGATTAACGATGATTTTATTGTTTTAGCTCCAAAATTTATCCATTATTAAATTCAATTCTTTTTTTTAGTAGTGAGCTATTCAAATATGTTGATTGTATGTTGATTGTATGTATAAACATATAATTATTTGAATAGTAAAACAACCATTTTAATGATATGAAGACGTGATAACTTCTTGACTCCATTCATTTGATCCCAAATTAAATATATGATTCAATAATAGTATTCAAATTACATAAATGGTGAATAAACAAGAAGTTATAAAATTTAATAATTAAATTACTAAAATACACATCAAAAGTGGTGAACTTTTATACCCTAAATAACTTTTTTTCTTAAATAATAACAAATAAAAATGTAAATAAAAAAATTGCATGTATATCTTTAATGTTGTCACTAAACCTTGTTGAAGGAAGCTGATGGAACAGGTCGAAGGAACAGATTTGGTGAAGCTGTCTGACGAGTTAGAGTTTGAGTTACACTAGGACTAACTACTCAATCCTAATTCATGTACAAGTCTATACTTGGTACGACTTAAGCTAATGTGGTTGACTAGGATAAGGTGTGCATAATATATTTTTGTTGTATTAGGATTCCTAGTGTAGTTATAACACTCTTTTCCTATATAAGAAGCATGTAACTCAATCATTCAATTATCAATTATCAATACAATCCTTGATTCATCACATGTTTGTGAGAATTCTACATGGTGTCAAAGCAATAAAGCTTTTTCGCTCTTTCACGTATTAGATCTAACCAAAAACAACCAAATTATCAAACCATGATGACCCCTTCTACCAACACTCTTTCGACCTCTTCACTTCATCACCTAATTTCGTCCTGCTCTATTAGAACTTAAGTCAACGAACTATCTTCTATAGAGGACACAAATGACTCAGTTGATTCAAGTGATGAGATCAACCTATCTCATCACAGAACCACGTAAAGAGATCGGTTCCACTGGACAGACTACTGAGAAAACTGTAGCAGGCGAGAAGGGTGTAGAAGACAACAACATTGTTGATGACTGGGAGGAGAAAGGGTGTTACTAAGGAGTTGGATATCAGGAACCTTGACAGTGGAAGTCATGTACATGAACGTAGGCTGCTCAACTGCCAAGGAGATGTGGGAATGCTTGAAACAAGCATATCATCAAGCAACAAAAGATAAGGAGTTCGGCTCAAGCAACAACTACAAAGTGTGAAGCGAAGAACCAAACCAATTGTTGAATACATTAAGGAATTCAAAAACATATGTGATGGCCTTGCAGCCATTCACAAGCTTGCAGATGAGGATAGCAAAGTTATTGATTTTGCTAAAGGTCTATGTGTTAAGTACAAGACCTTCATAATTGTCATGTTAGGTAAGACATCATATCCTACTTTTAATCAATTTATTAATGCTTTTAAGGGTTTTGATATGAGGGAGGATAAAGAAGAAGTGCATAAACAAAATCATAACATGACATTTTCTGCCCAAAGAGGCAGGGAAGAGGAAATTACTCTCAAAGAAGAGGAAACATTAACTTTAATTCCAAAGGAAGAGGATTTAAGTCTTCTAGACAGGGATCATGTTCTTAAAACAACAGAAACATACTTGTTCCTCAGAACAGCCCTTCAAGTGGAAGTCATGAGAGGAATAATTTTAATGTGTGTCAAACTTGTGATAGGAATAATTATTACTGCTCTTAAGTGTTTTTACAGGTGGTTTACTCTTACCAAGTCGCATATGAGCTACCACAAGCATTGGCTGCTACTAATCTTCAAAACACTGATGACACCTTGTATGTGGACTCAAGAGAAAGTAGTCATATGACACATAACTCAGGTATCCTACCTGATATTAAACACTATAATGGACTAGATAAAACTATTATTGGGAATGGATCAAAGTTAGACATAACACATATTGAGAACACATCAAGGATCTATAATTAAAGGAAGTTCTTGTAGTCCCTAAGATTAATAAGAATTTACTCTCAGTTAGTAAGCTTGCAAAGGATAATTGTTGCACCCTTGAATTTAATGAAACTAACTTTGTTGTAAAGTACAAGAAGAAAAGAACACTACTGTCCAAGGGAACTAAAAGGAATGAACTCTATGCGTTGGAAGATAACAATATCTATGCTTTAACTGCTCCACACGATTGAAACACGTCAGACAACACGTGGCATACTAGAATAGGACATCTTAGTTGAAGTCTTTAAAGTTTTTGAATTGTAATAGTTGCATCAATATTAGTAGTTGGAATAAAATTCCTACTATTTGTTCTAGTTGTCAGTTGGGAAAGAGTTGTAAACTTCCTTTTGGTTTGAGAAATAAAATTTAGAAAGTACCTTTATTGAAAATCCATTGTGACTTATGGGGACCTGCTCCTGTCGAATCTTCCCAACATATGAAGTATTATATCTTTTTTGTTGATGATCAGACAAGATATACATGGATTTATCCACTGAAAAAGAAGTCTGAATTCTTTCAGACCTTTCTAAAATTTCAGAAAAAGGTGGAAAAACAATTTTCTAAGGAGATTAAAATTTTTCAGTGTGATGTAGGTTTGGTGAGTTTTATCAAAACAAACTTCATTAAACATTTGGAAGATCATGACATTGTGAGATATATTTCATGTCCTAACACACCTTAACAAAATGGAATTGTTGAGAGAAAAACATAGGCATATTGTAGAGATTGGCTTAACTCTACTACTTCATGCTAATCTACCTTTGTTTTTATGGGTTGAAGCTTTCCTCGTTGCATTATTTATCATCAATAGATTGCCTCCTTCATTGGTTCTAAAAATGGTGACTCCATTTGTTAAGTTGTATCGGTAATAACCTGATTAGAACAGTCTAAAAGTATTCAGGTGTAGATATTTTCCATATATCAAGGGTCACAATAAATTCAGTCCAAAGACCTATACTTGTGTATTCATTGGGTACAACAACTTACACAAAGGATATAGATGTTATCATCCCTCTACAAGGAGGGTTTACATATCCAGACATGTTGAGTTTGATGAAAACACATTACCATATGTGTCTCTAAAGCAATCTCACCTTGCTACTTTTGTTGAATCTTTCTCTAAACTGCAGACACGTGATAATTATGATTCAGGGGAAGTACATGTTACTATCCACACATTACTAGTGATAATGCTGCTACACCTCATGTACTCATTGATAATGAGAGTATTATTGACATATCAGGCACAGGATCAGATGTTGAGGAACAGGTTAAGGTTGATGATCCATAGAGTAGTATTGACAATCCAACTGCAATGAGGAACATGTTGCTCTTACAGGTCCAGTCTATGATCATCAATAAACAACCACTTTACTTTATGTACCAGTTGTCCATCAACTTGATAATGCTACACTCCAGTCAACTACCTTGGTTGATGTACCAATTGAGGTACTTTCTGCATCACAAGGGCATCATATGATCACCAAGAACAAGGCGAAGGAACAACACTTGTCACTTATTTCTTGGGGTAGCACAAAAATTGTGAGAGAACCAAATACTACTAAAGAAGCACTAAAATTACATCATTGGCTTGCAGCAATGCACGAAGAGGTTGATGTTTTACATTCTAACAAGACATGGATTTTAGTGCCAAAATATCCTTGTATGAACTTGGTTGGATCAATATGGGTGTTCAAGACAAAATAAAAAGTTGATGGAATAATAAATAGATACAAGGCCAAACTTGTGGCAAGGGAATTCTCGCAGCTTGAAGGGTTAGATTTTGAAGAAACATTCAGTCATGTGGTAAAAGCAACAACTATTAGGGTGGTTCCATCCACTGCTGTCAACTCAAAGTGGGAAGTTAGACAACTCGGTGTCAAAAATGTCTTTCTCCATGGCTTCTTACAAGAGGAGGTGAACATGAGTCAACCTCCTGGTTTTAGTGACCCCTAGTATCCTCAGCATGTATGTCTACTTCAAAAGGCGTTGTGTGGTCTTAAATAAGCACCAAAAGCCTGGTTTGATATGTTTGGCATGTATTTGGCATGTATCTCTTACACCTTGGTTTCATTTGTAGTAAAGTCGACCCTTCCTTATTTATTTTGAAAACTCACAAAGGTAAAATATTTCTCTTGTTATATGTGGATGATATTATTGTCACAGGAAGTAATCCATCTCATGCCTTAGAGTTGGTTCTACAACGTGGGAAGGAGTTCGCCATGAAAGATCTTGGCAATTTAAACTTCTTTCTTGGAGTTGAGGTTACAAATTTTGATGGGGGCATCCGTTTAAGCCAGAGCAAGTATGTTGTTGAGCTGCTAGACAAGAATGAAATAACTTTTGCAAAGGCTATATCTACTCATTTTGCTCAAAAGCATGGTATACATGAAGTTGTGGGAATCCTGGTTGAAACATCCTTTTACAAAATGATAGTAGAGAGTCTTCAATACTTGACACTCACAAGACCAAATATTATTCATGTTGTGAATTTAGCAAGTCAATTTATGCAAAATCCAAAAGTGCACATCTTCAAGGGGTGAAAAGAATTCTCAGGTACATCAAAGACACTCTGCATTTTAGACTTAGACTTATTTCACAATCACCATGTAGGTTGTATGGATACTCTGATGCTAATGGGGAGGTTGTACCACTACTAGAAGATCAACTACAGGCTATAGCATCTACCTAGGTGCAAACTGTATTTCTTGGACCTCCAAGAAACAATCCACAGTTGCTCGTTCAAGTGCTGAAGCTGAGTATAGAGCACTTGCCACCACTGCATCAGAGATGACATTGATCATGTATTTACTTCATGAACTTGGGGTGTTTTTTCTGATCTGTACCTACATTGTATTGTGACAACATGAGTGCTTTGTACATGACAGTTAATCCAGTTATGCATGCTAGAACTAAACATGTTGAAATGGACTATCATTTTGTTCGTGAGAAGGTGGCTAAAGGGCAACGTGTTATTCAATTTGTGAGGTCTAAGGATCAGCTAGCTAATATTCATACAAAAGCATTAACCATACAGGTTTTTGTTGAGTCTCGTCGCAAGCTAGGATTTACAGTTCCTCGACTCACTAGCTTGAGGTGAAGTGTTGAAGGAAACTGATGGAACCAGTCGAAGGAACAGGTTCGCTGAAGCTGTCTGACAAGTTAGAGTTGGAGTTACACTAGGACTAAACTACTCAATTCTAACTTATGTACAAGTCTATACTTTATACGACTTAAGCTGATGTAGTTGACTAGGATAATGTGTACATAATATATTTGTGTGTACATAATATATTTATGTTGTATAGCTAGTATAGGACTCTTCCCCTATATAAGAAGTATATAACTCAATCATTCAATTATCAATACAATCCTTGATTCTTCACATATTTGTGAGAATCTACAAACCTATCTTATTTTGGTATTAAAATACAAATATATATATATATATATATATATATATATTGCTAATATATATTATTCCTTAGACATAAATCTTCAAAATAAACTTATTTAAAAAGTCAAATGATGCTTTATGAGCTACAAATAAATAATACTCCGTATCAACTTGTTTCATATACTCTTATTGAAATTCTTGAAAAGCATACTTATAAAAAAAAAAGTACTTAATAGAGCAAATACATTCATTGAATCTTTTTCTCTACTCTTATAAAATACCATTTGATGTATTTAATATTTTTAAGAATTGTTCAATCATTTGTGTATCCAATTTAATTGCATCGTAGTAATATACTCTATTTGTATACACCATATATATGGAGGAGTACTGACAGTTTGCAAAGATTATAGTCCAATTTTTGTGATTACAACTAACAAGGAAACATCACAATTGTTAAAATTCTTCTTTAGATATTGGTATGGTCAATTTTTTATTAATTTTTTTGGCAATTGATTTGTTGTCAAACAAAAATTTAATAAGCATTTTGAAATTCGAAACACCATCACACAATACTTTTTTTTTATGCAATTTAGAGAGTTTCGTTCAAAATGAGTACAGGCCAAAAGATTTTTAAATTTTATTTTTGTGTTCTTTGTTTTTTTTTTGGATATTTGAAGAACTTATCAAATGATATCTTGACACTTTTTTTTAAAAAATGTAATCAGCTATTTTCACCATATTGTTTCGTCATTAGCTTCACCAATTTTTTCAATTAATCAAAATATTTAAGGAAAGATTTGCACTCATTATTTCATTTAGGCCTAACTCATCATATCAACTAAAATTGATATAAATTTTCACTTAGACATCTTAACTAGATTTTGTTTATTTTAGACACCTCATATCATGCCTCATTGTGTAAGTTTGACACTTTTGCTAACATGACATGACATGAGGTATCTGAAATAAATAAAACATAATTAAAGTGTCTAGGTGAAAATTTCTGCCAACTTTATGTGGTTACGAATGGATTAGGCCTTTCATTTAAAATGACATGTATTTTTAGGAATTATTCCAAACTCATGGCTCTTTAAGTAATTCTCTTTTGGATATGTGTTGGGAATATATTAATTAAATTTTAGATAATGAAACTGAAATTTTATTTGATTCTCCAATGATTTATCTTGCCAGTGCAGGGGCATAAGTTGTTTAGGTGATTAATTAATTGAAGAGAAAAGTATAAATGTATATCACAGGGAACATGTTCTTAATACAGCAGAAACATACCTGGTCCTCAGAACAGCCCTTCAAGTGGAAGTCATGAGAGGAATAATTTTAATGTGTGTCAAATTTGTGATAGGAATAACTATTATTGCTCTTAAGTGTTTTTACAGGTGGGATTACTCTTATCAAGTCGCATATGAGCTACCACAAGCATTGGCTGCTACTAATCTTCAAAACACTGATGACACCTTGTATGTGGACTCAAGAGCAAGTAGTCATATGACACATAACTCAGGTATCCTACCTGATATTAAACACTATAACGGACCAGATAAAACTATTATTGGGAATGGATCAAAGTTAGACATAACACATATTGAGAACACATCCAGGGTCTATAATTAAAGGAAGTTCTTGTAAGTCCCTAAGATTAATAAGAATTTACTCTCAGTTAGTAAGCTTGCAAAGGATAATTGTTGCACTCTTGATTTTAATGAAACTAACTTTGTTGTAAAGTACAAGAAGAAAAGAACACTACTGGCCAAGGGAACTAAAAGGAATCAACTCTATGCGTTGGAAGATAACAATATCTATGCTTTAACTGCTCCACACGATTGAAACACGTCAGACAACACGTGGCATACTAGATTAGGACATCCTAGTTGAAGTCTTTAAAGTTTTTGAATTGTAATAGTTGCATCAATATTAGTAGTTGGAATAAAATTCCTACTATTTGTTCTAGTTGTCAGTTGGGAAAGAGTTGTAAACTTCCTTTTGGTTTGAGAAATAAAATTTAGAAAGAACCTTTATTGAAAATCCATTGTGACTTATGGGGACCTGCTCCTGTCGAATCTTCCCAACATATGAAGTATTATATCTTTTTTGTTGATAATCACACAAGATATACATGGATTTATCCACTGAAAAAGAAGTCTGAATTCTTTCAGACCTTTCTAAAATTTCAGAAAAAAGTGGAGAAACAATTTTCTAAGGAGATTAAAATTTTTCAGTGTGATGTAGGTTTGGTGAGTTTTATCCAAACAAACTTCATTAAACATTTGGAAGATCATGACATTGTGAGATATATTTCATGTCCTAACACACCTTAACAAAATGGAATTGTTGAGAGAAAAACATAGGCATATTGTAGAGATTGGCTTAACTCTACTACTTCATGCTAATCTACCTTTGTTTTTATGGGTTGAAGCTTTCCTCGTTGCATTATTTATCATCAATAGATTGCCTCCTTCATTGGTTCTAAAAATGGTGACTCCATTTGTTAAGTTGTATCGGTAATAACCTGATTACAACAATCTAAAAGTATTCAGGTGTAGATATTTTCCACATATCAAGGGTCACAATAAATTCAGTCTAAAGACATATCCTTGTGAATTCATTGGGTACAACAACTTACACAAAGGATATAGATGTTTTCATCCCTCTACAAGGAGGGTTTACATATCCAGACATGTTGAGTTTGATGAAAACACATTACCATATGTGTCTCTAAAGCAATCTCAAACTAACATTGATGTCTCATCTCACCTTGCTACTTTTGTTTAATCTTTTTCTAAACTGCAGACACGTGATAATTATGATTCAGGGGAAGTACATGTTGCTATCCACACATTACTAGTGATAATGCTGCTACACCTCATGTACTCATTGATAATGAGAGTATTATTGACATATCAGGCACAGGATCAGATGTTGAGAAACAGGTTAAGGTTGATGATCCATAGAGTAGTATTGAAAGTACAACTGCAATGAAGAACATGTTGCTCTTACAGGTCCAGTCTATGATCATCAATAAACAACCACTTTAGTTTATGTACCAGTTGTCCATCAACTTGATAATGCTACACTCCAGTCTACTACCTTGGTTGATGTACCAATTAAGGTACTTCCTGCACCACAAGGGCATCATATGATCACCAAGAACAAGGCGAAGGAACAACACTTGTCACTTATTTCTTGGGGTAGCACAAAAATTGTGAGAGAACCAAATACTACTAAAGAAGCACTAAAATTACATCATTGGCTTGCAGCAATGCACGAAGAAATTGATGTTTTTCATTCTAACAAGACATGGATTTTAGTTCCAAAATATCCTTGTATGAACTTGGTTGGCTCAATATGGGTGTTCAAGACAAAATAAAAAGTTGATGGAATAATAGATAGATACAAGGCCAAACTTGTGGCAAGGGAATTCTCGCAGCTTGAAGGGTTAGATTTTGAAGAAACATTCAGTCCTGTGGTTAAAGCAACAACTATTAGGGTGGTTCCATCCACTGCTGTCAGCTCAAAGTGGGAAGTTAGACAACTCGGTGTCAAAAACGCCTTTCTCCATGGCTTCTTACAAGAGGAGGTGAACATGACTCTACCTCCTGGTTTTAATGACCCCTAGTATCCTCAGCATGTATGTCTACTTCAAAAGGCGTTGTGTGGTCTTAAATAAGCACCAAGATCCTGGTTTGATATGTTTGGCATATATTTGGCATGTATCTCTTACACCTTGGTTTCATTTGTAGTAAAGTCGACCCTTCCTTATTTATTTTGAAAACTCACAAAGGTAAAATATTTCTCTTGTTATATGTGGATGATATTATTGTCACAGGAAGTAATCCATCTCATGTCTTAGAGTTGGTTCTACAACGTGGGAAGGAGTTCGCCATGAAAGATCTTGGCAATTTACACTTCTTTCTTGGAGTTGAGGTTACGAATTTTGATGGGGGTATCCATTGAAGCCAGAGTAAGTATGTTGTTGAGCTGCTAGACAAGAATGAAATAACTTTTGCAAAGGCTATATCTACTCATTTTGCTCAAAAGCATGGTATACATGAAGTTGTGGGAATCCTGGTTGAAACATCCTTTTACAAAATGATAGTAGAGAGTCTTCAATACTTGACACTCACAAGACCAAATATTATTCATGTTGTGAATTTAGCAAGTCAATTTATGCAAAATCCAAAAGTGCACATCTTCAAGGGGTGAAAAGAAATCTCAGGTACATCAAAGACACTCTGCACTTTAGACTTAGACTTATTTCACAATCACCATGTAGGTTGTATGGATACTCTGATGCTGATTGGGGAGGTTGTACAACTACTAGAAGTTCAACTACAGGCTATAGCATCTACCTAGGTGCAAACTGTATTTCTTGGACCTCCAAGAAACAATCCACAGTTGCTCGTTCAAGTGCTGAAGCTGAGTATAGAGCACTTGCCTCCACTGCATCAGAGATGACATTGATCATGTATTTACTTCATGATCTTGGGGTGTTTTTTCTGATCTGTACCTACATTGTATTGTGACAACATGAGTGCTTTGTACATAACAGTTAATCCAGTTATGCATGCTAGAACTAAACATGTTGAAATGGACTATCATTTTGTTCGTGAGAAGGTGGCTAGAGGACAACGTGTTACTCAATTTGTGAGGTCTAAGGATCAGCTAGCAGATATTCATACAAAAGCATTAACCATACAGGTTTTTGTTGAGTCTCGTCGCAAGCTAGGATTTACAGTTCCTCGACTCACTAGCTTGAGGTGAAGTGTTGAAGGAAGCTGATGGAACCAGTCGAAGGAACAGGTTCGCTGAAGCTGTCAACAGGTTCGCTGAAGCTGTCTGACGAGTTAGAGTTGGAGTTACAATAGGACTAAACTACTCAATCCTAACTCATGTACAAGTCTATACTTTATACGACTTAAGCTGATGTAGTTGACTAGGATAATGTGTACATAATATATTTGTGTGTACATAATATATTTATGTTGTATAGCTAGTATAGGACTCTTCCCCTATATAAGAAGTATATAACTCAATCATTCAATTATCAATACAATCCTTGATTCTTCACATATTTGTGAGAATATACAAACCTATCTTATTTTGGTATTAAAACAAATATATATATATATATATTGCTAATATATATTATTCCTTAGACATAAATCTTCAAAATAAACTTATTTAAAAAGTCAAACGATGCTTTATGAGCTACAAATAAATAATACTCCGTATCAACTTGTTTCATATACTCTTATTGAAATTCTTGAAAAGCATACTTATAAATAAAAAAAAAGTACTTAATAGAGCAAATACATTCATTGAATCTTTTTCTCTACTCTTATAAAATACCATTTGATGTATTTAATATTTTTAAGAATTGTTCAATCATTTGTGTATCCAATTTAATTGCATCGTAGTAATATACTCTGTTTGTATACACCATATATATGGAGGAGTACTGACAGTTTGCAAAGATTATAGTCCAATTTTTGTGATTACAACTAACAAGGGAACATCACAATTGTTAAAATTCTTCTTTAGATATTGGTATGGTCAATTTTTTATTTATTTTTTTGGCAATTGATTTGATGTCACACAAAAATTTAATAAGCATTTTGAAATTCGAAACACCATCACACAATACTTTTTTTTATGCAATTTAGAGAGTTTCGTTCAAAATGAGTACAGGCCAAAAGATTTTTAAATTTTATTTTTGTGTTCTTTGTTTTTTTTTTGGATATTTGAAGGACTTATCAAATGATATCTTGACACTTTTTTAAAAAAAATCTAATCAGCTATTTTCACCATATTGTTTCGTCATTAGCTTCACCAATGTTTTCAATTAATCAAAATATTTAAGGAAAGATTTGCACTCATATTATTTCATTTAGGCCTAACTCATCATATCTAACTAAAATTGACATAAATTTTCACTTAGAGATCTTAATTAGATTTTGTTTATTTTAGACACCTCATATCATGCCTCATTGTGTAAGTTTGACACTTTTGCTAACATGACATGACATGAGGTATCTGAAATAAATAAAACATAATTAAAGTGTCTAGGTGAAAAATTTGTGCCAACTTTATGTGGTTACGAATGGATTAGGCCTTTCATTTAAAATGACATGTATTTTTAGGAATTATTCCAAACTCATGGCTCTTTAAGTAATTCTCTTTTGGATATGTGTTGGGAATATATTAATTAAATTTTAGATAATGAAACTGAAATTTTATTTGATTCTCCAATGATTTATCTTGCCAGTGCAGGGGCATAAGTTGTTTAGGTGATTAATTAATTGAAGAGAAAAGTATAAATATATATCACATTGAGTTCCTCTCACCATGCACAATCTTTTCATCACCATATTCTATTTTTGTCTTTCTTTTATTTCTTCCGCTCATTATATTTCTGTGTTTGTGAGTTGTATGCGGACGGAGTATACAATAAATAAACTAAACTCTTATTTATTTCAAAGCTTATCTATCTTTATTTAAAGAAAAATAAATTGTGTTACTCATCACATATTTTGTTAATTTTATAAAAATTATATCGAATAATATTGAATTCACCTGTAATGCAAACTAATTTATTAATAAGCGGCGCAAGTGTGTGGCATAGAAGCAACTTATTGGTATGAAAGGTGAAAGAAAAGAAGAAAATATAACATAACCATCAGTTGGCAAAAGAAAACCTGCAGACCAAAAAGGGAAAGCAAGTAAACTCATTTTGTCTTGTCCCCTCTCACCGTTTAAAAAAGAATGATTCTATTTTCTTTTTAATCTGTTTTAAAAAGAATGATTCCTTTCCCTTTTTGGTAACACTTTAATTTTAATTTTCCACGTGACATATTTAATATCACAAAATTAAAGGACATTTTGGCACATTTAACATAACTTTAATTTAAAACCACAAGATTAAAAAATCTTCTTTTTTTCTTAAGCTCCGTTTCAAGTCAAACTAGGTTATCGTTTTTAAAACGGAGAGAGTATAACTAATTGAAATAAGATAGAAGTAACTCTTAGACTATGACCGAAATCTCATCGACATATCTTAATTAAATTAAAATTCTATTACCTCTGAATTTCTTTATTTTTTATGTAATTTTGTACACCTTGTCTTACGTGACAAACTCTGTGACTCCACGCAATTGAAGCGCATAGGAGATATTTAGATGTCACGTAAGTAAAAAAGGTGCATAATATACCAAAAAAAAAAAAAAAAAGTGGGTTCAAGAGTAATAGAACCTTAGTGTAATCAATATGTGTCTCGGAAATTTTGGTCATAGGGGATACTTGTACATTTTTCGTGTACCCTTTTTATTTATTTAATTGAATTGAAAGTAAAAGAAGCTCAATTTCAAGTTAGAAGTAAGAAATCAATATATTTTGGTTGATTAAAAGACATTACCTTCTTACAACTCATCCTTCACTTGATCTGTTTGTGTTTGTGATATGCTAAAATCAAAGGCAGGGCTACCTCTGTTTGTCTGGATAAATTCAATAATGGCCTCTTTTGTTTTATTACCCTCAAACCGTGACAAACTACCCGTTGAAGATCTCAAGTATAAAGTTGGGAATCCTTCAACTTCAAATACGTCACGAGGTATATCATTTTCCGTTCCATCCTAAAGGAAATGATATGGTAGTAGGTAAGATTTAAGAAGTCGGAAAATCATAGACAAGACAGATATGAGTAGAGAGACTCGTACAATTTTAGCAATCACGACATGAGGATCTTTTTCAAATGAGATAGCTATTTCATCCAAGACGGGAGCAAACTCCTCACAATATCTACACCCAAGTCGATAGAACTCCAACAGTACTGCAACGAAAAACAACAACAAAATGTAATAGACAGTAGGCTGCGCCTGAATCAACATCAATAATAACATCAACAAAATTGGTTGTTGATTTCTGAATGATACAAACCATCTTTTCCCGAATTGAACACCATATCCTCAAGAGTCTCTGCAACCACCACCTTCACAGTTTCATTGTTAAATTCTGGAATTGGCTGTGACTTCAAGTATGGCTTCAACTTTCCGTCCTGCATTCATACAAGAAAAGAGTGAAACAAATTGGAGACAGAAAAGGATATTCGAAAAATAAAAGTAGCATACCTCACATTCCTAACCTAGAAAAGAGAAGATATGTGAAGTTTGATCGAGTACTTGAAAACATGTTCAGATTCATTACCTTACAATCCTTCAACCAAGATGCAAGGTTATCGGGTTGTACATGTCGCTGAACGTATTTTGTGCTACCCATGGTAAGTACGAAGATTAAAGGTGTCTGATCAGTGTCCAATCCAAAATACTGCAGTCGAGAACAACACATATTCAATCTCGCTTCTCCCCCATTGGGATAAGATGTAATATATGCAGTTTGATTTAAAGGAGGAGGAAATAACCTGAAGGGCCTTTTTACCACTCTCAGCATCTCCCAAGAGGAAGTTTGTTTCCTTTCCCTTGTAACTGAGTGCAAGATCATAGTACTTAATCTTGAAAGCATCAAGATCAGTGCTGAAGTTCAGAAATAGAAATACCTACAAATTCCAAATATTGGTAGAAAATCTCAAAGAAAAGGCGACACAAATTGTTTAATAAAGTGCAGCATTTTTTAATAAGAAAGGCAGCAAATCCTTTTTGGAACAAAAGTCAGAAAGAAAACACAAGTCTTCAAATCAAACAGCAACAAGGATCAATGATTATTGTAAATTCACCCTTCCTTACTCCTAAAAATAGTTTGGTAGGCAACAACTGGACTCGGAAGCAGATCTGAGAAATCAAGGCTCCTTCAAAATAGTTTATTTTGCATGGTTGGTGGCAAATACAGGCTTGCTTAACCCTGGAAAACTTATAATAAAAGGGAGATTCATATGATTTTCAGGTGTTATTTATGCCAAATTTGTAGCAGATCCCAGCGCCCAAAATGACCTCAGACCATATGCTTATCATGCTAGATGGAAGTAGGAGAAGATGTCTTCACACACCTTTCCGTTTTGGGAACATGTGGCTTGAGGCGACAAATTTCAATGATAAGAGTTAAGGATTGGTGGATAGGTTATAAAGTCTCTGGTACACCTTCTTTCCGACTTGCAAGGAATTGGGGTGGGGTGGGGGGACGCGATGAAGAGAGAGATTGTTGAGACATTAATGCAAGAGACTAGTAGGCCCCCCATATTGGGGCGAACCGTAGAAGAAACTTTATAGGGTCCTTGGACATGAATGGGTGGAGGGTTGAGGGTGAAGAGGTAGAAGTGGAAATCGAGGGATTTTACGAGCATTTGTATGCATTTGTACTAGGAGGAAGTGAGTTTGAGGTGAAAAGTGGTGGGATCGTCTTTAATTGTGAAGTGGAAAAGAAACAAATTTTGGATGCCACTTTGGTGGCAAATGAAGTTGGACTCTTGAAGGAAAAAAGGAAACCTAAAATTTAGGTTTTACTATTTATTCTCCATTTATTCTCTGTAACAAAAAATACTCTGATTTATTAATATAAATATATCTCACCGCCGTGGAAGTTTACACGGGGTGTTACCACGAAATATTGGATTTTTTCTTTCTCTCTCTAGATCCCTCATCTCTTTCTCTTGAAAGTTCTTGTGTTCTTCATTCATCAAGTGTGTGTGCGTGAATTTGATCCTAACATGCATTTCCACCATCGGGTTCCCTGTCTTTGTTAAGTGTAGCCCTTGTGGCTTTTTGAGAACTTGAGGGGCCTCAGGTAGAAGTACTTGCCATTCCCTATGCATTTTATCAGTATGATGATGAATAGGGCGGTCACCGGAGGTTGCTTGAGGGAATTCTCAGCTTCCCTTGGGGAGCAAACCAATTTAAGGGTCTCACACACTTAAAACAGGTTATTCGTGTGATTTCACATCGTGTCAGGGACTCAAGATTAATCTTAACAAGTGTGAGATTTTCTCTATGGCTGAAGTGCAAAATATTCAATGGCAAGGTGGGATCTCTCCCAACTACTTAATTAGGATTGCCTACGGTACCGTTGCATAGGGACCTTGTGGTGTGGAATCCTGTAATTGAAAGGGTTGAGAAGATATTTGCAGATCGGCAAAAGTGATACTTGTCGAAGGGTGGCAAGCAAATATCATGAAAAGCACTTTATCGAGCATTCCTACCTACTACCTGTCTTTGTTACAATAACCAGTGACAGTTACAATGAAACTGGAAACGCTTCAAAGAAGGTTTTTACTGGACTCTGCCGACAGTTCTAGAAAGATTTACAACAAAACCACCCTCCACAAGCTAGAACCGTAATCGTTTTACATAATCTTTGTAGAACCGTCTACATGACTTTGCATAATGATATACATGGAAAACTGTTACAAAAGAATTTCTTCTACACATTTCTTATTTTTAGATTAGCTTGTTCTGCAATACATAATTTTAAGAAGTTGTGTACCTTGTCTCCTGGACTATGCAAAAAGTGATTAACAAATTGTTGGTTTTCTGGATTATCATCAAGAATAGCCATGATTGGGACACTAGTTTCTTCAATGAAATTCTGCATTGCCTCAATTTGAAAATCCTGGGATAAAATGCACATATAAGTACAAAGCTAGAATATTGAAAACCGAAGAGAGTTGTCTCAAATTGCTAGAATGACATATAACAATCAAAATACCTCGAAATCAGCATAAAGTTCATCATATGGCTTCAATAGACGGATAGTTGGCTTATCAACCAGCCCACCACGAGGAAGGAGTTTGGCATCAAGTGTGTGAACAAAATCGTAATCTACTCGTAAATCTTCAGCTAAAGTAGTAAAATTGATGATCTTCTCTAAAGAGAGTTGTGGAAATATACCAGCCTAAAGAAAATAGAGTAATGTGGCAAATGAATAAAGAGAGTCGAAAACTTGCATTAGAAAGTAGTAATATATATACTTACAACAACAATCTTTTTCTCATCAATAAAGGTTGCAGCATCTTTCTCGGTTTTGATTTCAAGAGATGCAGGGCCCCCATGTTTTTTCAAATAAGCAATTATACCTTCCGTCTCACGAGTACCTTTGTAATCATGAACCGTCTTCCCACCATTACGGAAGATCTTAATGCTTGGAACACCATTAATGGTGAAATTTCTTGCAAGTTCAGCATTTTCTAGAATTGTTGTATCCATTTTAGCAAGAATAACTGGAGGATCATGATTACTCAATACCGAAGCTGCTTCTTCGTACTGCCATCATATATATTAAAAAACAATTACATAGTAAATATTGATATAGCCAAAAACAAAAAAAGGTCATAACAATTGGAATAGTACCTTTGGCTCAAGTTGCTGGCAGTATCCACACCTATTCAAAGTTTGAATTAAATTACATTCAATATTTAAGAAGAAAAAAACTCAAGAATACAAAAACTATAGTAAATTACAATTCTTTTGATATATATCATAAAATATTATTCAAAATCCTTATTAGTTTGACCTTAAAAATGGACAAGGAGTATGGAAAAATCCAAAATAGGAGTGTTTGTGGCACCTTTTGGGCTTCAGATCTGAAGGTACGGATCAAGACTGGTGTAAAGATTAAAAGGAAAAGCACATTTAATTACTATTAACTGAATTAAGAATCTAAAGTATAAAGAAAAAGTGAAGAGTTGTTAGTTATAGTAGATTTGGGGAAAAGTAATAAATTACCATGGGGCATAGAACTGAACAACGATCATCTTGTGCTGGGAAATAATTTGAGAGTAATTAGTATGGTCCAAAGTCCATACAACCTCATTTTCTGCTGCAAAAGCAGTAACAGCAAGAAGAGCTGCTAAAACAAGAAATTTCATCATCAACCTCAAATCTCAATTATTGCCTTCTACTTCTAGTCCAGTATATATATATAGATATGTTACTTCAGTACATAGTGAGACGAGAACAAAGGACCCACATCAGTATAGATGCTCATGTGTAAGAGGATTATTGGCCATAACATGTGTCTCAATAACTCACATAGAAAAACACAACACCATATTTCTTTTTTCTTTCTAAACTAATACCATTAACTATTATTTTATAGCCATGTGGGATTAAATGGTAGGAGATGATGTTTAGAAATTTTTGATTGGACAACAATTTGAATTTTCAAATTCATATTTTTGCTAATAAACAAATTCATAAGTTTCGAAAATGTACTTATTTTCTCTATTTTTTGGTACAATTAATAGGTTGTTTCCTTTGGTTTTATGCAAATTTTTTTTAGTTTGAAGCTTTTGAAGTTTAAATGGTTGACTTCAATTAATATTGAAAGGCAAAAAACCTTGAAATGCGTTTTTGATGGTTCTAACCTTTCCTTCGGATCTCCAGGATTCTACAGACCGTTGAGTTACCTTGTGTCCAAAATATTAAAGGTAATGTGTAAGTGTACTCCAGATTCTGGCCAAATTTTGTGGCTATTTAGCACTTTTTATATATATAATATAATATAATATTACATTAAAATTATCGTTATGTTAAAAAAAAAGTACTATACTACTTATATTTGATTCGTCAACTACACATCTTCCCAAGTAAAAACAATATCAAAAATTCCCCGCACTTATCATTCTAAATGTTCCTCCTACCACTTCCCAAATATATTAAGTGAGCTTCTAAACTGATCTAATTGGGGTATATTTTATCTATGAATTCGTGAACTACTAATCAATAATTTGTAATTTAGTCAAAATTTTGGCATTAAAGAATACTTCCTCTTTTTTTAAAAAAAAATAAATAAATAAATTAGTTTGACTTAGTATGAAGTTTGAGAATGGAAATAAGATTTTCCAATTTTGTTACTCTAAACTAAAATTATGTCAAATATAACAAAATTTCTTTAATTTTATGATTTTCAATATGTCACATGGAAAACTGAAAGTAAAGTATTGTCCAAAAAAGAAAAAAATCATTCTTTTAAAAGTAAACTAAAAAGGAAAGCGTATATTTTGCTTTTTTTAAACGAAGGGAGAAAATTAGGATCAAATGAAAGGTTTTAATAAAAAACAACTTTTACATATATCAAACACAAAAATAATATTTGTATGCTATAGTTATAGTTTGCATAATTGTTACAACCCTCAAAATAAAATAGGACGAACTAGAGCTATACATGAGTTTTTGTGTTAATAACTTGCTAAGCTAATGAGAAATAATATCTAAGGGCAGGTTTGAGTGGCTTTGAAGTGAAACGTCAAAGAACGACCAAGACGTTCGGAAACTAGTCTTGTGTGTGCTAGTGTGCTCTTTGCATGTTTTATGTGTTTTAACGTGTCGTTTGATATCTAAAATGAGTTGAAAGGGACCTAGCATCTAGATTGTCATGTTTATGATCGAAAAGTTCGGATACAAATCCCCGAAGACCACTCTAAGGGTCCTTGAGGAGGACCTAAACATTTGCGATGAAGCTGCCAAAAAAGCCTAATTAATGACCCCAAACGACGCCCAATAGACCAGACGACGCCCCATCAAAAGGGGGCGTGGATCCACACTTAGTTGTGGGAGCTTAGCCCTATTTTGGTGCGTCTCTGATCCAAACGACGACCAGCAGGACGGTCCATCGACCAAACGACGTCCCATCAATAGGAGTCGTCGTGGCACCTGCAACTTTTTGTAGGGTTTCAGCCGACGTAAGGGTGAATTGGTAAATTCACCCCACATCATAATTAAGTCATAGACAGTTATTTTCAGTTATTTATGATATTTTAAGTTAGTTAAAACACTAAAACCTAGACTTAGACTTCATTCTTCAAAATCAAAGCCCCAAGCCAAGTTGCTGCTAGGATTGAAGAATTCCATTGATTTCTCCATCAAATATCATGGGATTTCTACCAATAAGGTATGGTCTTAAGGAGCAAATCCAAAGGCTTTTCAAAATCCTAAAAGTTCCTATATCAAATTCTAAGCATGGATTCTGCGTTAAAAGGTTTTAATGGATGAGTTGTGATGTTTTCAGTGTTAATTGATGATTTTATGATTAAAAACTCCATGGAACCATGATCATCCTTATTTCTGAAATTTTTGTTTATGAAGTGGGTTTGATTGATTGAATATTATTAGAATTGTGTTTATACTATGTTGTATTGTGGTTATCTACTGTTATTTATGCCTAATTATGATGAAATGTTGGAGAATTGAGAAAAGGTGATCAAGGCTTGGATGAAGGGTAAGTTGATCTAAATTGCCTAGTTTTATTATTGAGTTGATCTTGTGTGTATGGTCCACTTATGGTGGTGGTGTTTACTTAATGTATATGAATCTATATGTGAATTGTGATATGGACTTGAAGGCATTGAATGTGAACTAAAGTGATGTAATGACGTATAGGCATAGAGATGTTTTATGAAGTTATGAATGTGTATCTTGAAGATAGTATGACTAATTGAAGTATAATGTGAATGTGAAGTATGATTGTGTGTGGATTATGAAGAATGTAGTATGATCATGTTTAGAAGACAATGTCATGAATGATGGTGGTTATGTGAAATGCTTTCTCATACACACACAAGGAATGGATGAATGAAGCTAATGACAATGTACTGAATGAGAGTCTACTGATAAATTTTCTCAAAGTTCCTAAGAACTCTAATGAACAAATGGGGCATTTTGGGGTGGACACTCTTCGTGAGTTGAGATGTAGTGTTTACGAGCAACCTCACTATTCCTAAAAGCTTTCCAATGAATGAGTGATAGGTTGAAGGTTGGATACTCTTCGTGAGTTGAGATGTAGTATCCAAAAGTAATCTCTAGAGATGATTACTCTTCATGAGTTGAGATTAAGTACTTAGTAGCAATCTCTTAACCTATAGATAATGAATGTAATGAATGTATAATTCTCTGTGGGGATGTATGCTTAGCACCGAGAGGATTTGACAAAGGGGTGGATACTCTTCATGAGTTGATATGTAGTATCCAATGTACCTCTTGATATAAGTACACTTCGTTAGTTGAGATGTAGTACTTAGAATCAATCTCGTTATCCATTAACTATGCGCCCGCGTAGGACTAGCTATTGTTGTTCCATGTAAACGCTAAAAGAATGACCCTACCTTAGGCAAGTGGGGAACCCTCATCCGGTAGGGTTAATACCGGAATTCCATGTTAAGCTCTCATGGTATATGTAGATTAAAGCTAGCCCCCACAAATGAATGTAATGAACTATGTCTTCTTAACGATGTACTACTTAAGGTAGGTGGTTAAATAATACGCCATGTACGCATTGCACAAGTAGACATTTGGAGTGAGTCTTGGTGTGTCCTTGTAATGTTAATGAATGAATAGGTTCTATATAATGCTTGTGAAACATGTTTATTTTATGTCTAAAGTAAATGAAACAGGTTGGTCTTATGTCTAATGTTGATGAAGTCTATGTAAATGATTGAATGTAATGTACCAAGTCTAGGGTGATTCCTAAGAAACACTAAGCGGGAGTAGTAGAATGGGATACTACTTTCATATTGCACTACTGTAACTTAGGAGTTATCTTAGGGGATGGTCTTTATGTGAAAATTCTAAAATGCACGAATATTTCATTTAGTAATGAATGTTGACTTGTTGACTTGAGATGAAGTATGCTTATCCTTGGTAGTCTTAAGGATCATTTAGGGGGTTGAATGTCGGTCTCTTCATTTCTTACCTAGGTGGGTCTTAGGATAACTTTGGATAGGAAAGTTTAAATGATTAATGGGTTACTAAATGAATATGAATATATGTTGAGAATTATGAAAGTATTACTTTGTATGTTGATATGACTTGTATGATGTCTTTTACACTTGATTCATGAGGTTTTATCAAAATAGCATGAAAAACACATTTCAACTAAAATGTCCTTTTTGAAGCATGTTTTTGCATATTGTCATACTGAGTGCATTAATTGTACGAACTCCATATTCTTCTTTATTTCTACAAGAGTAGGTGGTTGCAAGTGAGGATTTCTAGCTTTTGAAGCTTGGGAAGTAGATTTCTCTCAAGATTGGTATGTCCTCATATGTTCGAGGATGTGTTTCTAGTTTTTCTTTCATTAAAGACATTGTATATAAGATTTAGTATCTTTCTTTCAAGGTAAAGGGTTATGACCCTATGAGAATAAGATGTGTCTAAGTTGACTTATGATGGTGAGACTTAGTTTCTTACGTTTTATAAAGGAATTTTTCTTATTATTTTGAAAATTTCCGCACTACTTTTCATACCTATGTGATGAATGAAAGCTAAGAGGATTGTACAAGACATCCAAGAGGTCAAGTATGTCGTGTGACACCTCGGGGATACTCCTGGGTCGTTACAATAATTGCACACCATAACAAACTTTGCTATGATATTTCGCTATACATATATACAAAAGGCAGTGGCTATTTCTCATTACATATATACAAAAGAAACGATTATATAATTCGATTGCTCTTCTTCAGATTTGTTAATTTTGTTGGCAGGTCATTTGTATAAATTGTTGTCAGTCTCTCTTTTGTATAAATCTTTGGCATCCTCTACATTCAATTTTATGTGTTTGTATATCTGTATAAAATTTGAATTTGTATACAATTGAATCAATATAAAATGTTTGTATATCAAAAATCGTTCTCTCTATCGCTTTATATAGACATAAACTATATACTGTATTTTGTATTATTTGTGTTTGTATAAGAGAGAAAGAGAGAAAGAGAGAAAGACAAAAGAAAACTGGGCAGAGAAATATTTATATTGTATAATTATAAGTGTATAGGATGAAGATATATGTATTTTGCATGTGTATATATTATTTTTTCTCGCCTTATACAAACATAAATGCAATTAAATTATAGAGGGATAGTGGCGAGCGAGCGTTAAAGGGAGAGAGGCGATTGACAACATGTTTGCTATAGGGCACGAATAAATTAAACTGTAATCATAACATTTTATTTGAATTAATAGTTTTCCATTATATACAATTTTTATTTTAATCAATAGAATAAATGAAAAAACAAAGCTCAAAAGTAAACATGATAACTTCATACAATGGCTTTTGATAAAAGAATACTCCCTCTGACCCAATGTACATGTCTGTATTTTCTCTTTTAGTTGTCTCTGTTTACTTGTCCATTTTGACAAATCAAGAAAGAACAATTTCTTTTCCTATTATACCCTCATTTAAACTTCTTGAAAATTTAAACTTTCCACAACATTGAGTAGTTATCTTTAATAAATTTATTTTGGAATCATAATTAATAAGGGAGAAATTGTAACTTTACTATGTTAATCATTGTCGCCTTAATATATATGTCATTTCTAAAGTGGACAACTAAATATAAAAGGAGTATATTGAACAGAAAAACATGAAATATAAGCTTTTGAGATATGTATCATGACTAAAACAACCTTTTTCTTATGTCCCCTACATTATTTTTAAAGAATAATGATGAAGCTTCGCGTACTGTTTAAGTACTTTCTACAAAGGTTTTGTAAAGATTTTGCAAAAAATTTATCCGAAAGTCATATTATCATAATATTCATGAGCTAACACACACGAGAAATTGATATAATCACGTAATTTCTATAAAATGTCTCCTAATTGTTCAAAATATGTGCAAAAATTGTGAGACTTCATGTACTGCTCCCCTAACTCACTACAGAGGGTTCTCTAGAGGTTTTGCAAAAAAAATTATCTGAAAGCCAAATACATCACCAGAATATGTATGAGCTAATACACACGAAAAATGAAGATATTCCCTAATTCTTAAAAATGTCTCTTAATGCCAAACATATGCGCAACAAATGATAAGATTTCACATACTTCTTCCCCAAATCCATGTGGAGGGTCCCGTAAAGATTTTGCAAAAGAAATGGTCTGAAATCAATATCACCAAACTATTTATGGGTTAATACACAGAATACTAAGTAAATTGTCTAATTCTTGTAAAATATCTCCTAAATGTCCAAAATATGTACAAAAAATTGTTAATCTTCACGTACTGCTCACCCATCTCACTACGGAGGATTCCGTAATGATTTTGTATATTCTTAGGCTAACACACACCAAGAACTAAAGAAAACCACCTTATTCTTGTAAAATGACTCCTAAAAGCCCAAAATATATGAAATATTTTGGGAGGCTTCACATACTCTCCCCCAACTCCCTACAGATGGTTATATAAAGGGTTTGCCAAAAAATTGTTCAATATCACTAAAATTAAATAGGTTAACAAGCAAAAAAAAAAAAAAGAATAAGAAAATCTCCTAAATCCTAAAAGTTGAATTTTAAATGTCCAAAATATGTGTAAAAATTGTGAGGCTTCAAGTACTTTTTCACAACTCCCTACGAAGGCTTCTTTAAAGGTTTTACAATAAAAACGTTCGAAATATATATCACCAAAATATACATGAGCTAACAAGTAACACACAAAAAATAACAAAATGGCTTAATTCCTTTAAATGGATCCTAAAAGATAAATATATATATATATATATATATATATATATATATATATATATATATATATTACCAAATATTTATGGGCTAACATACATGAAAAACTCAAAAACTTACCTAATTCATGTAAAATTACTCCTAAATGCCCAAAAATGTGGAAAAATAGTTAGACTTGACGTACTGCTCCTTATACACCATATCGAGGGTTCCATAAAGGTTTTGCAAAAAAAAATCATAGGGTAGTCATATCACAAAAAAAATTTGTGTGCTAACACACACGAGAAATGGAGAAAATCATATAATTCCTACAAAATGACTCTTAAATGCCCAAAATATATGCAATAAATGGTGAGACTTCACGTACTTCTCTTTTAACTCCCTACGCAGGATTTTAGAAAGATTTTGAAAAAAAATTGTCTGAAAGCTATATAACAAAAATATCCATGGCTATCACAGACAAAAACTGAGAAAATCACCAAATTCCTTTTATAAATGTCAAAAATATGTCCAAAAAATGGTGAGGCTTCACGTACATCTCCCCCAACTCCCTACGAATGATTTCATAAAGGCTTTGAGAAAATCGTCTAGAAACCGTATCATCAAAATATTCATGGGTTAGATAATTTCTTAATGAACAAAATCGTCTTGAAGCCATATCACCAATAGTCTAATAATTACATCAAACTCTTGATTAACATATTTTTACTTCAGCATAATGATCAAAAGTATAAACATAATCTACAAAGTTTAAAATATGTACTCAAAAACAACAATTAACAACATAAGCATAAATTATTGATTATAAAAAAACATACAAGTATTTGTAACAATAGAATGAACTAGAAAGGAAAAAATCGATCTAACTGAATGCACATTGTCCTCTAAATCAAATTATTTCCCTCTAGTACCCGAGGTTTAAAGGAATAGATCCTCTCAGGATAGACCGAACCTATTCACCAGTGCATTGATATAAAAACAATGGTGTCAGTGAGCAACTCAACACGAGCAAAATACACGAATATTTAATTTTGTAATGAAGAAGTTTAAAATTTCATTGTTTAAAATAAGAGAAAATTCCTCTATTTATAGACAACAAAGAGTACTGTGAATAACTGTTAATTGTGCCTTATCAAGAAGGTCACAACTCTTTGAAAAAGTCACAACCTTTCATGAAAGTCACAACTTTTCATAGCCACAACTTTTCATAAAAGCCACAACTCTTCATAAAAGTCGATTTTTTTCATAAAAGACAACTTTTCATGAAAGGGGAGACTAATTTTGAAAAAAAATAAATTAAAAGGAAATTCATCAGTCATCTTACCATTACAACTAGTCTTTCTTTCATGTTTTCTTTTTTGTTATTATATTGTTGCCTAAGAACAATATCTGCATTCCTAGCTGCATTTGCGAAACAATGATCTAGCACATCCTCTTCATCACCTTCCTCAAAGATGTTCTCATCCTTATATTCACAACTTTTATCTTTTGAATGTGAGATTTCTTGACTAGCCATCATTCTGCCTTATTCATCATAGTAAGTCTAACCACTACTCTCTAGAATTTGTGTTTTAAGTTTAGGTGACACCTTCTGTTAAGTCTAAAATCCTTGGACAATCACTAACATGTTAGTTGGTTCACTCTTTGAATTGTGCACAACTATATATTATATCAGAATAGTACAAAATATTGAAATGTCAGTCCCATATATTTAAGAAAGTGATTCTTGATAAAATATAAATTTAAATACTGCAACTTATTGGGCTAAGTGGCAACCATTCGAAATTCCAATATTTAAAAGAAAAACAATATGGATTCTTGCTCACAAAGTTGTTACAAGTTTCATGACAAAACGCCGTTGACCTTTAATGGGACATTTGTTTCTTGTGAAAACCTTCAACAGGATATTTCCTCTGCTGAGGCTCCTCCTGCATTATCTGTTTTCACACAAGAAATGGACCCCTTTACCCAACAAGACATTTTACAATAAATAGATATGGAACTATATGTGAAACACTTAAAAGTGAAGGTTACCAACATAATAAGTATAATACTAAAATATAAACATATTTAGGTGTAAATTAAAGAAAAACGAACGAATGGTAATGTAATTAGGTGAATATGCAAGCGCATACCAGATAAGAGTTGAGAAGATGGTCATCTAGTCCAATCTAGAGGATGTATTGTAACTATGAACACATTATTTGCCATGTCTTCATGTTGCGTTGTTTGAATTCTCAGGGCTGAATTGGCAACAAAAAATCCAAAAGGAGAAGGGATCTCCTCAAGCTGTGTACACTTGGTTAAAACCAAACGTTCAAGCTTAGGAAAAGCATCGTCGGAGATGGACCACTGTGAAATGTTGATGTTGTACAAATTTAAGTATTTGAGTTTAGAAAACTAGAATTATTCACTTCCCATTGGTTCCCTTCGAAGGCTCTGGAAAGTAAACTTAGAATCTTCAAGTTAGGCAATCTCCAGCACTAGAAATTTTCGGACCAGGGTAGACGAAACTTGGACAAAGTCAATTCCGTTAGTTTTGAGGGGAAATTGAACTCCTGTGGAAGTTTAGCTGGATCGATGTTGGAAACCAACTTCAGGGATTCAAGGTGACTTAGAAACTCTAATCTGGGAAAGTGAACACATCTTCCCTTCACTTTCTCTGAATAACTAAATGTACCGGAAAATATACAACTCAATTTTCTCAAATTCGTCATTTTTGTCAAAATCATCTCCGCGTCTTCACCATAAAAGAGATGTGGAGCAGAAAAGGTTTCCAAATAATATAATTGAGAGTTATAATTGAGAGTTAGATACTGATTCACCCAAGATCTCTTGCAAACTAAATGAATGAAGGTTCTTTACTAGTAAATGCCTCAATTTGATCATCTTTAGAATAGAAGAAGGTAATATCACTTCTCGTCCTAATCCTTACCGCAAAAATTTCAAGATTCCAAAGCTTAGCTATAAATGATGGAATTGAATTTGCATCAGTTTGAACAGCAAAGTACTTCAAATGAATTAGAGACTGTACTTCACTAGGAAAAGTTCCACCAATGTTGAACGACTCCAAATCCAACACTTTAACAAGTTTGAAGCTGTCAAAGATGAAGGATAAATCACGAGGCCATAACAAGTTATCCGGGTCTATCATTTTGAACTGTAAAGATTGAACATTTGAGCTACATGGCTGCCAAAGATCTATCTCATCTTGGTAAGAATGGATGAACAACCGGTAGTCTTGAGGATTTTTAGGATACAAATCATCTCAGGTAAAATGGAAAAGAAACAAAATATACATGACAATGGGAGTTGATATCGTTTGTTTAATGAAGTTTTCTTGCTTAAGGAATTTCCAGTACCTGTTCAAGGTTAAGGAAGTTTTTTTCTTAGACTTTTGAAAGCAGAAATTGTGCAAGAGATCATGAATGCAACATCTTTTCACCTTATAATTGGCTCTCTCCTCCATGACCATTACTAGATTTCTACTAATAAGATCTTCCAAGAAATCTTGTGCGGTTTCTGTTCGTTTTTCCTTATTTGCTTGTACAAACCCTTCAACTTTTGATAACCGAGTCAATTTTGAGACAGGAATATCCCTTCCCTTTAAATATCCTCCAAAATAGAGAAAGCAACGCTTCAGATGATGTGGTAAATTTTTATAACTGAATGCAATTAAAGACATACTACCTTCCAAGCTACCAATATTTTTGGAACCTAGACTTTCTTCTACTTGTTTCCACAGATCTATTTTCTTCTCTTTCTCTTTCAGAACACCAGGAACTAACACAACGAAAAGTGGCAATGATACACAAATTTTTGCTATTCGATATCCCACATCTACAAGTTCAGGTGGACAACTCTCACCTTGAAACACCTCTTCTTGTAATAATGTACAACTTTCATCATCTCTAAGTAAACGAAGATGATGGGGATTACTTTCACGTTTAACATAATTGGCAATGTCACTCAACCAGGTTGTACAATAATTCTACCCCTACTCTGAGCATGCTTGAAGCACATATATAAATTGTCCCATGTTGTTTTATCCCACACATCATCTATAAGAATTAAGAATCTCTTGGTTAACAAAGCTTGACACAGCTTATTAGCTACTTCACAATCTTCTGTTTCAGTGCGTCAGTAGGATCAAGAACATCATTTAATATGGTAAGAAGTAACTCTTTCCATGAATATACTTGAGTTACACGACACTTGGCGTGACCATCAAAGTGATGGATAACTATGAGATCATTGTATATCTTCTCGGCAACAATAGTATTTTCAAGTCCAGGCATACCAACTATGGAGATAATATCTTGCTGAGACGATCCTCTGAGAAGGTGCTTCTTTGTTTTGCCCATTGCTTCCTAGAAACTCTTTATTTCTTCATTTTCTCTTGTAGTGTAAGCTTATAATGATGTAGCAAGATTAATGGGGGGCTTTGCAACTTCATGCATTGTCACACCTATCTTCTTTCTGTTGCAACTCTCACTAACAACTTTAGTTAGAAGCTTAATATTCTTAACAACTTCAGAGATCCAATGAGATTCATACCATAGTGGATGAGAACTGACTAAGCAGGAGTCAGTGACATACTCTGCTTTGTACGCAATTTCAGTAACACTTGTCACAATACTATAAACTTCATCATGCTCATTATAGTTTGCAGCAAAATGAACTCCGAGTGACAATAAGCCCTCTTTGACTGATCTATCTGATGCTTCAAATCAATGATCGAATTGATCATAGAAGATAAAAGCTCCTCCATTTTTTCCAAAAATATTTCAATAAATCCTAATCCATTTGTCTTGGGGAAGGTATAACTTGAGAAATTGGGAATTTCAACTCAAACCATTTTGATCTCTTCCTCGACATACATGAGCAATTGCGTGACATTTTATATACATAGCATGTTAAACCAAGAAGCTGCATAGAGCTTGATAAAGAAAAGATAAAGACGTACCTTGAACCATTATCAACATCCTGAAAACGTGTGACAAGGTGTTGAAGTCCTTGATGCATGTTGCGGTACTGTACAATATCTGCAATAATAGATCCCCGGTACACTAGTCTCTCTTGGATTTTGCGAATCCTTTCTTCAAACAAGAGACAGAAAAAACATCACAGTCAAGCATTCTGATAGAATGGGTGCGTGCACTACCACTCAACGGACCAGGTCCCTTGACTATACCAGAAAAATATTGCAAAGTAAATAACAACAATAATACAACACAAATAATTTTCTTGGAAACCTCTTTGCTCAAGAGAGTAAAAACTTTACTTGTTGCACAGGATTTTCAACTGCTTCACTAATCTTCCTTAAGCAAAAGTGAACCAAGTTACAACCAATGTGTGAAAAAGTTATTACCCTCATGACCAAGTAATCACCCTAGTACTTGAAGAGCCTAAACAAATACAACACTATCCACTAAGTTATCACGCCTAGATAACCTAGACTTTTTCTAAGCGGATACATCATCCACCCCTAAGAACCACCTGAACACTCCCAATTGGTTCTCCCTTTTGGCATCATAAAAAGAAGTGCAGTAAAGCAACAAGACAAGTAAGATTGATAAGCAAGATCACAGTAAAGGACAATACCAACATAATTATTAAGACAGTAGGAAATATAAATTAATCACAACAAAAGAGGAATACATTTCATCAGCACAAAAATCAGCAGTCAATACATTCAACACGGGAGAGGACTATGAAGAGGGAGACTGATGGGAAAGAGAGTTCATAGCAAGGGTAAGCCTGGAGTTTGCTGCGTCATTATCATTAATCATTTTCTCCTAGAGAGCAACAACCTTTGTCAGGAGCTCATCATTCTGTTTCTGCAGCTCATTAACAACTTCAATACCTGGTCCCTCAGTTTATGCCTTGAGAAATTCTGCCTTTACAAGAGAAATATCAGCATCTTTGTTGCTCATACGTAACTATTTGCATGTTTTATTGCTTGTGATCAACGACACTAGCCTACAGTTTGAGTGTATATGAATTGAAGCTAGTTTAATAACCCAACCAAGGGATGGGTTCGTGTCCCAAATAGTTACTTCGATTTTTTTTTCTAAATAGTGATAGTTTAAGACATTTTTGAATATTAAAAAAAAATATTAATTTGTGACACCAGAGTGTCAAATATAGAAAAGAGGTTTTGTAACAAGTAGTAAAATAGCAAAAATTAAAGGGAAAATCAAATATGGGGGAAAGTTCTTGGGGTGTGATAGCTATATGTGAAGATAAAAGTGGTAAGTACATGCTTTCAGTAGCTAATTTCACCAAAACAGTGGTGACTAGCTAAGATTTACGTGAAAGCAAGTTCCCTCTCGGGCAACTTACTCCATATCAAATCGGTTGTTCTCGAACACCCACTCGTCTAAACTATTCAACCTACGCCTTATCCACACTCGCTCTTTAGACAGGAGTGCTTGGATATGGGACTAGGGCTCACCCTCTTTGGCTAAACCTCATGTCGACCCACTCCTTAGGAGATTAGTCTAGTGGTCTTAGTTTCACTACCTCTCTATTGAGCAAGCCGAAAACACATGGGTGGCTTTGTATTCGCAACTAAAAGTCCATCAGATTAAACCACAACCACTAGGTGAAATCACCATTAAAAGGCAATCTAAGCTACAAGCAAGAAAGACCCAACAAATTAATCAACTCATAATTTCTAAATTACACCCCAAGAATGGGGATATTTAGCCACATATCAAGTAATATTAAAGTACGCTTAAAATGATAAGGAAATCAAGTGGGTATAAGAGATTAAACCTTAAAAGTGGCAAAGGAAGGTAAATGGGAAAGACCCATTTCCAAAATTGGAAGAAGATCTTCTTTCTTCAAGCTTCCACAAAAACCCTCCCAAAACTTGAGAGAAAACTTAAGAACAAAATATAAAGTGTAATTGTTTCACTCTGTAAAATTTTTTATATGTAAAAGATAAAAGAGTTCAGTATTTATAGACTTCAGAATTGTGATGGTGAATCCTTTCGCCGCAGTTAGTCGTGATTCGGTGCATCTCCCTTCGTTCAGTTCATCGCCGCTTGGACGTTTCCTTCCTTATCTATGTATTTTGGATCGATGGGCGGAAATCATCTGCTTTGCGAAACTGATCAGTGAAGCACTAATTGCTCATTTTCATCGCCTTTTGATCCACTTCCTTTAGGCTCACTTGCTTTAACATAAGGCGGAACTTCTCTATACGGCGGATCGCCAAGTCTTCTTAGGGATGCACACCTTTGCATCTCCAACTACTTTTCTTTGTCTTGCTTCTTTTTTTTTGCCTAAGTGTCCAGGCTCATAAAAAATCCTCAAATACCTGAAATTTAGAAGTTTTTATCAGATATCGAGATAAAGTAAACAATCGATGACATGATTTGCATTAAAATAAGACCCTTGATGATTCCAATTTGAAAACTCATCAACACCCCAACTTAAACTATTGCTTGTCCTCAAGTAAAACTCAAGTTCAACTGTTCAAGTAAGATGTGTCAAATAGTGCGACACAAGAATCAATTATGAATATGCACAAGAAGACTCAAAATACTCATACATAGCTCAATTATATACTCAAAGATTCAAGTTACGACACACTATTACCAAAGATTCCCGAGCTCACAATACTCGCTATCAATGCAGGTTAAAGCTCAACAAAAGTATCTTCATTCCCTCACACAAAGACTGATTCCATTTCCACACACGTAGATTTATCAACTCAAGATCAGGAATGTAAGATTCAACGCTCACACTCACAAAGAAACACAATGCATGTTTTCATCCATAGGCATGCCCTTATTTTCGAATTGACTTTCAGTTTGGGTCACTCAAGATCAAAAAGGTCTTGCTAACGATTATAATGGGGTTTAGTTCAAAGGTATGGTAATTTAGGCTCAGTGAAATTTTTCTCAATATGTGACTTTCTCAAAACATTCCTTTTCTTCGTTCATCAATCCTTAGTCAAGTGCCTTTAAGTCATCATTTTATTCTTCTTTATGGATTTCTTAGAAATTCGATTTCTTTTGTGCTTTTATTCCGCAATCTTCTTTTTCATTCTTTTCTTTATTTTTTTTTATATTTTTAATTTTTTTTATATATGGGGGGTTTCTATTTCTCTGCAATACCATTGGTTTGCAAGACTTTTCTTGCACTTCTTGACATCTCATTTCCATTCTTACCACACCCCCAACTTAGGCTTTTGGCCTAAGTTGGCTATTTTATTGTACATATCTCAAGAGGATTATAGGTGATGGTTAACGTAGGTCTGAGTTTCATCTAATTTTTTTTCAAATAAGAGGTAAGGATCAAAGGGTGTTCAAAGTGTTTCACACGCTCACGGGTAGGCCACAAAAGAGGTATATGTCAAAATTGGCTTACAATCTTTGAATGTTGCCTAAGATCATCTCAAGAGGACACTTTTCTAAACCAATCAAAATTTAATGTAACCTCATCACACAAGGCATTGACACTTAAGTCAAGCAAGACTACACACTTTCGCTAGTGTGCAATGGTCATTGCCAAAAAATCAATTCGATAATTGGCTAATCACAATGAGATGCAAAGAGTTAAAATATTGTATATGCAACTTCATTTGTTCTTTTTGTAGTCAGACACATGTTTGTTTGATTGAGAGCACATTTCAAATCATCAGTATTGATCGAGAAGAAGACTTAAAGTTGTACAAGAACAACCACTTTCAACACAAGAGTTGACAAAATTTTAAATAGTGAATTTTTTTTGGAAATGTCAAAATTATTTTGAAATTTGGAAACCAAAAGAGAGCCATTATCTCAAACAATCCATAAAAAAATAAAATTTAAAAACACAACTTAAAACATACAACACATCTCAAAACATGTAAACATTCAACACAACAAAACAAGGTGAGCCTCACCCCACCACAAATAAAAAACATTTGTCCTCAAATGTAAATAACGACAATACCCAAAAAATTTAAGAAAGACAAACCAAAAGGGGCGAGTGAAAAATAGATCCTATTTATGCAGCTCCTTCATCCTCGGGGTATGAGCGACCAAAATGTCTTCCCCAATAAGACAACTGCTCCTGAAATGCTACTACTCTGAGTTTCACCACTGTTTTCAGCTGCCCTAGCCTCATACAGTGATATATCTTCAGTTATTTTGTCTATCTCATGACCTTCCCTGAAGGCATGTATATCATTAATGAACCCTCGAGACCATGAAGGCACATTAAGGTAGTTGGGAATTAATTTTTTGGCCTTGGCTTCCTTGGAGTAATTTTTTTGTCTACCTATTGTACTTTCTTTGAATCGTCTCTAAACTCTCTTGCTCTTATGTGTTTGGGTGGATCATTTCTCCCTGCGACTTTTGGTTTAACCATTTCTACAAAAACTTCGTTGGCACGTTTGGCAGTAATATAGATAGGGGGCAAGAGAGGTTTTAACTGTATATTCACTTTGCCAAGCTAATTTGCAACTTGTTGATTCTGTTAGGGTTGTCATTAAAAAGATGCACAAATTATCAGGGTGCAGACAAAGGGAGAACAAAGAATCTTTCGGGGAGTCGCCAAGTGCATTTTGTAACTCAAGTTGACCGTAGAAAGTTGTAAATCAACAAGTACATAAAGCATTCAGTTAAAGGCGAAGTGGTGGCGTTAAGGCGAACCGCCGAGCATTTCGGCGAGTTACACTCAGCTCGCCAAAACAGTCCAACGTGCCTATTTTCACTACATTTTTCAAATTCGACCCCTCAATACCTGATAATGAAATTTAAACCTTTACAACATCAATTTTAACAAAGACCCAAAGCATTTCCGCAATCCCAACACAAAATAATTCAGCTCAAAGCACATGCGAGAGAGATTTTACAAACTACACAGGAAATATCAAGGAATGATTGAAAAAATATGCTATCCCATCAACTCAGACACTTAGCAAAGTTTTGGTACTATCAATCAATATCTAAATGAGTAGAAATTTTGATAAAATAACTGAGGGGTTTGGTTACTAACCTTTGGTGCTTAATTAAATTGTAATGACATGCTGGGCAACTATCCTATCAATATCCGAGCACAATCTGACACTTAAAATATTTTAAAAAATACAAGAATTATAACAACTAAAGTGCGAGTGTGAGTTTGTAAAATAAATGAAACGAAGGGAAAGTTTTGAAATAGAACTTTTAAGCTAGGTGCCTGTGACCGTGCAACTCCCTTTAATCTCCGAGTGTCTACATTATTTGCCAAACACAACATAAGTTCTATATATTTCCCATGTCATGTCGGCGGTCTATATTTAGTTTGCTCAATTAAATAGTGAGACACTAATAATCTCTCCGCTGCGCCGAATCTTAAAGGCTCTATCTTTGAGGGGTATCAAATCAAATAACTGGAGTAATTGACAATGCCAAACTTGTCGGCATTCCGCCAAAATGACCTGTTCTTGTCACCTTGCAACTTTATGCTTACTTTTTTTCCTTCGCCTGCACAGTCAACACACTATTAATTTCATCAATAAAATAAAAAGTAATTAAAGGGTCTTTGATTGCCTCTCAAATGGTGCCTTAGTTAATGTCGTGGCACGACACAAGTCAGTCTTCAGGTTTCACTCTTTTGGTTAGCCATACTATCACTAGGCATACCCCCTTGTTGTCTTGGGTTGAGATGAGATGTGGCCTATTTGGGTCTCTAACTGCTTGATTAAGATCGAATGAAAGGTGACGATCTGACTAAGGGTGGACACATCTTCTTTCATGCCTTTTAACATTTTGTCTAACCCTTTAACTTTGTTAAGGATATGTGAGAGAATATTCTCAGACCTACCGCCTTCTGGTTCCTTGGGCTTTTCTCGTTTATGGGAGACACATATCTATCCTTCTCCATATCTTTCCAAGTTAGATTATGATCTCTACATTCACAGTCTCTATCCTTCTTCTCTAGACCAACCTTGTTTACCACTCTACCATGGGTAGTTTGACCGGTAACCACCACCTTGGTTTGCTAAGAAATTCACCTCCTCACTGTATAAAGCTTCAAATTTCATGTCATCAGGATTTGTACTCCCAACTCCCACAACATTGATGTTATGGATGCCTACTCCCATGACATTCTTTGGCGGAATGTCAAGATGCGTCATGATCTTGGTCGTATTTAGGTCCCTTTCATTGTCTTTTTTGATCTGCTTTAGATGACTGAAGGGTGACCACATAAACTTGGCCTTCGCGAGTGTACCATGCCCTGTTTATGGTTGTCATGCCATCCATAATTTGTACATCCACCGCGTATGGCTACTGCATTAATCCTCCTGGTGAGAGTTGGTCAGCCACCCCCTTTTTTTCCAAGTCTAAGCTCCGATAAAAGTATTTGAGGAGGAACTTATCGGGAAGACCATGTGTTGGGAATTTAAGCACCATTTTTAAAAATCGGGGCCAAGTTTCATGCAAGGGTTCTCCATTCAAATGCTTGAATTCTTGGATGCTATCCCGAATGATCATCATCTTCTAACGGGGAAAGAAATGTATGTTGAAATATGTAACCAGTTCCTCCCATAAAGTAATTGAGTTGTCTAGCAACTCATCTAACCACTTGCAAGCTTCGCCTATTAACAAGAAAGGAATAGTATCAGTCAAACTTAATCCTGAGAGATGGTTGTAAATGGAATGGTCCACACACATCTACAAAATTTCGTAGGTGCTAATGTGGGTCCTCGTGAGCTAATTCACATACAAGTCCCTTTAGCTGCAAAAGTTGCAACATGATACTATTTTGTGGAATATTGTGTTTCCTTCTGCTAGGGATAATTGGATGGACTCAACACCTCCCATGAGTTGTGGGTCATTGACGTTGGGCTCCTAAACATCGTTTAGATTTCCAATGTCGTCCTTATGGCCTACCTTATTTCCATTGATACTGTATATATTCATGCTTTCTACGGATCTTCAACAACAAATAAAACAACAGTAAATGTTAAATTAGTTAAAACTATACTACAAAGAACTAACCTATAAGTAACTACATTTTCATCAGACACCACTCCTCGGCAGCGGCACCATTTTGATTCTTTGCATCTTTTATAGCTCGTAGTCAACGACAGTAGCCTGCAATTATAGTATTTACGAATCGAAGCTAGTTTAGTAACCCAACCAAGGGTTTGGTCGTGTCCTAAGGGAATGGTAGTGAAAGTAGTAGCTACTAAGAACTCTATTCTAAATAGTGATCGTTTAAGAAATTTTTGAATATTAAAGCAAAACAAATTTAATTTGTGACACCAGAGTGTTAAATATCAAAAAGAGGTTTTGTCACAAGTAGTAAAATAGCAAAAATTAAAGGGAAAATCAAATATGGGATAAATTGCTTGGAGTGTGATAACTATATCTGAAGATAAATGTTGTAGGTACATGTTTTCGGTAACTAATTTCACAAAACAATAGTGACTAGGCTAAGCTTTAGGTGAAAGCAAGTTCCCTCGGGCAACTTACCCAATATCAAATGGGTTCTTCTTAGAAACCCACTCGTCTAAACTATTCAGCCTACACCTTATGGCCACTCGCTCTCTGGACGTGCTTGGATATGGGACTAGGGCTCACCCTCTTAGGCTGAACCTCATGTTGACCCACTTCTTAGGAAATCAGTTTAGTAGTCTTAGTTTCACAACTCCTCTCTCTCGAGAAGTGGAAAACACATGGGTGACTTTGTATTTGCAACTATAAATCCATTATATTAAACCACAACCACTAGGTTAAATCACCATTAAAATGCGATCTAAGCTACAAGCAAGCAAGATCCAACAAATTAATCAACTCATGGTTTCTAATCACAACCCAAGAATGGGTTTTCTTTTTTAAACCATAAATTAATAATCAAATATGCTTAAAATTATAAGTAAATCAAGTGGGTATAATAGATTAAAGCTTAAAAGTGGCAAAGGAAGGTAAATAAAGAAGACGCACTTCCAAAATTGTAGAAGAGCTTCTTTCTTTAAGCTTCCACAAAAACCCTCTAAAACTTGAGAGAAAACTTAAGAACTAAGTATCAAGTGTAATTGTTTCACTCTATAAAATTTTCTATATGTGAATTGTAAAAGAGTTCAGTATTTTAGACTTCAAAATTGTGCTGGCGAATCCTTTAGACGCAGTTAGTCGTCATTCGCCGAGTGATTCAGCTCATCGCCCTTTGTTCAGTTTATCGCTGCTTACACGTTGCCTTCCTTGTCTATGGGTTGTAGATTGATGGGCGAAAATGTTATGCTTTGCGGAACTGAGCGGTGAAGCGCCGACTGCTACTTTTCATAGACTTTTGATTCACTTCCTTCAGGGCTCATTTGTTGTAACAGAAGGTGGAACTTCTCTATATGGTGAATCGCCAAGTGTTCTTGGCGATGTGCACCTTTGCATCTTCAGCTCTTTTGTTTCCGTTTTGTGCCTAAGTGTCCATGCTCTTACCAAATCCTCAAATACTTAAAATTTAGGAGCTTTTATTACATATGGTGATAAAATAAACAATCGAGGACACTATTTGCATTAAAATAAGACCCTACATGAGTCCTATTTTAGAACTCATCAACACGCACATTCATCTGTTCCAATTCATACTTCAACTAGTCGTGCTCCTTGATCAACTAAGATACTTTACTCAATGGATTTCCCTTTCCTTCAACACAATCACATTCTACTAGAGTGCTTAGGGTAAACGATTGCTTGGCAATACCAATTTTACCTGCTCCCACACGGATATTGAAATGGTGAAACAACTTCATCAGAAAGTAGCCATACCCCATGCCATGCTTGACCTTGTGTTCTATTATTGTTTTGTATAGGTGCTTCATTATTAGGGATGGAATATGTACAATTTCAAAATGCACAATGACTCCATGATGAATAAATCAGTTGCAGACGCTACAATCTTTTTCTCAGAGCGAGGAAGAACAACTTTGTTAACAAATTTGAAAACCAACTGATATTCACCTTTCATTCTTCAAGACCCTAGCACGAAGAGTCTTAGGAATTTTTGAACATTCGTTCACAAATTCCACACTGCATCTTTTTCCAACAACGAACCTAATCACACCCATGGGTACTCCTAATATTTCTCCAAGCAAGTCCTCGTTCAACTGCAGACTTTTGTTTCCCACCCTGGTGTTTATGTTTTGATCTTCAACAACGTCAATGTTAAAATAGAACTCATTACTTCTTCCTCATGAAGAATAAAAGATTCGATCTCAAACTGATGTCTCCAACGTTGAATCTCCACAAGATCATGCAATGTGTCCATCCCTGGCTTGTGAATGATATCCATGTCAAACACCCTTCAACCCAGAACCTTCCGCAGATGCAGATTGTCAAAATAGTCTGCTTATCCACCTATTTTTAATCTTGGTTACTAGTAGGTACTAGTTCATTAGAAGAGATTTCTCTCTGCTGCCTTTTGGACGACTCCCTTTTTCTTTTTGATCCTTTGCCTTTCTTCCTTTCCCCATCTTCCTTATTTGCCAAAGATTTCTGTGATTTGTTTTCATTCTTTTCCTTACTACCCCATTTCAGTTATTTCCCTCTTTCTAGTAGTAATTTATCTCACACCTTCATGTTTGGACTCTTCAATGGATATGTCTAGCACGACAGTAGTAGGTATTTCAAAACATGCATCCCAAGACGCCCTTTTCTTCCTGTTGTCAGAGGAAACTGTTGCATCAGATTTCATAGTATCTCCCATGAGTTTCTTTGAGTTAGATCTAGTGATAGGCCTTCTACAAAGTGTTTCTTTGTTCACTTTTCGTTTTCTTTTGTGGATATTTATATGCTCAAATTTGCTTCTCGATAAGAAGTATAAGCGCTCGTATCAAGTAAAGAACCCAACTATGATGTTGGGGTCGATCCCACAAGAAAAATCATTTAGACTTAACTGTAACCTATTATTACTTCTATTTAGTCATGTCCTTTCAGAAAATAAGTAACAAACATGAGGTTTTTAAGCATAAAATGTAATTAGCTATTTCTAAATAAACAAGTGACAGGTTGAGAGATTTGACTTTTATCAAGGAATGAGAGTAACTAGGGCATAAGTGATCCCCACAGGTTCATAACGCGTTAATTCGAGCTATAACAATCCTTTCCTAGTATCTTGCATGCAAAGTGGTAAGTTATGTATCCTTACTTCCTTGGTCCGGCAACTAGGAAATTTCACTCCGCACCTTGGTCCAGCTACGTGTGTATGCTTTGCTAAATCTTACCTTTACCTCATATAAAGCATCATAATCGACGTATGACTTAGTTCTTACTTTGCACCAATCGACTGTAGTAAATTATATGGTGCATACTAAATCTACGTTGATAATTCTTTTCTTATTATCTATCTCCTCGGTCCGGTAAGTAGCAACAAGGCGAGTTTAACGCGTGTACTCGTTAAAAAGACTTCTAAACAAAAGAATTATAAATACATGCAAGAAACTATTCTAGAATTGTTATTTTAGCTAGTTTTTACCTTGTTAATTAACCATGGTTCCCACAAATCTAGCTATGGATTTAGTTACCCATGTTAATAATCACACATTTCATATTAGTTTGATAAGAATTCATGTACTTACTTTGGTGAGATTCAAGAAAACCCATAAAATTGCTTGAATTAATCAACAAGCTTGCAATAAATGATTTCCGCAAAATAGAATAATTTCCAAAAATCACAAGTTCACAATTAGAACAATAAAATCTGAAAAAAATACCCAAGAGTCTAACCCTAAAAATGAGGTTTTTACAAGTATTTATAATAATAGAGTCCTAACAAATGAGGGAAATCTATTTGAGGAAAATCTGCTAAAAAACCGCGTCTGAGTTGACGACCTAGATGACGGAATGTCGAGGCCATGACGGACCGTCGTGGTCCTCCGTCATTCCACACTTAGCTTCTTTTAAAGATGGGTACTTGGTCTACTTTCTGTTGATGATGACAGATGTGTAGGACGGTCCATCTTGACCGTCGAGAGCCTCCGTACCCCCACACGTAGTAAGAATTTCCAATCTTCATTCAGCATCATTTCCTTCATACGATGGTAGCCACCTACGGACCGTCAAGGGGTCGACGGACTATCGATGGCTCCGTAGGTATTCACATTTGCAGTTTCAGCACAATTCTTCAGCGTTTTTATTCTGGATAGATTTCCTGCAAACAAATAGAAAAATACATTAAAACTAATACAAAAAGGCCTTAGACAAACACTAAACCTAAGGAGAAAGCATTAAAAAATACCGTGAAACCACAGTATATCAACACCCTCAACTTAAATTTGATTTTTGTCCTCAAGAGACACACTATGACTCACCACAAAATATTTGTACTCGAGTATCCTTATTTTATCTTTCGCAATCATCTGGCTATCAATCCCAATAATTTTTATTATGTTTATGCATGCTATCCACTATTAGGCTCGCTCATGCGGATCAGACCATGACATAGACTCACCTTACATCGAAACCTATCTCTTTTGATCTCTCACTAAGGAACCAATTTTATGATACTGCAACTAATGTCCTCACTTCAAAACAACATCCTCCTTTTTCACACAATGATTTTAGTTTGAGTATAAGGATTATTTTTCAACACTCGCTCTCAGAACAACTTCACACCTTATTTATACTTATTGCCATAGGCTTGCCCTTATTTTCACTACTTCAAGTTCACCATAATAGACTCTTAGGATCACGATAGGACTTTCTTAACTTGTAACTTAGGCTCAGGGTCAGGTAGGGTCCATTTAGATGTATTTTACTGACTTATTGCCCTCCTTGAAATAATGGATAAGTGTCCTACGTTTTTATCGCTTTATTCCTCCCTATTTCTTAACTTTCTTGTATTTTTTCACCTTGTTATTCTCCCTTCTTTCTTCTTTTGTGTTAGTGACTCTTTTCTTTTCTTGCTTGTATTTTCACATTTTCAAAAAAAATTTAATTTTTTTTATAACTTTTCTTGAGTCACTTTTCTTTTGTTCTTTCTCTCTCTTTGTTCTTTCAACCCTACATTCCGGAGCATTCCTCATAATAGCCATCATCAACTCATGGCTTTTCCATGATTCAAGGTACACAATACCCAAAGTTGGGTCAGGCCCATGACAAGGTTGTTTTCTACATTAGCCACACTTAACTTATGCTTTTGACATAAGCTGAGGTGCACATGTCCAAGGAGGGACAAGGCCAACACATTGTTGCCAGAAAAGATCAGTTGGAGTGAAAAAAGAAAGGTCTATTTTAAGCTCAACTCATTTTGATCAAGAAGGATTAATTTCATTCAATTTTTAGGTATTTTAGGCTAAATATTGGCTTCATTATTTTAGCTAGTCTTTACCTTGTTAATTACTCATGGTTCCCACAATCCTAGCTATGGATTTAGTTACCCAAGTTAATAATCACACAATTCATATTAGTTTGATAAGAATTCATGTACTTACTTTGATGAGTTTAAAAAATAACCTAGAAAATTACTTGAATTAATCAAAAAGCTTGCAATAAACGATTTCCGAAAAATAGAATAATTTCCTAAAATCAAAAGTTCACAACTAGAACAATAAAATCTAGAAAAATACAAAAGAGTCTAACCCCAGAAACAAGTTTTTTACAAGTATTTGTAATAATAGAGTCCTAACAAAAGAGGGAAATCTATTTAAGGAAAATATGCCCAAAAATCACGTCTGAGTCGATGACCTAGATGACGGACCATCACGGCCACGATGGACCGTCGTGGTCCTCCGTCGTTCCACACTTAGCTTGTTTTAAAGATTGGTAGTGGGTCTACTTTCTTTTGACGATGACGGATGTGCAGGATGGTCCATCTTGACCGTCGAGAGCCTCCATAGCCCGATACTTAGTCATAATTCCCCAATATTCATTCAACATCTTTTCCTTCATACTACGGTGGACACCTACGGAACGTCGAGGGGTCGACTGACCGTCGATGGCTCCGTAGGTAGTCACTTCTGCAGTTTCAACACAATTCTTCCGTGTTTTCATTCTTGACAGATTTCGTGCAAACAAATAGAAAAATACATCAAAACTAATACTCACTAAACTTAAGGAAAAAGCATTGAAAGTACCATGAAACCACGGTACATCAAATATGGGAACCATCCTCTTCTGAGTCAACAATTTGAGAGGGAGATTGTCCTCATCTGTGTCACTAGAGTCAGATGATGGGTATCGACCAACATTAGGGGCTTGGTCGAACACAGATATGAGAACCACCAATCATCCCTTCCAAGCATTGTTCATCTTGTTTGTGCAACACATTTTCCCTCATTTGTGTTAGACTCCCAACAACTACTTTTTCATTGGCAGCAATAAGGTTGGATTAGATGACTTATTTTCGAGAAGGTATCCCTCAAATAAATGGTCAGAGAGCATTTCAGAATAGGGACTAGGTTTATTTGAGGGGGCAGGGTTGTTTAGGTCAAAGAGTGAGTGGGGTTAGGAGGACTGGTTTTTATCAATGTTGATAGGAGATATGGCCAAAATTTTGGATGGAGACAAGGGATCAAAATATGTGTGGAATCTTAATGGGTATATTTTACATAGAGAATCTAGCACTTTGTTTGAGAAAGATGGAGATTGAGACATATTGTTTAAGATGAGGAGATGAGAAAAGTCATAGAGAAGATGAGATAGATAGATAGAGAGATATATGGTTTTTGTGAAAGACTTACAGAAATGGTATTTGAAATGTGAGGAGATGGTGTGAAGAAAAGTCTATAAAAAGAACTTTAAATGATGTGTCAGGTCCCTAAGTAGACGCATCTCTTGGATTTAAAGCCATCAGACAACGTTCAAAAGGGCCGATGACTTGACACGTGGAGATCTCGAAGGTTCTCATTAGATAGTTTAAAACAAGTGTAAAAAGTGCTAACATTGAGAGGGACCAGGTCCTGAACTGCATGTGAAATACGATTTCTGAATGGTTCTGGCCATTCTTTGCTCTTGTGCTATCCATAGGTGTATTCATGTAGCAGGTACATAAATGATCTCACTTAAGAAATGTATTACAAGTAACGAGGATACCTTCCCTCCATATTATAACCAAAATAAGGATTAGAGTTTTTTTGGTCGTTGCAGGTTCATCATTCCTAGCTTCAGACAGTTGTTTTCAAATTGATCCTTGCTAAGAGCTTTGGTGAAAATATTCGCAATCTGATATACCGTCAAGCAATATTTCATGATGATGTTCCCCTTTTCAACATCATCTCGTAAGTAGTGATGCCTGAAATCTATGTGCTTTGTTCTTTTGTGCTGAACTGGATTCTTTCCCATGTTTACTTTACTGATGTTGTCACACATGAAGGGAATAATGTTGATAAGGATTCTAAAGTCCTCCAGTTGTTTCTTGATCCAAAGGAGTTGGGCACAATAGGAAGCAAAAATTACATATTCAGTATTTGTTGTTGAGAGGGCTACTGAGTTTTCCTTCTTGGTTTCCAACAAGATGAGTGAATATCCAAGAAATATGTCATTCCAGAAGTTCTCTTTCTGTCTACCTAATGCCCTGCAAAGTCAGCATCTTCATATCCTACTAGTCCAAAAGATTCACTTGCAGGATAAAATAGGACCAGATAAAATAGGACCATGTCCTCTGTTTTCTTTAGATACCTAAGGATTCGCTTAGCTGCCCTTAGATGAGATTCCCAGGGACATGCTTGGAATCGTGCATATATTCCTACACTGAAGACAATATTCAACCTGCTTGCTGTCAAATATAAGGGTTCAATAATACCTATGTACATGGTTTGATTCACCAATGGATCAACCTCATCTGCTCCCATTTTTGAGTTTATACCCATTGGGGAATCAATAGGTTTGGAATCCACCATATGAAACTTCTTTAGCAATTCTCTTACGTACTTATCCTGACAAATTAAGGTGCTACTTGAGTTTAACTTGATTTGCATACCTAAGAAGAAGTTCAACTCTCCCGTCATGCTCATCTCGAATTTATTTCACATGAGATTGGAAAATTCTTCACAAAGATATTAAGAGGTAGCTCCGAAGATGATATCATCCACATAGACTTGGATGATGAGCAGTTCTTGTTCTCTTTTCATCAAAAACAAGGTGTTGTCAATTTTCCCCCTCTTGAGCCCATTCTTTATCACGATTTTTGACAACCTTTCATACAAGGCTCTAGGTGCCTGCTACAGTGCATACAAGGACTTGTTGAGTTTTAACACATGATTTGGAAGGTTGGCATCCTCAAATTCCAGTTGGTTGTTTAACGTACATTTTTTCCTTCAGATCACCATTCAAAAAGGCAATTTGACATCCATTTGTAAGAGCTTGAAACCCATGAATGCTTCAAAGGCTATAAGGATTATGAAAGCCTCCATTCAAGCAACAGGGGTAAACATCTCGTCACAGTAGATGCCTTCCTCCTAATTATAACCTTGAACCACTAGTCTGGACTTGTTTCTAATAATAAATCCACTTTCATCAAGATTATTTTTTAACACCCACCTGGTCCCTATGATGGTGCGTCTAGGTCTTGGGATCAGGTACCACACGTTGCTCTGCTCGAACTGATGTAGTTCATCTTACATAGGGTTTACACAATCAGCCTTTTTTTTACGCTTTTAGGCTCAAGGGGATGAGAAAAATTGTGCTTCCATCCTGAATTGGGGTTGATCCGTCTGTTCATCTTAACCTTTAGAATCATTATTCTAAGGAGGATGAGTTTCCTCTTTATTTTCTATGGGAAGGACTAGGTCTTATAGTAGGATAGTTGTCTTCTTTCACCTTCTCAGATGGACTAGGATCAACAACATGGGATTCCAAATTCACTTCAGCTTCAATCCTATTAACTTCATTATTCTGTGCCTTGAAAAACTCAAATAGATCATCATCGTTCTTTATCTCCGTGCTCTTTAGATTACCACTTTCATCAAAGACAACATAACCACTTTTCTCAATACATAGTATTCTTTTGTTGAAAATTCTATAAGCTTTGCTTGATGATAGTACCCTACAGAGAATCTTTCACGCTTCTGGGATCAAACATTCGTAGATCATCTTTGCCATTTTTTTGCACAAAGAACCTGCACCCTAAAGGCCTTAGATAGCTTAGCTTTGGTTTCTTACTATTGAGTAGCTGATAGGGTGTTTTTTTTAGAAGATACCTAATCAAACATCTTTTTATCACATAACAAGCAGTATCGATTGCCTCAAGCCAGAAGTTTTGAGGAAGATCTAACTCAATGAGCATGATTTTGGCAATTTCTACCAGATTTCATTTCTTTCTTTCCACCACTCCATTTTGTTAAGGTGTTCTGGGCGCTGAGAAGTTATGATTGATACCATTTTCTACACAGAAGACAGCAAGCTTCGCTTTTTCAAAATCAATTCCATGGTCGGACCTGATCCCAACAATCAAGCAATTTAGCTTGGTTTGAATCATTTTGAAAATATTATCAGCACATCAACAATATCGACATTGACTTGAGAAACATAGTCCACGTGAATCTTGTGTAGTCATCCACGACCACCAGGATGTACATCTTTCTGTTGCGACTCTGGATTTTCACAGATCCACACAAATCCATATGTATTAACTCAAGGACCCTTGAATAACTGACCCGCTTCTTTAGTTTGAATGAGGATGTTGTCTGTTTCCCTTTGACACATATATCACACTCTTTGCTGTCACTTAACTTAAACTTTGGCAGCCACCGACCAGGTCCCTAGAGACAAGCTTGTTTAGTAGAGAAGAGCTCACATGACTTAGCCTCATATGCCACAAGTCAGCATTTTCACTTTGAGCACTTAAGCATGTCAGATTAGCTCCATGAGTTGTTTATAGTTCTCCCACATACAGTTTTTTCCTCCTTCTAGCCATCGGGATCACCTTTTTTTGTAGACAAACAGGTGACAATGCATTTGTCTGACAAAAACTTGATTTCATTCCCTTATCACATATATGGGAAACACCGAGGAAACTGTATTTTAACCCACTCACATAGTACATATTTTCAATGGAATCTTCAAGAGATTTTCCAACTCTCCCAACTCTAAGAATATACCCCTTCTTTCCATCGCTAAAAGAGACCTCCACCTTGAAGTGCCTTGAGTGAAAGAAAGTTTTTGGTGTTTACAATCATTTTATTTGAGCAACCACTGTCCGTAAACCAGCACTTGTTGCTACTTCCTTCACTCATCTGCAACAAGCATTACTTATTAGACTTGGGAACCCACTTCAATCTGAGTTCCTAGTAGACTGATAAGGCTGTAATGAGATTTTTTTTGCCCAATGAGGCATATTAGTTCTTTTCATGTTCAAGGCCTTACGAACAAGAGCATGTACCTCCTTTTAGTAGTTTTTTGTCTACAAGATTTAACAGTGGGATTAGGTCCCCCTTGCTGAGCCTTTTTATGTCTAGAATAGATAGAGAATTTCTCTTGTGAGGTCTTCCAGGAAGGAAAGTCCCCCTTTAGATGGACATTACGACCACATTGAAGACACAGTAAATTTTCTGAAACAGATACATATTTGTTGTAGGGGTTGTAGGGAGGAGTAAGGTTCACACTTCCCAACCCCTTTCTGTGATAGTTGCTTTGACTGGTGATGTTTAAGAGCAGTTTGGTGGAGCTGGTCAATTTTAGAGAAGTTTGAAGTTCTTTCTTATGACGGACCATGTCCCTCTCTATATAATCAATTCTTTTCTAGGCTAAGGCAAGTCTAGTCTCGATATCATTCACATTGCTTTCTAACTCTGGTTGCAGGTTAGTGGCTTCCGCTTTCTTTATCATGATTTCTCAATTAATTATATCCAATTTCTCCCTAAGTTCTAAAATTTTTGGATTCTAGAACCATCACTTGTTCCTCAAGAACTGATATTTGAACCACCATCACCCTCTTATATTTATGTAGACTATCGAGACTGATGTTCATAGAGTCTTTTTCAGTGCTTAACTCTATAATAGAGTAACCAAGGCATTTGTTAGTTTCCTTAGCCTTAGAACAGAGTAAGTATTTTAGTTTTTCTTAAGGTCAAAGAGGATTACCTGTTGTTCACCATCTTCATCATCTGATTTCGCCATGAAGGAAAACAACCCGTCAAACACATTTGCATCATCTTAAATAACCAACATGGATGCATCATCAGGGCATTCTGATTCTCCTGATTCACTTGAATATTCTCCCAATGCAACAAGAGCTTTCTTCACTATGTGGTTAGCTACAACTTCCCTTGCAACTTTATCAAGGACCAGGTCCCTTCTTTTGTCTTTTTTGCCTCTAGGATTATGAGACTCTTTGTTTTTAGCTTTAGCCATCGAATAGTCTCTCATAAAGTGCCTAACCTCTCCGCACTTGTGATAGATGTCACTACCAGTTATAGTTCGAGGAATATTCCCCCCTTTCATGTACCTCCCATGTTTTCTCACAATTTTCTAATATCTCTTGGCGAGATAGACATTGTTATCTTCTTCACTATATTTTTCACCTGATGAAATTTTGAGGACTAGTGACTTGTCCTATTTAGCATCCTTCTTTGCGATGTCCTGCTTTCTTTTCATCTCATGGGTTTTATGATTCCCAATTAGAGCGTCAATTGTCAAAACTTTCAGATCCTTAGCCTCAGTAATAGTAATCAATTTAACTTGCCCAAGACTTAGGAATGATTTGAAGCACTTTCCTAACTTGCTTACTTGTGATGGTAGGTTCACCTAGACTTCGTAGCTCATTGGTTATGGAGGAGAGTTTTGTATGCATATCATGAATAGTTTTGCCTTCTTTCATTGTGAAATTCTCATATTGGTGTTCAATATGTCAACCTTTGATTCCTTCACCTACTTTATTCCCTCATGTGTAATCCTGAAGCAATCCCAAATTTCTTCCTTTAATTCACATGCAGAAATCTGATTGTATTCTTCAGCGCCAATGCCACACACCAACAACTTCTTTGCTTTGTAGCTTTTCTCAGTCTTCTTTTTGCCTGCTTCGTTGTACTGTTGCGAGTCTTTGGAACAACTTTTGTAATTTCACCATCCTTCACTTCAGTAGTAGGAATAAATGGTCCATCCAACACTATGACGTATAACTTGATGTCTTAAGCTATCAGATAGTCGTGTATCCTTGTTTTCCACCAGTAATAGAACTGACCATTAAAACATGGTAGTCGTGTTGATGATTGTCCCTTTTCTAGGCTCAACGGAGCAACCATTCTTTGGCATGAGTATGTCTCTTGGTGTTAACCTACTCTGATACCAATTGATAGAATATGTGCGTCCACTACCAGTCAACGGACCAGATCCCTTGACTGAACCAGTTAGATAACGCAGAGTAAATAACAACAATAATACAACACAAGCCTTTTACGTGGAAATCTCCTTGCTCAAGGGAGTAAAACTACAACCTGTTGTACAAGATTTTCAAATGCTTCACTAATATTCCTTAATCAAAAGTGAATCCAGTTACAACCAATGTGAGAAAAAGTTATTAATCTCATGACCAAGTAATCACCTTTTTACTTGAAGAGTCTAAGTAGATACAACACTTCCCACTAAGCTATCACCCTTAGACAACCTAGGTTTTTCTAAGCAGATACAACACCGCCCACTAAACTACCTAAACCTAGATGATTTAGAATTTTACTAAGCAAATACAACACTGCCCACTAAATCAGTTATCTCTAAATAATTTTGACTTTTGCACTAAAGGATTATCTGAATCCTTTATAGATGTAGGATCAAATTTACAATATATGTTCAAAAGAATTAATCCTAAGACCACTAAGAGTGTAGCTCTATCTAATTCTAGTTTGATCTTGAGGATGAATCGTCACTTCAATATTAGCCTTTGAAAGAGTTCTTGAGAGTTTTTTCACTTAAGTATTAGCCGTTGAGATTCTTAAACTCATGTGAAAGTTTAGCTAGATAGTTGTTGGAAACCAACTTCAGGGATTCAAGGTGACTTAGAAACTCTAATCTGGGAAAGTGAACACACCTTCCCTTCACTTACTCTGAGTATCTAAATCTACCGGAAAACATACAACTCAATTTTCTCAAATTCGGCATTTTTGTCAAAATCATTTGTGCATTTTGACCATGAGAGAGACGTGGAGCGGAAAAGGTTTCCAAATAACCTAATTGAGAGTTAGAAACTGATTCACCCAAGATCTCTTGCAAACTAAATGAAGCACGATTGTTTAAAAATAAATGCCTCAGTTTGATCATCTTCAGAATAGAAGAAGGTATTATCACTTCTCCTCATAATCCTCTTACCACAGAATTTTCAAGATTCCAAAGCTTAGCTATAAATGATGGAATAGAATTTGCATTAGTTTGAACAACAAAGTACCTCAAATGAATTAGAGACTGTACTTCACCAAGAAAAGTGCCCACACTGCTGAAAGACTCCAAATCCAACACTTGAACATGTTTGAAGCTGTCAAAGATGAAGGAAAAATCACGAGGCCATAACAAGTTATCTGGGTCTATAACTTTGAACGGTAATGAATGAACATTTGAGATACATGGCCACCAAAGATCCATCTCATCTTGGTAAGAATGGATGAACAACCAGCAGTCTTGAGGATTTTCAGGAAGCAAATCATCTCCCCTAAATCAGATAAAAAGGAAAAGAAACAGCAAATACATGACAATTAGAGTTGATATTGTTTGGTTAAGGAAGTTTTATCGCTTAAGTAATTCTCAGTACCTGCTCATTTGGTTAAGGAAGTTTTCTTGCTTTGACTTTTCTTAGCGGAAATTGTGCAAGAGATCATGAATGCGACATCTTTTCACATTATAATTGGGTATCTCCTCCATGACCATTACTAGATTTTTACTAATAAGATGTTCCAATAAATCTTGTGCGGTTTCTGTTCGTTTTTCCTTATTTGCTGGTATAAACCCTTCAGCCTACCATAACCTAGTCAATTTTGAGACATGAATATCCTTTCCCTTTAAGAATCCTCCAAATAGAGAAAGCAAGGCTTCAGATGATGTGGTAAATTGTTATAACTGAATCCAATTAAAGACATACTCTCTTCCAAGATACCAATATTTTTGGAACGTAGACTTTCTTCTACTTGTTCCCACAGCTTTTATTCTCTTTCTCTTTCAGAAAACCAGCAACTAACACAATGAAAAGTGGCAATTTGCCACAACTTTTTGCTATTTGATATCCCACATCTACAAGTTCAGTGGACAACTCTCACCTTGAAACAAATCTTCTTGTAATAATATGCCACTTTCATCATCTTTGAATAAACGGAGATGATGGGGATTACTTTCACGTTTAACATAATTGGCAGTGTCACTCAGCCAGGTTGTTATAATAATTCTACTCCTACTCTGAGCATGCTTGAAGAACATATATAAAGTGTCCCATGTTGTTTAATCTCACACATCATCTAAAAGAATTAAGAATTCTTGGTTAACAAAACTTGATGCAGCTTATAAGCTAATTCACAATCTTTTGTTTCAATACGATCAATAGGCTCAAGAACATCATTTAATATGGTAAGAAGCAACTCTTTACATGAATATACTTGAGTTGCACAACACTTGGCGTGAACATCAAAGTGAGGGATAAGTATGAGATCAATGTATATCTTCTTGTCAAGAGTGTTTTTCCAATTCCAGGCATACCAACTATGGAGTTAATACCTAGCTGAGACGATCCTCTGTGAAGGTGCTGCTTTATTTTGCCCATTCATGTGCTTCATGGAAACCCTGTATTTCTTCATTATCTCTTGGAGTACAAGCTGATAATGATGGATATATATTAATGGGAGGGGCTTTGAAACTTCATGCATTGTCACACCTATCTTCTTTCTGTTGCAAGCCTCACTAACAACTTCATTTAAAAGCTTAATCATCATACCATATCATATATTACTATAAGTGGGAAGTTCCAAAGTGAAAAGATGAATTACCATTTTGATCCTCTACTAAAATAAAACTTTTATAACTTTCATATATATATATATATATATATATATATATATATATATATATATATATATATATATTGACCTTTCATATATTCTTATTCTCATTTTATTGACCTTTCAAATTTCTCACACAAATTAAAAAAATACAAATGAATAATTATTCCTTAAAGACAAGAAATTATAAATTCATGTATCTTTTGAAGTTAGATTTCTCTTTCTTGATTTCCAAATATACTATGAATATATTTATCCACGAATACTTTCATTTGATATTTTCATGGTCATAAAATAATTATGCTGTAGAATTCTATTTGTAAAGGTTGTATATTTATATCTTAGACCAGCATATACAACTACAATATTAAGTTCAATTCTACCAGCGAGGTTTGGAGAGAATAGAGTGCATGCAAATGTTATCTTTATCTGAATAGGTAGAGGTGTTTTTGATAGACCATTGACTTATAATAATAAGGAGGAGGAGGAGGAGGAGGAGAGACAACCTCTACTATCTACTCGTCTTCCACCCTAATATGTGTTGGTGTGTCCTCCACGGCATCCTATCTAATGTCATGTCCTCGGTAAGGTGAAATTGTGTCATGTTTTGTCTAATCATGTCTCCACATACCCAAACCACATGTCTTGTTCCTCCACCGACACCACTCTCATATTGTCCTAGATATTTTCATTTTAATACTATCATTCCTAGTATTGTTACACATTCAAAGGGACATCCTCATCTTCACCTTCTGGACATGAGATAATTCATTGACTGACCAACATTCTGTCTCATACATCATAGTAGTTCTAACCACCACTTTGTAGAACTTGTCTTTAAGTTAATGTAATTGCACCATCGTATCAACTCTATATGCAATCTTCAATCTTATCCAACTAGCACCAATATAATGTGTAACATCGCTATCAATCTCCCCATCTTCTTGAATAATAGATATATACTTGAAAATTTCCCTCTTTGTGTCTGCTTGTGTATTAGGTCCACACTATTCTCATGTGCTATGTTATTGAACTTGTGATTGATTCTGTTCAACCTGAAGCCTTTAGATTCTAAGGTGTGTCTCCACATCTCTCTTGCTTAGAATTAACTTTTGCTCTAGTCATGTCAATTAGAACTATATCATCCACAAATAATATATTCCTTGCCACCTTATCATGAACTCCTATATAGATACCTTTAAATACATACTAGATTGTACTCGTAGCAAGGGGTTATGGATTTAGAAATTATGGTTGATTATTTATTTAATCATGAAAAGTTTTATGGATACCAAGTGCTTCGAAATTATGGGTGCTTAATTATTTTTTATCATGAAAAATTTTATGGATAACAAGTGCTTAGTTAATATATTTTTATGAATTACTAGTTTTTCTATATAAGTAAAATACTGTCTAAATTCAAAATTAATGTGCGATTGACTTCTAAAAAGCACATGTGCCATTTCTTGTTCTTAGCCTAAAACCCCATGAGATTCTGTTAATGAAGGCACACCTTATATATTCTTGAGTTAGGCTCAAATATCATATCTTCATAATTATAATTGTGTGTTTAACTTCGGAAAATCACATGTATCCTTTTTCATCTTAAGAAAAATTGGCTTACAATGATCAACAAACATGAACATATATGATTACTTGATTACTATTTCTTAGAGACGACTGTTTAACGTACCTTGGCAAGATTTGAATAGATAGAATATTAGTGGAAAAATTATAGCATCAAATATGCTCTTTTCGACTAGATTGTTCAATCTTTAGGCATCTAGGTGAAACCCCAAGTTAATTAACTCCACACAAAGAAAGCTAATTAAGTCAAAACTAGGGGAGCTGGTAAAAAAGTGGCTTTACTCATTAGTCTAAATTATAGAATTAAAATTGGAAATTAGTGATGGAAATCAGGACATTGGAATGGAAAAATGATTTATTGCTTGTAACTCAAAGAGTAAGGTCACTAAAACATCTACTATAAGCCTCCAAAAGTTAAAGATCCGCACAAATTTTAAGTGGAAAAATTATAGCATCAACTATCGAGCTCTTTTCCATCGGCTTCTTCTTTCTTAGGCATCTAGGTGAACCCCTCACCCCCCTGAGTTAATTAACTCAACACGAAGAAAGTTGATTAAGTCAAAACTAGGGTAGGGGAATATAATAAAGTGGCTTTACTCATTAGTCTAAACTATAGAAGTAAAATTGGAAATTAGTGATGGAAATGAGGACATTGGAATGGAAAAAAAAAGATGTTTTATTTCTTGTAACTCAAATATTAAGGTCACTAAAACAACTACTTTAAGCCTCCAAAAGTTAAAGATCCCCAAATAATTTGAGTTTAATATATAACTAGTCATTCGTGGTTACGTGTTTATAGTTTATAACCATCAATACAATACATTAGGGATTATTCTTAAAGATCTTATTACTATATATAGACAACTAGGTAAATTACCTACGCTGTGCCCAGTGGTGAATTGCATCAATAATCTACTTCTGAACATTTGATAATATAAGTCTTTACGAGTGGATATAGCCCTACGATTAATTGTCAAGAATATTTTATCCAAAGATTAAATGAAATACTTTTTTAATCTTAAAACCAAAAAGATTTGTACTAAGTGTTTATGCATTTTGTTATTAATTACTCATTTTTCTATTGTTGTTCATCATCAAATCCTTTAGAAAAGATATGTAATTGTTTCATTGTATATATTTTTATCCTTTTTTTTTGGTTTCTCATCCGATGTCCGGAGCCCACCTTGGAGCTCTGACTAAATCTGGATCACGTGCTGCAGGGCTCATTCTGGCGTGGCGCTTCCAAGAGGATTTTCTCCATTCCCATTGCTCGACCCCGAGACCTCTATTTTCAAAAAGAACTACAAACATTTTATTTATTAATTGCAGAGTTTTCTCCTATTCAAGGTCTCTACATAAGAATCTAAATATTATACATTTTATATAATTAGTTGTGTTTGATAAGTTAATTTAAATTTTAAAACGTATCTTTTGGAGTTCAATTAAATAACGTATGTCTTTCAAATAATTTGGATTAAGTGACGTCTTGACAAGTCCATTATTCAAAATCATTCGTAGTGACACTACTTTGATAGCCAAAAGACATATTTTGTTGTTTATGTTTCCATCAATATGGTTAAAACTTAAGTTTTTTTTTATGACTTTTAACCTAATGTTTATAAAGAGATAATTATTTATTTAATTAATATGAAATCATCCTTCTTTGAGAGGTAATTCATTAAATCCACTCCAACATTTGAACCTCAAACTTTTGAGTAAGGATGAGTAATATACTTATCATCCCACTACATTTCTTTTTTTTTTTGGATGTCCTTTATCGATTGAATGTTTCCATAAGATAGAAAGTTCAATAACTTAAACTCCAGGGTAGTGTAGAACCACCATAACTTCTGAACAATCAAAATTTCCTTCGTGGACATCCCATGGATCTTGAAGCAACTAAAAAATCTGTAGATCAAAGTCATTTATTTTACAAGTTAAAGAACTCTAATCCACATGACACCTATAGTCTAATGATTACATCAAACTCTTGATTAACATATCTTTACTTCAACATTATGATCAAAAGCATAAACATAAACAACAAACTTTAGAATTTGTACACCAAAACAACAATTTAATACATAAGAATAAATTAAAGATTGAAAAAAAACATACCATAACAATAGAATGAAACATAAAGGAAAATATTGATCTCATTGAATGCACATTGTTCACTTAGGGAAATTATTCCCCTCTTGGACCCGAGGTTTAAAAGAATAGATCCTCTCATAATAGATCAAATCTATTCACCAGTGTATTGATACAAAAAATGGTGTCAGTGAGCAACTCAACACAAGCAAAGTACATAAATATTTAATTGTGCAAAAGAAGAAGTTTAGTTCATTGTTTTAAAATGAGAGAAAATCCCTCTATTTATAGACAACAAAGAGTACTGTGAATAAATGTTTATTGTTCCTTATATAAAAGGTCACAACTTTTCATAAAAGTCACAACTTTTCATAGTCGCAACTTTTCATAAAAGTTGCAACTCTTCATAAAATTCGAAACTTTTCATATAAGACAACTTTTCATGAAAGGGGAGAATAATTTTGGAAAAAAATAAATTAAAAGGAAATCCTTGTTTGTGGTGGAGCCACGTAGGCGAGCCTAGGGTAATCTTTATATATATATATATATATATATATATATATATATATATATATATATGCTAAATAGTTTAATTCAAGATAAACTCTAATTTTAATGACCATGAAGAAAATAAGAGCTAAAGGGAATTAGATTTTATATGACCATCATAGATTTTACTACATAAGAGGATGCTTAAGCAATGCAAAGTTATAAAGCGAAAGAAGAAAGTAGAGTTATTAACCTCAAACTTCATTTTACAAATGAATGAAATAAAAGAGATAGATTGTTCTTTAAAGTAACCTGTAGTATTTTTTTTCTTGTCTTCTTCTTCAAATCTGTCCAATAGCTGTTGATAGTTCATCATTTTTGCTTGTGTCTATTGGATACTAGGTAATTTAATCACGCTTCGTGCGGGCATAAATAATATTTCTCAGCTTTTGAATAATCTGTCCAAAAATATATATTGCTATATGAAAAAGAAATATGTTTTTAGAACATTTTAGCAAAAATAAATCATTTGACATTCACACATCTCAAAAATTATAAATATATAATTAATGATAAAATTATCTTGATGTCTAATCATTTCTATCTTTTACATTATTTATCATAATGTATATTTAATGATGTAATTTTCTTTTAAAATTTGAGTATGTTCTAATGTAGCCATTAAACATCACTCTTTATATTTTTTTTGTACATGAAAAATACAGAATCTGATAATTTTATGGTTTGAATAACTCCTTGTGAAAATAAAATCATGTGAAATTTTTAATAATTAATATTATTAATAAATAAGTTATGAACGTTAAAAAATGTACACCACAACAACATAAATAATTTTTTTAGAGACAATCTACTTGTCTGAGGTCAAACGTTCACTACTTTTCTTATTGTTACTCTGTTACTATAACAAAATTTATTAAATTAACAACAAAATAAAATTCATTCTTCAATAAACTGCTGCTCTGAAGACCCTTCTAAATGCTTCATCAATGAAACTTTACGACTTTCTAAAAAATATGTATATATAATTGTTGCATTATGAAAGTACAAGTAGATAAAAATGTTATATTCTAGACTCACGTTAAAGAAATATTCTCAAACATTAAAAATTAAAAATTAGTCTAACCTAGATAACTCAAAATCTCAACAATGACTTGGGTCATGAACAACAATAAATCTATGTTAATAGACATATATTTTGTAGTTTAAGTTATTACTTTTATTTTGAGTAGATTTTGTTTCATATTCTTCAAATTAAGTTTGCCGATAATAGTCATTACTCATACAAAAAATATTTAGAAGAGTCGTTATATTTTCCAACTTATTATTATTTTTACTGTTTTTTCTTATTTCAATTTAGTGCTTCCTATTTTCTAACTAGACTTAGTCAACTTTAGTTGTTCAACTTTTTGAAGTTACTGGCCCCATTTATGACTGTTAGTGGCCCTTTTTATGGTAGTTAGTGGCAGATGTTCTTATTTAGTTTTAATGTTTATGTTTTTCGTTATACAAATTTTTACTTTCTGCAGATTAATATACAGAAGGAATTTCACAAGTTCATTCTATTATTAATTTTCAAATCAGTTTCTTGAGTATTTTTGTTCTAACAGTGGCATCAGAGCCTCTAGTTGACCTTACATGACCAAAAGGTTTTAACCTACAACAAAAATTGCATCTAACAACCTACCTTTAAATCAACCATACACTTTTTCTAAATGGTCTGATCTGTGAAGGTGCAAGCTTTTTTGCAAGCCTATGAACTTTGGAAAACTGTGATGGACGATAAACCACTTGCTGCTCTACCAGAAAATCCTACCTTGGCTCAGATCAAATCAAACAATGAAGAAAAGGCAAAGAAATCTAAAGCCAAATCACTTATGCAGAATGCTGTGGCAGATTCTATGTTTTACAAAATCGTGGCTTGGAAAACTGCAAAAGAGTCTTGGGATAGGTTGACAGAAGAATATCAAGGCAGTGATAGAACACGTCAAATGCAAGTGTTGAACCTATAAAGAGAGTTTGAGTCCTTGAATATGCAGGAGGATGAAACTATCAGTAAGTATGGTGATCGACTCTCCTTAATTATTAATAACGTTAGACTTCTAGGTGAAGAATTTACAGACAAACGAATCATGGAGAAAGTTCTTGTGACTCTTCCCGAGAGGTTTGAATCTAAGATTTCCTCACTTGAAGAACCCAAGGACCTAGGAAAACTTTCATTAGGTGAACTAATGAGTCCTCTTCAAGCACAAGATCAAAGGAGGATTATGAGACGGGAAAAGTGATATACCGTGGTTTCACGGTATTATTAATACTTTTTCCTTAAGTTTAGTGTGTCCAAAAGCCTTTTGTGCTAATTTTTATAGAAGTTTCTCTTTATTTTGCAGGAAATCTGTCAAAAGATGAATGCGGAGATTTTGAGCGAAGAAATGCAGAAGAGACCACCTACGGAGCTTATGAAGGTCCGTCGTGCTTGTGACGGTCCGTAGGTGGCAGCGTAGTGCAGCTGCTGAAGGAAGATGGGGAAGTATGACCAAGTGTGGGGTTACGGAGTCCATGACGGTCCTTCGTGTCTATGACGGTCCGTCTTGCAGGTTCGTCATGAAGTTCAGAGAAGTAATCCCAGTACCCATATTCCAAGAGTTGAAGTATTTTGGAATGAGACCCTTGACGGACCGTCGTGTCTGTGATGGTCCGTCATACTTGCCGTCGAGGGTATGAAGAGAGCAGCAGAAGAAATTGCACAAGTATGGGACGACAGAGTCCATGACGGTCCGTCGTGACCACGACGATCCGTCGCGAGTTCCGTCGACCCAGCCACGTTTTGACAGAGTTCCAGCAAATAGAGTCCTTGTTTAATTAGGTTTTTATTTTCTATAAATAGTTCGAAAAAACCTCTTTTTTGAGGTTAGACTCCGTATCGTTAGACACCGTATTAGTAGACACTGTATTGTTAGACTTTTGATTATCATTAGACTTTTTATGAAATTATTGATTACTTTGAGATTCTTGCAAGTGATTATTAATGATTAATCAAGCAAACTTTCGAATTTTACTTTTTCTCATTGAAGTAAGTACATGAATTCTTATCTAATATTTTTGAATATTGTGATTATTACTATGCGTAACTAAACTCCATAACTAAAGTTGTGGAAACCATATGCAAATAATGAGATAAAACCTAACTAAAATAACAATTCTAGAATAGTGTCTTGCATGTATTAATAATTCTTTCGCTTAGAAGTCTTTTTAACGGATGGCCAACGTTAGAACTCGCCTTAATGCTACTTGTCGGACCAAGGAGGTAGATAATAGGAAAAGAATTATCAACATAGATTTAGTGTATACTATCTAATAGGCTAGTATTGATTGGTACGAGGTAATAAATTAGTCAAATATCGAATACGACGCTTAATATGAGGTAAAGATAAGGGTTAGGATAGCAACACACGTAGCCGGACCAAGGTGCGGAGT